>NC_056750.1:174839580-175147080 GCF_019279795.1 Protopterus annectens | reverse complement strand
ATTTATTGGTATACTGTAACTTTGGTCAACTGAGACCGCTGTCTTAGCAGAAAGGTTGGTAGATGGTCACTTAGACCATCAGAGAGACAACCTTTATGAGACAGGAGAATTGGCCTATTAATACGTATCCAACTGAGGATGGAATCACTATTTGATACTTTGTCAGTTCGAGTAGGTGAATGGATGGTTTGATTAAAACCATGAAGGTTGACATGATTAGTTGGGGCATGAAAGTTACATGTATGCCAATTTATGTTAAAATCTCGTAGGATAATAGATTCATTTTGGAGTGAGTTACATGAGCAATGGAGTAGGTTCTCAAAGGAAGTATTATTACCAGGTGGCATGTAGCAGCCTATAATGTTTATTTTGGGGTTAAGTTTAAGTTGGGTATAGAGTAGTTCTACATTGCATAGGTTAAGATATTGTAAGTTCAGTTTCTTCATAGATGACTTTTAAATAGAATGGCAATGCCAACACCTTTTTGTCAGTTCTGTCCTTCCTTAGGATGCTGTATCCTAGAGGGGTTATTTCATTATCAACAATGTTGGGTTTCAGCCATGTCTCAGTTAACACTACTACATCTGGTGAGTATAATGAGATAGTGGATTGTAATTCATGAATTTTCTCGGTGATACTTCTAATGTTTATACTGAGTAAGAGTAGATCAGTTGGTTTCCTAGGAAGGTTAAGTAGGTTGTTGGAGTGGATGGGAAGTGGGGGGCAGGGAACTTTAAGGAGGCTGTGGGTCCAGGGTTTGGGTGGATATCACCACAGCAATACAGTTTTGAAGCAATGTGAATTTTAGATCTAATGAGCTTTAACTAATATCTGTTGTATGTTAGGGAGATAAGTGTGTGTGTGGTGATAGGATAATAGTTTAAATGGGACATATTCAGTGAAGGTAGTATTGAAAATTGAACAGGAGATGTCAGCATAAGAAGGACAGGTATGGTAAGGAAGTACAAGGGTACTATAATAACTACGAGGTTCTTGCAAGTAGGTGTGGTAGGAGGTAAGGAGAGTCAGAGACAGAAGTATGCAAAGAGATATTGCATGACGTAGTAGCATGATTTTATAGGTTGGAGGGAGAGGAGATAAGTGAGTTTTATAGAAGCAAATAGGCAGAGGTTAATAGGGAACGTATTGCAATAATAGGGGGTAGGGGAGGAAAGGGAAGGAGGCAACTACTGTATTGGAACCCTCATGCACTGTGTGCATGCCACAATATTCTAGCGCATTAGACAACAGACTAAGCTATACAACAGAAGTAAAGAAATAATAGAGTTAAAACTAGTGTATACAATGGGCTGTAAAATCTAGCAGGGTATTCGCCACTATGCTGACTTCCCTCCAATAGTCTTGAGTGGGTTTAAAGTATAACCGGGTGGTTCAGGTGACTCAGAAAGGCTGGAAGGGCTGGAAGTCTGAAAGAGATAAATAAAATATAGTGCAGAATTAAGGGGATGATGGAGGTGAGCAAACAGACAGCAGGGGTTATGAATAACAGCGTGCGAGGTTAGCATGTGTATGAAGGTGTGTGGCAGGGAGGCAAAGTCACACTAGAAAGAAAGTGGCAGTGTGGAGAGTGCAGGTGAGTGTAGTACAAGATGGAGAAGAGCTAATTAGCTAGCTATCATTAGAAGCTATTGTAACCCAAATATGCCTGAGTGGCTCTACTTTAAATGAAAGCGGAATCCATTGAATATGAATCCGTCGACATAAACAGCGAAACGCAATAACGTCGAACATGCAAAACCGTGAAATGTAAACATCGAAACCACAATAGTCGGCCAACCCCACCGCCTGTAACATACTACCTACGCAAACACAACTACAAAAAACACATGCATACACTAACCAAAACACTACTACTAACCCTAAATTAAAGCACCAAAACCCCACTTGTAACCCTACACTAAACCCCACATACACAACAATCTATGCACTACCCTTAACCCCTCCCTAACCCTAAGGTCCGTAACTACCGCACACTTACCCTACAGAACTATACCCACACGAAGTAAATATTCCACACACATACACTTAACAAAACCCTACACTAAACCTTACATACATTACCTATCTATGCACTTACCTTAACCCGCACCCTAACCCTAAGGTCCATAACTATCGCACACTTACCTTACGGAGCTATACCGCAGACCATCTATGACAATTCAACATTTTCAATTTTGCTATTTAGTGCGTTCGATGTTTCCGCATTTCATTGTTTATGTGTCGACGGATTTGTATTAGACGGATTCTGCTTTCGTTTACTTAAAGTAGACCCGCCTCAGTTAAGATAGAGAGGTTGTAAATGGTTACAGTCAGGTTAACCGCTGCTACCAGTCTGAGTTCTGGAGCTAGTTGCACAACATGGGTCATGCAGTTTATGATAAGGGCCCTGCACTGGAATTAAAGTAGTGTGCAATTCAACTTGCTAGCAGAAACAACAGACCACAGTTTGCTATACTAATTCAAACAGGTTTTATAACTACATAAACAATCAAAACCAGGCAGAGTGCATAGAGTTAGTGAAACAGCAATTCCTCCCCAATTAGCTTAACGACTAGATAGGTACCCTAACATATGCAACGCTGCTTCTTGTTAATAATACAATGATTTGTCATTGCAGTATTGTGTACAGCTAACATAAGAGAAATCATTCACAATAACCTACATAAGGAAATTCAAATGAAATAATGTTACTCATGAAACAAAGTGAGCATATTATCTTGCCAAATTAACATTAGCACATGATATTCAATTCCAACAAATGCGTATTTTATGGTATTGACAAACAAAATAGTGATACTTGCCTGGTGTGCACACTATACAAGAGGCCCAATACCCGTGGGAAACAAGGGAGGGAGAGGATTTGAAAATGACACCTTTCTCATGAGGCACTACTATTAGTAAACTTTCAAAAGGGGGAGGAGCAAGGAACTCAGGTAATAGGTTCATCTCCTAGAGAGCCGAGCCCCAGAGGTCTAAATGGAAAAACAATCAGCAATACTTCTAGCAAAGTCATAATACTATGTATCTGCTAGGAATATACTGCTTTGCAGGTAGCTTTCCCTGAGAAAAACTTTAAATTTCAGGTAGAATTATTCTTGGTCAATGTGGGGTGGGAGGAACACACAAATGGAGTGTCCTTAGGAGAGCTGTAGAAGCTGAGCACTACAACAACATAGCTACAGTGGAAGTGCCCTTAGACCACTCTTCTAAATACTGGTTACGGAGTATTGAGCAATAATGGGGGGGGGGGAGGCAACTACTGTATTGGAACGCTCACGCACTGTGCACACTCCACAACAGTCTACTGCATTAGATAACAGACTAAGCTGTAAAATAGAAGTAAATTATTAATACAGTTAAAACTAGCAAATACAATGGACTGTAAAAACTACCAGGGTATTCACCACTAGGCTGACTTCCCTCCAGTTGTCTTGAATGTGTTTATAGTATAAACGGGTGGTTCAGGTGACTCAGAAAGGCTGGAAGTCTGAAAGAGATAAATAAAATATAGTGAGGAATTAAGGAGATGATGGAGGTGAGCAAACAGAGAGCAGGGCTTATGAATAACAGCGTGAGAGGTTAGCGTATGTATGAAGGTGTGTGGCAGGGAGGCAAATTTCACACTAGAAAGAAAGTGGCAGCATGGAGTGTGCAAGCGAGTGGAGTATAAAATGCAGAAGAGCTAATTAGCTTACTATCATTAGAAGCTATTGTAACCCAAATATGCCTCAGTTAAGATAGAGAGGTTATAAATGGCTACGGTCAGGTTATCAGTCACTACCAGTCTGAGTTCTGGAGCCAGTTGCACAACATGCTCATGCAGTTTATGACAAGAGCCCTGCACAATTCAATGTGCTAGCAGAAACAACAGTCCACAGTTTGCTACATTAATTCAAACAGATTTTATAACTGCATAAACAATCAAAACTAGGCAGAGTGCACAGAGTTAGTGAAACGGCAATTCCTCTGCAATTAGCTTAACGACGAGATAGGTATCCAAACATATGCAACACTGCTTCTTGTTAATATTACAATGATTTTTCATTGCAGTATTGCGTACAACTAACGAGGGAAATCGTTCACAATAACCACACAAGGAACATAAGGAAATTCAAATAACATAAGATTACTCATGAAACACAGTGAGCATATTACCTTGCCAAATTAACATTAGCACATGATATTCAATTCCAACGAATGCATATTTTATGGTACTGACAAACAAAATAGTGATACTTGCCTGGTGTACACGCTATGTGACAGACCCAATACCTGGGGGGAACAAGGGAGGGAGAGGATTTGAAAATGGTGCCTTTCCCACGAGGCACTACTATTAGTAAACTTTCAAAAGGGGGAGAGGCAAGGAACTCAGGTAATAGGTCCACCTCCTAAAGAGCCGAGCCCCAGAGGTTCAAATAGAAAAACAATCAGCAATACGTTTGGGTAAGTCGTAATACTATGTATCTCCTGGCAATATATTGTTTTGCAGGTAGCTTTGTCTGAGAAAAACTTTAAATTTCAGGTAGAATTATTCTTGGTCAATGTGGGGGTGTGGGATGGGGGGGGTGGGAGGGACACACAAATGGAGTGTCCTTAGGACTGCTCTAGAAGATGAGCACTACAAGAACATAACTAAAGTGGGAGCACCCTTAGACCGCTCTTCTAAATACTGCTAACAAAGTATGAAGCAATAATAGGGGGTTGGGGAAAGGGAAGGAGGCAACTACAGTACTGAAACCCTGGCGCACTGTGCGCATACCGCAACAGTCTAGTACATTAGATCCATATAGATATATACAGAGAAAGACAGCAGGTTCCACTGACATACAGGGAGAAAGCCCTGAGAATGGCCCAAAAACTGAATTTGATTAATAGCTCAAGCATCTAGAGGAGCTGGGGGGGGGGTATACATCCCTGGAAAGGAAGGTGTGTAATGGGAGCTCTCCAGTGACATATTCCCTTGGAAGAGGGGTGATATAAGTGATGTTCTGGGGATGAGCATGAGAGACAATGCAGCAAGGGATAGTCTGTTGATGGCCATTTCACCACCATGCTAAACAAGCCACAGCTCTAATTTTGAATTTATGGAATTTCACTCCTCTCGATGGAGGGGCTAGGGACTATCCAGTTTGCTCTCACTGCATGAAAGCAACCCTCACTGCTGCCTGCATGACAGCCCACCTGGAAGACTCTTACTCCCAAACTTAGGACAACTAGGACGTAATGAGCAGATTCCAGTTGGGGAGTCTTGACAGTTGCCAGGCACAGGCAAAAAAACACCTGGAAAATATATGCAGGCAGTCAAATTGATTTTCTCTATCTTGCATTGGGAGAGTCTGATCATGATGTTCTATGTTTGCATATATTTATTTTAATTTGTGTATCTTATCAGAAGTACTGTGTCAATAGCAAAACATAGAAACTAAACTCCAAAACTTGTCAGATTCTGGTATGAAGAACTAATAAATATCATGTTCTGCACCCCCAGTGTGTCACTGTGCCCTAAATGCTCCCAAATTTTATTGCAAATACAGTGAAGTAACATTAAGATAGGTTACCAGGAAATCAGGCAGTAGGCATTTGACAAGATCATATATCCTTGTTAGCAAAAAAAAAAAATTATAATGTCTCCAGTTTTTTTTCTTCTGGAGATATAGGACTTGTCAAGATATTTGTATGGTTTATGACACTTAATCAAACATGTAAATGCTCACCACCACAAAACATCAATTTAAAAATGATTGAAACTTGTCGACAAAAAAAAAAACATCTTTTATGTTGTTGGGCAAACTGCCCTCTACCTCCTCCACACCCCCTGCTACTTAGATACACCATCTCAAAGATTATACTGTAATGGTTAATGGGCAGATTCCTCCCATCTGCATTATTCTGTGATCTTGCACACAGAAAAGTCAGTAATCTCAAATCAATATACTTTCAATGAACTGAAACAGCTTTTCCAACAGTCAGCAAAGCAGCATTCGATGAAACATTAGGATCCCATTTGCGACATTGCATATCTTAATATGCAAGCCTTTTCTGATGTCAGGAATTTCATAACTGACATTCTGAAGGGCGAAAGTTTGTAAATTAGATTCTCTGCTTAATCGGCAAATAGGCCAAATTCACGCCTGTATCATAGCAGAACACATCACAAATTTGCCATCTTTAAACAGAGGATTTGCTAATTTTCTTGTACCAATCCAATTTTAGTGTATGTTCTGCCAAAGTAAGCACAATTTAACCTAACTACTTGGTATAGAAACAGAACCACAAACTTCTACACCAAAGGTGAGTGGGCTGCCTGTTGAGCTACTGAGTGTTAGTAGTTTCCTCCGTGATGCATTAAAATATCACTCATAATTATTTAACAATGCTGTTGCTTCACGTCTTGTAATCCTTGAAGCTATGTGAAAGTAAACAGGAGCACAGCAGAATACAAGGTTAATGCTAGTACTGAGTTTAGCCAAAAGATTATACCATTCTATTGACATGTTAGTCTTTTGGGTAAACTCGTATACAACACTTATAGTTCTCATGGATATATATAACAGTAACTGCTTCAACACCATACTCATTGCATTTCCATAATTTAAGGAGAGTTTTTCTAGTCCACTACACTTCAGAACATAGTGGATCTCCTGTGCTGATTACTAGTTTTAATTTTGTACCCCCCCTCACAGATTTTGTTCTTTGCAGCAGTCTATAGGGAGGTTAATTCTTCAACATTTTATTGGTAGCAGCTTGAATAATTTGGAGTCAGGACTTTGTACAGATACTCAAAATCCTTTCCTGTGAAACCTTAATTAATTCACAAATTTGCCATAATTACTCAGCTCTGGTATACAGAAGTGTTGTGTATTGTTGCTCTGTTTTCCTTACATCAACTTAATTGTTTTACCCCCCTCCCCCCAAATATCTCAGATTGCCAGCCTATTTCACTGACTACTGTAATTCTATATTTTGGATATTTTATGGCTACTGCTTAACTTACTTGTTTATTCATTGAAAATACTCATGCTTCCTAAGGCAAACAGATGTTAGTTTGGCTAGGAAAACATTTCCATTTGCCTAGTCTTACTAAGGATATATTTTACTTCCATGTAGGCACGTCTACCTTCATTTACCAAAACAGGAGCCGAATTATTTGATCTGCAATGTCAACATAGGGCCCTAGTTAATGCTATGGATCCAAACTTTAGTAGATGGTTTCATTCCTATTTAATGTTCTTTTGCAAGGTTTTCTTATGTTTTATGTTCCAACCCTTACACTGTCAAACTGCAGTACTTGAATGTTTGAATATTCTAACTGTTTCAAGCTCAGCTGTATAATTTTCACCAGGTTATGGAGCTTATTTTATTTATTTATTTTTTTATTTATAGCTGGTAATAATTGATCCACTTACCCTAAGTTTTACCACCTATTTTTATGATGCTTAGTTGGGCGTATGGGGTGTTAAGGCAAGTCAGGGACATACAGACGGCACTCTTGTCTTTTTTGCTCTTCTCAGATTCCTATTTGTGTATTCCAGCTGTGCAAGACATTTTGTATCCTAAGAAGATGGAGCGCCTAGAGCAGCCATTTTGTGGTAGCTGTGTATGGAGGCAGAAAGACAATTTTAGGTTCCTAGTAATGCACCAGGGTGAAATAGTTTTTCATCCATTTTTTGGTCTCTATGAAACACCCATAAAGAGTATACTCTATCAAAGGCAGATTCAGGGAGGTTGTTCTTCCTTAGTGCCATATAGGGAGCCTTATACAAATACAATGCAAAGCCACAGTAAGCCTGGGATTCAAGTTATTCATGCTGTGTGATGCTGACCTTGTATTTCAATGAAGACATGGATGGATGAAAATTGTTGCACTTATTTGGTAGCTACAGTAGTCCACCCCCCCCCCCAGATCTTCCATTATTCAACAACATGATTTGCATAAAACTGGGGAGAGATTGTTTGTTTTAAATCAAAAGTATGGGCGTTACAGATTCCTGGAGGGAACACAAACTTGAGCTTGTAATAGTTGCAGAAACAAATTACACATATCTATTGTCCCCATACATTCTAAGTAGATTTTTTCAAGACTTCGTTGGCTTTCTCACTGACTTGGCTTAGGGTCGCCTTAACTGGTTACATCTAGGTGACTTGAGTATCCATGTAGGCAAGTATTCAGTGGCTATTTTGAAAGAATTGCTCTGGATATTGAAGGAATTTTGATTGTTCAGGTTCTTAACCATTATAACCTTTTTTAGGGAACATACATTAGAAGTAGTGTTCCTACTGACAACAATGCCTTCTGATATGCTATGGAGCCACCCTCACAACCTGACCTCTACTTGGTTCACATTTTATTAGAAATTCCTCACATACAGCCTTCTGATTTTGAGATGGTGGTATTCCAAGATTTAAGCCTAACCAAGATCTGTTCCCTGTGCTCCAACAGCTCCTACTGGAAAACAGTTGAACTGATTTTCACCAGTCAGTTATGAACTATAAAAGGCCTTGATGACTGCAGTGGACCAGTTTATCCAGGTATGTACACCTGCCTTCTTTATAGCTTTTCCAAACACAGTTTGACCATGAACTTCATTTTCTTAGGAGGAATAGGTATAGGATGGAACATCAGTGGAGAAGTTCCCATCTTGTGGAAGACAAGCTAATGATGGTGGAGAACTATGCTCATTGCCTTCTGAGATAAACTTTAAAAAGGCAATGTTCTTATTTAGGCAGATCTCAGCTGCACCTAATTTACTAGCTATGACATTCTTTTTGGTGGCGAGACTGAACTTCCCAGCTTGTCTTGCTGTTTGCTGATTGTGAGATAGGTGTTTTTTTCTGTGCAAATTTCCATTGCTTTGGGGTTTACATCCTTGATGTCAAGCATGTGCTTTACATCCTGATGTCCGGACCCTTGTCCATCTGGGCTTTTTCTAGTTTGCATGGGGACCTTAAGTTAGTCCAGTTATTTACCAGGGAGTTACGACTTCAATGAGGATTGGGATTTTTCCATTATCACCTAAGCAGTTTGCATGGTCCTTTTTCTCAAAAAGACACCTCTAAATCCAGATGTCCAAGAAAATGCCTTTTCTATGCAGAACAGTCCCTTAATTGGAAGGGTAACTAAGAATGTAGTTTATGCACAGGATTATTTTCTGCTTCATTCTTTTCATTCTGGAGTCTGGGCTTACCAAAGCACTAAGACTGTTTTCATTTGGGCTAAGAACAGGTTTCTAATGGTAAAAGATACATGTTGTTACTCACTTGTGTTTATCATGATATCTTGCAACATAAATCACAGAATTCTGTTGGAACAACTTCAATCTTATTTAAGTATCTCTGCTAGTATTCCACACGGGCTTGCGTCCTTTCTTTCAGGAAGCACTCAGAGGGTGGTATCAGATGTCAACATATCTATCTTCTTCCCACCATCTAGGTTATAGTGTTATGCAGAGTTGTATTCTAGGTCTATTGTTATTTCCTGTGTACAAGCTGCATGCAAGGAGCACAATACAAAGACATCTTTGTTATCCATGCTACCCAAATAATACAAAAAAATGCATATTTTCATTCCTCAGGAGGATTTGGCAGATATCAGATCCTTTCATGACTGTCTGCACTGTGTCTACAACTGCTGAAAAGTAACTGTCTGGAACTTGGCACTTCTCCAACAGGGGCCTTAAGGTTCCGTGCTGCTTTAAACAGCTGCAGCTCTGCAGCTATGTATTGTGCATGGGAATCCGCAGGTGGAGTCTTTGTTAAGATGCTCAGTCCTTGGGAGATTTGTGATCCCAGGCTGATATTTCAGGATGGCACTGGCTGCTGTATACGCTTCTTGTTGTTAACAAGAGAACACCATTTGGATTAAAAACTTGATTCCACCTGAAAATAGGTTGGTAGCTGTCTCTTTGTGTTTAGACTGCAGCAAAGCCCTTTACATTGGATTACTGTGGCACTGCGCTTGACAGTTTGTAGTCTATTCAGATCTCAGCTGCTTGATTATTAACTGATGCCCATAATTTATTTATTGATTTACTGACATTTGATGACCGGAAAATCCAACTACGTAGGAGTCCATTTTCAGCAGAGGTCCAGGGAGAAAAGCTCCAAAGAACTACAAAACATTTTAAAAGAATAATAATTTTATAGTCTTTAAAAATAATACAAAAACTAAATACAGTTTAAATAATTTTACGAAATTAGACACAATATGAAAATATTGGTTAAGAATCGATACAGATACAAGTTGTAGGACAATGATTTAAAGTTATAGGGTTTATAGAAAAGTTAAAGGTAAGTTAGTATATACACACTGGAATAGCAATACAAAGAGAAAAGTAGGCTTATGGTATATTTAGAGAGAAAGCCAGGTAAGCTAAATTGATAGAAGTAAGGAAGTGAGTGAACAAGGGAGAAAAGGGGGAGTAAGGAGGTGTAAGGTTGAACAGGCATTTGTTCACATTTAGAGATACAGTTTATCCTGGTGTTGGGCAAGGACACAGCCAGCTTTTGACTTGGAAGTCTTTCGGAATGGTTTTGGATGATGGGAGGGAGGGTACTGATCTAATGGATACAGATAAGGAGTTTTAGGTCTCAGCAGCATATTATAAGTACAGACAGTGCTCAGAAAATGTGAATTTTTTGGGCAGAAAGGAGATTTTAGTCATTGGATCTTAATGACTGACTGGGAACATAGTTGTGTAGAATGATATTTTGTAAGAAGCTGTGTATATGTCAATTGATGGGGTAGTTCTAACCAATTTAGGCTTTTTAATGCTATACAGTGGTGGGCTCTGAAAGGGACATTTGCTGCAAATTTAACAACTTTATTATAGCTTTGTTTAGGTTCTGATTTTTGTGATGCAATAAGATTAGTAAGGATAGGAGCACTGTAAAGAAGTGTGGGGAAGAGATAAGTAGTGGCAAGTGTAACTTTAGTTGCACTGATGAAAAAGTTTTAGTCTCTATAAAGCATCCCTAGGTTTTGGTTAGTTTTTCTTATGCAATTTTGTATATTCGGGTAAAATTTAAGAATCATCTCCAGTAATTTGCTATGAGAAGTGACTTCAATGATTATATTTCAAGATAGAAGACTTTATTTTTTTCACGGGAGAGGGATTTAGGGGGAAAAAGTAGTCTTTCTTTTTTTTTTTCGGTTGAACATGAGCTCTGAATTACAAAACCATGGTCCAGTTGCTGTTAAAGCTCCCAGAGTAATTTTCTGGAGGTGTGGCATGTTGTACGACATGCAAATGAGCGTGGAGTCATCTTTAAACTGTATTTGGGAGGCCCGTTGTGAGAATGAGTTGAGGGTGTTGGTGAGAATGAGTTGAGGGTGTTGGTGAGAATGTTAAAGAGGAGGAGACCAAGGATAGAGGCTTATGGTGACAGAGAAGTATGGAGAGAGGGTGGAGTGCCATTTTACTGACTGATACCTATTGAATAGGTAGCTTTTGAACCACAAAATGGTGATGTGAGGACATCTGAAGTATAAAGTTGCTGTGACAAATTATGTCGAAGGCTTTAGACAAGTCTGGAAATAAGGAGGAGATTAATTTGCTGTTATCTCTAGCTTTATTGACACTATCTATCTAGGTTAGAAGTGCAGCAATAGTACTATGGGAAGGACAGAAGCCATGATGTCTGGGGGATAGGAATTCTTCCTGCAGGAGATAAGTTTAGCAATTGTTCTTGAACACATTTTTCAAGTGGAAAGGGGAATAAGATTGCTATGGGTCTAAAGTTAGTAATGTCCGTTGAATTTCCTCCTTTGTGCAGAGGGATAATGTGTGACTTTTTACAAAGGGAAAATGGGATCCTGGATCGACCTATTAATAAGGACTGATGTAGTGTAAGCAATGCTGTCAGATGCTCTTTTAAGGTATTCATCTGAAAGGTCATCAGCTGAAGTAGAGCATGTCTTGAGTTTGTTTAAGAGTAGTTTTATACTGGATGTGGGTAGAGATTTGAAGGTGAAAGTGGATGCGGTGATACTGGGTTGCTGGGCAGGGTTAGGATTAGATTTTGGGTAATCTTTAGTTAGAGATGCTATATTATCTGTGAAATAAGAGCTGAATTGCATTGCAGATGTTCTTCGTGTTTCAATGTTGCGGTCATCACACTTTTATCTGCCTGCAGGTAGCCCTCAGTTGGCCCGAATACCAGAGTTTGCTTTTACGTATGATTGGAAAGCCATCTGAAGTTTTCAAGATATTGAGGTGTTTCATATTTTTGCCTTTCTTTCCATACTTTTTCTCTATCCTGCATTAGCATTCTACTCTTTTTGGATAGCCAAACTGTATTGTTTGTCTTTAGTATCTTTCTTCTAGGAGGTGCAAGGTTATTTAGGATATTCAGTTGTACTGAATATTGTACGACATATCACACTCATTTGGATGCACTGTGATTACCAATATCCTTACATATGGCAATCAGTGTCTTGATGTTAGTATTTAGACTGTACATGACTAGAATTCCTTTCAGAAAGCTGCTGGTCCCTGAAAAGCTAGCTACGACCCTCTGCTAGGGACATCTCTAGCTTCTACTACTTCCAGTCACATGCTTTGAATATTTCAGTATGTAACCTTTCACCTGTAAAGCCCATACTTTAGGAACCTGTTACCTAAGAGGTAGTGGAGGCACTACACACTGGGTAGATTTTTACCTGGCACACACAAATAAGTATATTTTGGATTCATATACCTATTGCATTTATTTTATTGTATTTAAACGTGTTTACTGGGGTAGTGCAGTGATCATAAATGACCAATTTCAACTATAAACAGGAAGAAAAGATTTCACTTTTAGTACAAAAAGGATATTATATTGATACAAAAAAAATTAATATATGCCTTACTTCATTACTTAATCCAGCTATTTTCTACTTGCTTTTAATTGTAAGCTATATTTTATTGTTTGGTTTTGTACCTATATCTATTTTCTGTATTGTGGTTATTTTTTTAGACAAATAATACATTTGAATCGGAATAGGAAAAGTGTATTGTCATAACCTAGGCTCACAGCTCTATGGATATTTCTGAATACATTCCATTAAAATCTACAGCTTTATTCCCTTTCAAGTAATAAGTTCAGCTAGGGCAGTCACTTCTAAAAAGGTGGCTGAACCTTTCATTTTCAAAGCTTCTACTGTTGTTTGTGATCTTTGCTATTTTTTTCCTTTAAACAAAGGTGACAGTAAACAAATAAGGTCCATCGGATGCAACAAATCTGCATTCTTTCCCTCACTCTTGAATAAACTGCTATTCCATGGTATCCAACTCTTTACATCCTTCTAACCCTGGCTGGAACTTTCTTTTATCTGCAGCAGTTTCACAGAGATACCACTGCCTTAGAGTTTACACAGGGATCTTTTCCTGCACTGTCCATTTTACTTACCCCAAAATAAGAATATGCAATGAGACCTCAGCATGTTTAATAACCGCGAAACTATAAAACCAAGCTAATGAGGACAAATGTATGAAGAACTTGGAAGAGCAAAACAAAAAACACAAATAAAGGTTTGCCTTTAGCACTTTCGTTCCTTTATTTACTGGAACTTCATCAGAAAAAAAATAACCACTTGTCCTTACGCATGTAGGACCATTTTCTACCTATTTTCTACTAGACGTTGTAGGAATAGGGCGGAGTATTAATTCACACGCATAAGCAGCCTGCCTCACCCTACTCCAGGCAAAGTAGTGTAACTCTCTATTAAAGAGCTAAATCTTCCTTCCTGCCCCCTCTCTGTTCTCCCATGGACATTACTTCAATGACAGAAGTTCATTCTCCAGCCTTAAGTGCCTGTGCCATGGATAGATACTCCACACCAGCATGCTGCTCCAACCACTGCCCTTGAATTTTTCTGCCACGTGATTGACTGATGCTATTCAATGTACCTGTTGCCACTCTGGAAAAATATTCCTGAGCAAACTGAAAAGAGCATTTACTAAAGCTTAACAGAAATATTTTTCTGTCTGTCTTGCATATTCTGTGTGCTTTCATTCAGTCTCTTTCATGCCGAAGTGATTTTGTGCCTTCTGACTCCTTTCTATTATCTTCCTCATGATGTCTTTCTGTACATTATTATATATTTTGAGTAAATTCTGTTAGCATTCACTGTTCAGCCATTCCTTCCAAAACTATTAGCCCCATATTATCTTCATGTTCCTGAACAATGAAAGTGTTTTCCATATTTCCTACTTCTCCTACAGTAAATACATCATCCATCTTTCTTCCTGACATTAAGCTGTCCTTATAAAAGTTGTCCTTCTAACACTCAAATAAAGAAAAATATCTGAGTGCAAAAAGAGCATGTCCAGCCAACAAAAAAACAAGAACCTCAGAAGACTAGGATACCTTGATGGTCAATAAAAGTCGGAGAAGCAGGACTTGACTGCTTCAACCCCTTCTGAGTGGGGAATACTCATAAAAAGCGAGACCACATCTACTGTTACCATTAAATGTTTATCCCTCTTGAATTTGAACTTCTGAGACAAACTCCTAATTTTATCCAAGAAGTCCACGAATCCTTTAAATGCGACTTTAACTTAGCTGTTACTAGTTTCAAAACAGCATCAGTGACCAACGAAATACCTTCAGCTATGGCTTGTGGGCAAGATACTGTCAGCCTAAACGGAGGGTCTGTAACACTTTTGTGTGTTTTAGGGATACCAAATAACACGCCCACTCTAGGTTTCTCGATAACACAAAAGCTGTACAACTCAAGATTAATTTGCTGATCCATTAAAAGTTCATAAAGAAAAACGTAAATTTGTTTATAACTAAGTTCAATAACATGCTAGTCTGTGCATAGTCTTCCTTATTGGATAATAGTTTCAACATACCCTTGTTATATTATTCAATACTCATAATGACCATGTTTCCCCCTCGTCACTTTTCATAAATCTTAAATGGCTGAAGCCCCTTAATTCCTTCAATGCAAGACATTCGTCTTTAGATAAATTATCAAACCACTTTCTATGCTTATTGTTTGAAGTCATGTAAACACATTTCTTCTTTCAAAAATATCTGAGTGTTGAATACATGTACATCTTTACATCTAATATCAGTGTAATGTTATAGAAAAAATAATTACTACACCATAATTGTCTGGCAGCAGGAAAGGTGATGGCTTTCAGCTGCTAACAAGCAGTTTGATGCCCTTAGCCTTTGTTGCTGACTGTGTAAGTCAGAGCAAGTTGCTTAACCAAAAGTTTCTTTTGAGTCATTCCTGAAGGCTTCTTAACAAACAAAAAAAAAAAAATACAGTAAAGCTGTACTTCAAATTACCAAACCTAAATAAGGAGTTTGTCTCTACATTCCAATGTTTTCCTTTAAGGCTATTTACCCAGTGCTTAAATGGTGTATCATGGTCATAAAGGTGTCTGTACAACTAATGTCTTAAAAATGTCAGAAAGTGTGAAATACTTCATGCAACATGTAGCAATACTACTGGTTTAACTGAGTTTGTCAGAAAACAGAAAAACACCATTTAATTGTATGAATCCTGATAACTGTCATATTTTAAGTAGGTAAAGCAATAAAGTATATCAGCAAGAAAAAAAAAAATAAATGGGTTTTGATTGATTGTCTACACGATTTTGAAGTTATTTTTCCTAACTATATCTTGCTGTTAGGTCATTTTAGGTTACAGTGATTCACCTGTAACTGAAGTGTTTTGTGTTCGCACCACTTGCCAGAATTCTTCGTCTGTCAGTAATGTCTAACAACTACCCACTCCTGCCACAAGACCCTGAGTCACAGTGACTCTCATAACTCTCATTCCACATAAATGTTACTGCAAGCCCTCCAAGACATGTAATCTTATCACCTATATCACAACTTCTGACAGTGTCCGCCCTCCAAGACATGTAATCTTATCACCTATATCACAACTTCTGACAGTGTCCGCCCTCCAAGACATGTAATCTTATCACCTATATCACAACTTCTGACAGTGTCCGCCCTCCAAGACATGTAATCTTATCACCTATATCACAACTTCTGACAGTGTCCGCCCTCCAAGACATGTAATCTTATCACCTATATCACAACTTCTGACAGTGTCCGCCTCCAAGACATGTAATCTTATCACCTATATCACAACTTCTGACAGTGTCCGCCCTCCAAGACATGTAATCTTATCACCTATATCACAACTTCTGACAGTGTCCGCCCTCCAAGGCATGTAATCTTATCACCTAAATCACAACTTCTGACAGTGTCCCATATTCTAGTTCTGCAGTTGGGTCCATGTTCTTTTGGTGGTCAGGAGTCAGACATTCCAGCAAAGGCCAGTTGGAAAAAACTGCCATCCTTCAGATTTGTCTGCCATCTAGTGACAAGGAACATGGCCTTAATGATGTACTACTGGCAAAGCAAAAAACCCCAGGGACTAGTAGTGTCCCACATTGACCAGTTGTGCCCAAATAAATAGTGTGTCATACTGCCCAGATGTGCCCAGACAAGTCAAGCAAAGAATCAGTTCAAATTCCTCAAGAAGTGCAGCTTGTCCTGCAATGCTCAGGCCATTACCTGTCCCCCACACACCAACACAGGCAGACACTTTTGCTTTGCTCCTGTAGAAAAGCTCTGTTATGATTATCTGTAGTAGCAGCAGACTGTTATTGGATGCTGGCCCACTTAGTCATTCTGCACTGTTTTTTTTATGAGGCCTTACCTTAAATGTGAACTAAAACAGGCATATGAACGAAGCAGGTAGTATTCTGTATGCCAAGAATCACTGTCCAGAGGATAGTCTCACAGTGCCAAAGAATACAATAACAGACATCAACAGCACTTCTGAAATCCAGATACCATGCTTTATAAGACATTTCATAAAAGTATGATATGTTTGTTTCAACCTATTTTATATATTTTAACTTATGTAAAACTCTGCATACATAACACTACCTTAGTTTGTTTTGATTGATATTTGTTTGCTGTTTCTACAACTAGAACTCAACTGAAAATGAAACAGAAGTTGTTTCAGGCCGTTGCTACCTTCACAGATGCACAGATAAGAAAGAGCTCCAGGTGAAGGCTGAAGGATCACCATGGTTAAACTGCACTCCAGGCACTGCAATTGAGGTCAGTCATAGTTTTTATCTATGTTTATACTGAAATTGTCATCAGAGAATAGCAGTTTGGCCTATCCAATCTACCACAGTGTTACTGGCCATATTTCCTTTCACTGTCTGCACGTACTCCTCACTGCAGATTCTGATCTGATGTAACTGTTAAATCCTAATCTGTTGATCTCCTTCAAGGCTAAGTCTTATGCTTGTTACAGCATATACCTCTTCAGAAGGCGGTAGGCAAACATACCAGTCTCATTTTTAACACAATAATGTTTAATTACAACCCTGTTTATGAATTCTGCATAACAGCCCCCCTCCACATTCACATCTCCATTTCACTACAATTTTTCTAATACACAGCTTCATCCCTACTAAGATATGATTCAGGTTGCATACACTGCATGCTTCTGTGAAACATATTTATTTTATGTTATGTTATATTGATTAACCAGGCAAATGAACTGGTCCAAAGACCATTTTCACCCACAGTCCAGAAAACAAGACATAAACACAATGAAAATATTCATGATAAAATGGCAATCAAGAAACTGATAAAATTTAAAGTGAACATGCAAACAGTAAATACAATTGACAAATAAAATAAAATGCAAACACTCTACACACAAGATACAGCCCAGAAAACAGACTTATCGATTAAAGACAGCAAAGTTAAAAGGAAAGAAATTACAACAGGAGCTAAGTAAGTGAGCAAATAAAACATCAGATGAGAAGGACCATGGGTTATGAATCTCATATAGAAGATGCAATGACAATTGTGAGGTGTAGACTCGAACAGTAATGATTGGTACATGTCATTAGTTCATAGCTTTATAGGTACATAGATGTTTACTAGATCAACGACCACAAGGGCCTTTTTAATTCTAGCCATGCATCCTAATTCTCTAACAAATTCAGGTTCCCTTAACAAGTGTAAGCAGGGGTATGGGAGGTGAAAACATTTACAAGCAGGAGCCTAGGAGATGAACCATTTACAGGCTGCCTGTGTCCATTAGAGACATAGATGCCAAACCAGGGATGCATTTCCAATTGTCCAAGTTACACTTGAATTAAGTTAGGGATGAACTCTGCTTACCATGGATAGGGAACCTGTTCCAGAAAAGGGGTAGTCTCTAGGATACATACCTGTCTCTCCAGCAGGTCCTATTCATGTCACAGGCAAGATTTAAGTAATTAGAACAGGTAATTCTGCTGCTGTTTGTTTTGCGGATATACAGGAGGTCCATCAGAGTGGGGTCTGAGAATGCCTTGTATGGCAGGAATAGATTTCCCTCAACAGCCTGTAGGAGGCAGAATACAGGGATAGGGCCTTGAGGTGGTCTGCACAGGACATATTACTTACACTCTGTATTCTTTTAGTGAGAAGCCTCTGTAGACGTTCCAACTGTTGGAAATGCCTGGTTAGGTACATACCATTGGGGGCACTGTACTCAATGATATGTCTGATGAATGCTGAATACAACAGAACAATGACTTCCTTGGACCTGGCTGCCATACCTTTGTTTACAAGTTTCACAACACAGAATGATTTCCTCAGTACTGTAGACACATGATGGTCAAAGGCTAGATTACTTTCTGTGTGTCCCCAAATCCCTGACTATTGGATCATCTCGTAGAGTGTGTTGTCAATATGAGAGTTGCCAGGGATGGATGACTTCCCAAAGGATACTATTGTGCATTTCTTGACATTTAGTTTTAGTCCATGATACTGGCACCAGTTATTTGTCTGTGACAGCCCTTGCTGGATAAAATAGATTCTACGATTGCTTGTAATTTGCAATCCTCTGCAGATTTAGTTAGCCAGAGGCCATTGACATTGGCATTGACTTCAGAGAAGTAAATGCCAAAAATGAGTGGTCCCAGGACCAATCTCTGAGGGAATCTGCTTGTGACTAGCCTCTTTATAGAGGTGTAATCCCCAATTCTAACTCCCTTGGTCCTGTATGTGTGCCAGCTGGCTATCCATCAAGTGACACAAGGATTTGTATCTAACCTCTTAAGTTTGTCAACAATGCCTGAGAGAAGAGTTGTGTTAAATGCCTTGGCCAGCTCAAGGTAGGAAGTGTAAACTATTTTGCCCTCATCCATTGCTTTGGTGACCTTCTCAAAAGAAGTCCACCAGGTTAAGCAGGCATGACTTGCCTCTGATGAAATCAAATTGGGTTGGGTCAAGTGTCTGGAGGTTTCCTATGACATTATTTATATTTTTCATGATAATTTTTTTCATGGCTTTGCATATGAGACAAGTGAGACTTATGGAGCTGTAGTTTCCATGGTCTGTAGATGGCCCGCATTTGTGCAGAGGGATGGCTGTTGTGGTTTTCCATTCATAAGGCACAAAGCCTGTTTGGAGGGTACAGTTAAACAGCGATTCCAGAGCACCTAATAGATCATGTTTCATGCTATTTAGAAAACATCCTGGAGTACTGTCTAGGCCCACTGATGCTGTGTTCTTGACTTTAGAGAGAATATTAAGGATCTGTTCCCTAGTGATAGCAGGGGGAGTTATATTTGATGGTATTTCCTGATATGATGGGGGGAAGAGGGGTAAAGTTGGAGCCGAATTTGTTGGCCAGTAGGTTTGCTATATCTTCTGGCTCAGTATAGGTGGCTCCATTTACACTGAGCTCTGCACACAATTGTGCATTGCTTTGAGTCTGCAGGCATAGCTAAAGAATGCCTTGTGGTTGTCCTTGGCCTGGGAAAACAAATTCACCTCAAATTTGGCTTTGGTAGACTTTATCTGTCTTCAGAGTTGTTTTTTTAGTTTGATGAGAGTACTTTTACCCTGCTGGGTTCTGCACCTCCTAATTTGTGCCATGGTTTTCTTCTGTTATACAGCCTATTGATTTTGTGATTCCACCAGGGTGACTTGTTTTTTGATTAGTTGTATATTTCTTCCTTGTGGATACAGCTGCCTCTATGCAGGTATTAACATGCTTGTATAGGGTTTCTGTGAAAAGTTCTGTGCAGGCAGCAGTGTTCTCAGGGTTTAAGAGGACCAGAAATTTTGTCAGATTATCATTTAATAGCAGGAAGTTAGCCTTATAGTTCCTGAATATTCCATGGTTAGCTGGGATTCCAGGTTTTTATTCCACATGCTGAGGAATAAAAGGAAAGCAACTATACACCAACAATCAACAAATACACAGCATGGAAAGTGAAATGAAATTGTAATGGAGCCACTGAAGGGAGTACAGGTTAGTTTTAACCTGCATCCCAAAGTTCTTGTTGGACACTACCTCATCCTTCTCAACCTGTTCTCTAGCAAATAATGCTAAAAAATAGTCAACCACCAAAGCTCCAGCTATTATCATATAACAACATTCTAGCTAATTATAAGAAACGTGCTGCTACAAATAAAATGCAAGTAAATTTTCCTGACAGGGTATAGTGCTCCTAAGTAATAAATATGCTGCCTTAACTTTCTGTCATACAGCAATTCAGAGCACTGGGTTAAAGGATACAACAGCAATGTCGTGAAGGCCTAACGATGAGAAGAAATCAACAAATACTTAAATATGTAATACAACTTCATTAGTAGTAACACCACAAAGTATATATCACAAGATGAGCTGCTCTAATAAAGCAGTCACTAAACTAACGGGGAATATTATTTGTAAAGGAGTTGTGCAGTGGTTAGTGCTGTTGTCTCACCAGCAAGAGGTCCTTTGGTTCGATTCTTAGCTGGGGTGCCTTCTGAGTGGAGTCTGCATGATCACCTGGGTTTCTCCTCTGGGTGGTCTGGTTTCCTCCCACACTGCAAAGACATGCATTCTCGCCGCGTCTCTGCTGAAAATGGGCTCTGTCCCAGTCGGACTTTCCTGATAAACAAATATTGTCAATTTCATATACAAGTGTATATATGTTGATACCAGTGCTGTACACTCACAAAAGCCAGTAAAAACAGAAACACAGTATTGTGGAGAACAAAACAAGTCACAACAACATCTGGGCACCTACTATAAGCACCGTGAATCACAAGAAAACTTTAATTAAATACCATACAAAGACTAACAAGCTAGATACACTATAATTCCATTCATACTGCTTATTTGTCCAATCACATTTTTGGTCTTTTCCTTATAAAGTTTATGGTAAATCACTGGCAAATCACTGAGGATTGGTGTCACTAAATAATGACATACATTTCAGTTCCAAACTTCATACCCATCAGAAAATGCATGCCAACACAAATTGTGTTATTCCAGCTACTTTCTAAGTTTGTAAGACAATATTTAAAATCTGTCCCTGTTTTTGAACTTTGTCCCTCCATTTTGTAGGCTTTGTCCAGATTTCTTTTTCTAACAGTTTGAGAGGTATGGTTCCACTCCAAATTTGAAACATGCAGTACAATGAATGTAAACATCATAGTACAAAGATATATATCAAGTGTAACATTTGTACTTAGCCCTCCATAAAATTAATAAAGCATTTTCCAAGGAGGGTTCATGTACATATATGTGTATACACACACACACACACACACACACACACACACACACACACACACACACACACAGAGAGAGAGGGAGAGACACTAACCCTGAAATGCTACAGGGAAATTCTCTGAGATAACTGCTATCTCAAAATGATTATATATTAAACCAAAATTGTACATCAGTGTTCACACAAAGTGTCAAACCATAGTGTACTGATTTTATGCTCTCAAAATGACCAATACACATGCACGCATGCACATATACAGATTCCTGCTAGTCTGCTGAATTACACTTTAGTTGAATAAAACTGGACACACCATTTTTTTGTTACATTCCTGTTTTATTAACTTTTTCCCCTAATTCATGTGATGTATGAGAGGTTGGTAGATGAGTGTTATTGTGCTGCATGGGGGGGGTTGTTAGAAAAATATATAATAGTAATATGCATGTTTAGTGCATTCGAGGTTTAAAATGGTTAATACATTTATTCTGTTCACACTGCATGAATCTGCACAGATATTAGAAACTTAACAAAAAGCATTTCATTTCTGCTAATGTCATGAAACTTAACAAAGAGATATTCATTTCTGCTTATGCTATGAGAAAGTATGCAGTTGCTAGAAGCATTGATAAAGAAAACAATAGATGCTTGAAAGTATAAACCATAGTCAGCATTACTTGTACTAAAGCTAGAAATGTACCTTGAATCCAGACAAAATGTAATATGTATTAGAACAGTACAATTGAAGAATTGAAAAGTTAAAATGGGCTAAAATAAGCCCAAGGCCAGGTTGTTTTTCTCAAAATGTTTTTCAAGCTAGCAAATAATCTAACCTAGTCAGCAATAAGTCTAGTAACATTTTCTATAAAACATACAGAAAGCTGTGTCTAACTACGTCAGCAATAGAATAGTAACATTTTCTGTGTAACAGGAAGAAAACTGTATAAGAATAATATACTAATCACCAGTAATTCAGACAAACCTTGTGCCTACATGCTTTGTCTCCTTGCTGCAAGTAATAAAGGGTGCCTTGCTTGAACCTAATGTGAACTGGTCTTTGAAGTTTTTTCCTTTGACAGAGCTTAATGCATGTAAAGTGGCGGTTTTACTTGCATTTGAGGGTGGTTTTAGTAAATATGTTTGAAATGCCAGTATAGGCAATCATACAATAGTGTAAGTTAGGAAAATTGATCCTTTTATTGCACAGAGTCAGTGTATATGCTTGTAGGGAGGTGGGAGGGGCACAGGCAGATACAAAAACACTTGTTCTTGTCATTTTGATGGATTTAGAGTCAATGTTTATTTTTCAATGTATTGGTTCACAGTTTTTTTTGCCTTTTACTGCTGTGACATAAACCCATTTTATAAATATAATATATATGCTGTAGTGATATGACATTTCTTTATCGGGGATAACCCGACTAGGTAAGAAATACCTGTTTTAAACAATTGCATGGGGAGAAAAGCTCTAGAGAGTAAATATACTTAAACAAAAGCATTCTAATAATGTAATATATAATATATAGGATACAAAAATGAAAAATGAGGTATAACTTATATGATAAATGAATACAACAGTCACAATTAATGTAATAAAAATAGTCAATTATACTAAGACAAATTAAAAAAAGGAAGATAAGGGAGCATGAGACATTAGGGGAAAAAAGCAGGAAGGTAAGGAGAACAGTAGATGGGGTCAGAGAAGGTATAGGAGGTTGAAGGATTATAAGGAGCAGTGAGTAAATGAGTACTGGACATACCTCTCAATTGTCCAGATTTTTGTCTCATATTTTGGGTCTGTTCCTCATAAAATATGTAGTTTTCTGGATTTTTGTGGCAAATCAGTACATATTGAAAGTACTAAATAATGACAGGCGTTTGAGTTTCAGACTTCATATACTTCAGAAAATGCATGGTAATAGAAGACCTTTTATTCTGGCAATTTCTAAGTTTGTAAGAGCAATATTTATTTATTTATTTGCAGTTTGTTAACCGGGAAAGTCCATTGGGCTGAAAATGAGCCTGTTTTCAATGGATGCCTGAGGAGGAAAGCTCCATATACAAATAGTATAAAGCTAATATCAACAAAGTTAACAAATACAATACAATTTTCAAAAAACTACTAAAACACAATAACATATAAGACAGAATAATAACATTTGAGCAAGGTTTTAAATTTATCAGTAATCCACAGTAATGGTGTTCTGATGAAGTCTGTATTTACAGATGAAAGCGCTTAACTGTTATTTTTGTGTCTGTTCGTGATTGGAATAAATTGTGCTTTACTTGACCGGGTCCAGTTACACTCGTATTGATTCACATAGCTGAGACAGTTTTGTCTCATTCATTGTTATTTCTACATTTGAGCAAGGTGTTGTAACAAAGCACTGAATGAAATTAAAACACAAGTGTTTTGGAGTACACAAGTATAATTTGGAGTACAAGCATATGTGCACTCATAGTTTGATGAGGTGAGAGGTAGGAAGAATTAGAGGAGAGTAGAACAGTGAGAGGTGAATAGATTGAGTTATGAGAAAGGAAAAAAGGGGGAGGGCGTGAAAATTCAATGAAGGGAGTCGGTAGGTTGAGTTTTGAGAAAGGAAAAAAAAAGGATGGGGGAGAAATGGGTGAGATGAGCATTCCCAGTGAGAAGAGAGATGGGAATGAAGCATGGTCTTGAAGGCGGAGTGGTTCTGGGTGATTCAAATGTGGGGGGGGGGTAGAAGTGAATTCCATAGACGAGCAAGGGAAAAAGACAGGAGAAATTGCCCTGGTGTGCGTAATGGTTTGCACACTTTGAGGAGGTTCTGGTTACTGGACCTGAGTATTCTGTCAGGATGATGCAAGGTGAATATGGAGGAGAGGGAAGGGCAGTTAGTGGGTTTAAAATGAGTTTGTGAGCAGTTATCAGTTGAATATAAGAGATAGTGGGGGAGTTCCAGCCAGTTCAAGCAGTGGAGGGCATCACAGCGGTGGGAGGAGGATTTGGTCCCGGTAGCAAACTTAAGAGATTTTATTGTAGCATGATGACAGTTTTGACTTCAGGGAGGATTGAAGGTTGGTGAGGAGAGGGGCTCCATACAAGAGAGAGAGAGGGGATGAGGTAGGAAATAGAGAGTAAATGTTTGGATGAGGGAGTGAGATAACGGCTGTGATGATACATCATTCCGAGCTTTTGGTGTTTTCTTAATACTAGTTTGTATATGAATGTCAAACTTAAAAAGTTCATCAATGATAACACCTAGAAGTTTTGTATGGGAGATGATTTCAATGGGAATCTTATTCTGACTGACTATGGAGAAGGAATTTTTATTGTTAGAAGTGTTTTTAGATGGGGTCAAGATTATGATTTTTGTTTTGGATGCATTGAGAGCAAGGTGATTTTTCAGCATCCAAGACTCGGTACAAGAGAAGGCATCTTGTGTTAGTTGTTTGAGTTTGGGGAGGGATTAATTATGGTGAAATCGTCTGCGTATTGGACAAGTTTAGTATTAGGAATACACTAATGAAAATTATTAATGAAGATGTTAAAAAGTAAGGGACCTAGTATTGAGCCTTGTGGGACTCCTGCTGGGGTGTGAAGGAAGGAAGAGGTACTATTGTTCCACTTGATGGCTTGTTATCTATTAGAAAGGTAACTGGAAAACCAGTTAATAGAGGGAGGAGATTGAGAAGAGAGAGCTTGGAAAAGAGAAGGTTGTGGGAAACAGTACTGAACACCTTTGATAAGTCTAGGAGAAGGGTATATACAATGTTGTCAAAATCATGGGTGTGGCTGATGATGTCAAGAAAGGACAGAAGGGCAGTGGTAGTACAATGTCCAGGTCTAAATCCATGTTGAGTAAGGGGAAAGCAGTTGACTGTCTAAGGAGGTAAGGAAGGAGTTGCAAGTGTATGCATTTTTCAAGGACTTTTGAGATAGGGGACAGGATGGCTATAGGATGAAAGTTGGAGATTTCAGTATTGTTTCCTCCTTTGTGGAGGGGAATGATGACTGCTTTCTTCCAGAGGAGGGGTACATAGGATTCTTGGATTGAATGGTTGATAAGTATGGTGATGGGAAGAGCTATGCCATCGGCAGCTAGCTTGAGAAAGTTAGATGGAAGGTTGTCTAGGGCATGAGAGCATGGTTTTAGTTTTAGTAGAAGTTTTGTTATGGTGTGTAGAAAGACAGATGGCATGGTAAAGGGGGGAGATGAGTAGTGTTTATGTCAGTTGTGCTAGAGTTGAGGGTGTGGGATGAGGGTGGATTAGAAGTGTTATTGGAGAATGATGTGGTGAGCTTGGCTATTGAATCAATAAAGAAGGAGTTGAATTGGGTAGCTAAGATGAGATCTGGAGAGTTAGGGTCAGGGCAGGGATTGTCTTTTTTTGCCAGGAGAGAGGAGAACAGATATACTGTTCCAAAATTTTTGGGGGGGTTGGATCTATGATTGTTTTGAAGCTTGGAGTAGTAGGACTTTTGGTCTGAAGCTATTTGTTTTTTCACTTTATTACGAAGTTGCTTATATTCAGTAAGGGTGTTAGGTGTTTTGGATTTTTGGTAATGCTTCCAAGATTTGTCTCAGAGATGCGTGTGTGTAATACAGTTGATTTAGTTAGCCAAGGGGTGGCTTTGGTTTTGATTCTTTTAGTTCTGGGGGGAGCAAAGCTATCTAGTAGGTTATTGAATGTAGTACTGAAGTATGGAACAGCATCGTCAAGAGGGAGGGTTTTTACAGGGTTCCAATTAAAATGTTTTATTGAGTCAGAGAAAGCTTGAGGGTTGAAGTTTTTAGGATACAAGTTGTGATGTAGTTGTGATGAAGATATCAAGAAGAATGTTTCTAGTAAAGAGTAGAGAGTCATTGTAATAATAAAGGTGAGGAGAAATACAAGTTGAGAGGTGAGATTCTTTTTAGGCATAATTGAAGTTATATGATAGAGAGGGAAGTAAGAAAAGTCAGGTAGTCTGGTAAGATGGAGTTGGCAGTACAGGAGGAAAGGTAGACATATTAATGGTAGAGTATGTGTAGGTTTGATATGCATGGTAGTGTAAGGTTACAGTATACAGTGAGAAAATGCAGAGAGGAGAAGGAATTAGCAGAAGGTAAAGTGGTGTGTAGTCTTGGTAGTAAGAATGGGGAAGGAAGGAAGGTAAGAATAGGAAAGGGGAGGGTTCTGGGTAGTGGAAGCAGGAGGGGTTAGTGGATGAGGAGGTGGGTGGTGACTGTTCAGATAGGCTTAATGCTAGAGTGGGTGTGGTTTGGGGGTTATAAGTGTAGAGGCACTGGGGATAGGGTTGGGGAATGGAGTGAGCCTGGAGGGTGAATGGAGCAGGCACAGCTGAGATGGAGGAAGGAGCAGAAGAAATCAACAAAAACAATCAGTGATGCAGGCACTCTCCAGCACTCAAAGGTACTGACAAGTTCGGAGGTATGTTATTATGAGTTAAGGTTTGGTCTAATTCAATCTAATTCAAGGAGGCTTGCAACAGATGTGACAATTGAGCAAATAAAAAAATGGGAAAGGACAACAGGCCCAAGAGCTGCAAGGAGCAGGGAACTAGATTGCTGCAAAAAGGGAGGTGACTATGCAGACAGAGAGCCAAGCAAGGTATGTGCAATTAAAACAAACTATCAGTTGCTCTGAATTCACATCTAAAATGTTAGCCCTTCTTGTGCTACTAATGCTTTTTTTCCTTTAAAAAGTAGTGAAAGCCATTTTAATTTTACCAGTTGAATGTCCTAATACATTGTCTGAGGGCGGTGAGTGAGTCAGCTATTGTTAACTCAGAGACAGGCTGGGAGGGTAGTGGGGATAAATCACATAGAAGAAAAAAACAGATGGGTAAATGTTTCTTTAGAGACTGGAAGGGCTAGAATTACAGTTTAGTGTGGAGTGTTTTTACAGACTTGAAGGGTAGAAATCAGAATGTTTTTCCATGGGGGTAGGCTAAAATCCCTGCTACTGGCTCATGCATTTATGTTCAGTACATTAAGAATTACAGCAAAAAACACAGCGTACTAATGCCTTTTGTATGATAATGGCACATACAATTTCAGTTCTGCAAGGTTCTTCACTACAGTTTTAAGTCCCACTGGCTTTACTTACGTTAGTGGTGTTATTTGCCACAGGATAGGTGCCGCGAATTCTATGAGACACAGCTGGCTTGGGGATGAGAATAAAGAAAGTAAAAGATGGTAGTGAACAGTGAGCAGTTGTAAAGTTCCACAGCTTTAACACCCCAAAAAATTCAAACACTTTAGAGAACAGTAGACAATTGTGCAATACCACAACATTAATAACCAAAAAATAAACCGTTTAGAGTATTAATCACAGTATAGTAGTACAGATGTAATTAAATAATCTAATTATAGCAATAGTTAGATCTTTGTTTTATGGCAAATACTGCACTCGTGTATCACTGCACACGCTAGCTACATGTTTCTCAACAGGTAACTGAACTTTCTATCTCAAAGCCCTAGTCTGGATGAACTAAACAGTATGTTTAGCACTGTAATAAATAGACTCTGTTTCAAGCCATATGTTTAATTTTACATCAAATGCAGTTATGTAGCCATGAAAAGATACCTCTTACATGCAAGTGAAACAAATAGATAGTTTTGCAATGTAAATGATTAGCCAACAACACTGGCCATAGGTTTAAAGTTGAATCAAGCACAAGGGCTTAAAAATGTAGACAAAAATAACCTCTCTTACTAAATAAGCACTAAACTGGTTCGAATAACAATGCATCAAGAGCCTCTGGAACCAGCCAAATGTTTAAAGTGGTAACAGACCCAGTTGCTTATACATGTAGTAAGATTAGCTTCTAGTACAAGCCACAGGTTTAGGACAACCTACAAAAAACAGTTGCTAAGCCAGAGAAAGCAGCAGATAATGGTTACACTGCAGAGTTCATAAAATAATACACAATCAGTTGTATAACATGTACTTACAGATAAACTTGCCATGAGACCAGAAGGGAGGGATTCCTAATTTAAAGATGGCTCCTGTTGTTTCTGGGACTGAAATAAGGTTACACAAAACATGAAGTAGGGAGGAGCCAGAAGTGAACTAGATTGTTGCAAAAAAGGGAGGTGACTATGCACATAGCGAGCCAAGCAAGGTATGTGCAATTAAAACATAAATTATTAGTTGCTCTGAAGTCACATCTAAAATGTTAGCCCATCTTGTGTTACTAATGCTTTTTTTCCATTTAAAAAGCAGTGAGAGCCCTTTTAATTTTACCAGTTTGATGTCCTAAGACATTACCTTGTCTGAGGGCTGTGAGTGAGTCAGCTATTGTTAACTCAGCGACAGACTGGGAGGGTAATGGGGATAAACCACACAGAAGAAATAAAAAAAAAGATGGGTTAATGTTTGTTTAGAGACTGTGAGAGCTAGAATTACAGTTTAGTGTAGAGTGTTTTACAGACTTTAAGGGTAGAAATCAGAATGTTTTGCATGGTGGGGGGGGGGGCTGAAATCCCTGCTGCTGGCTCATGCATTTATGTTCAGTACATTAAGGATTACAGCAAAAAACACAACCTACTAATGCCTTTTGTATGATAATGGCATATGCATTTAAGATGTTCATCGTGTTTCACTGCTGCAGTCATTACACTCGGGTTATCCTGCTGGCAGGCGACCTGCAGTCGGCCCGAGTTCCAAAGTCTAGGTCCAGCGTCGGTTGCTGTCGCCTGCTCCCTGACATCAGTGCGCCAGGGGTATAAAAGATGCAACCGACCCCATTTTCTTCAGTCTTTCTTACCGCGCGGTGCCCGAAGCAGAAGCAGTTCACAAGTGCCGGTCGGCCGACTCCTGAGATTTTTGAAATAGAGTTTCAGAACCGAAGTCTTCAATAAAGCTAAGTACCCCGTTGGGGAAACTTTTTCTTGCTCCAGACCGATGTCAGTAAAAGTTAACAATTGTATTTCTTGTGGGAAGCAAATACCTCATAAGGACTTTCACTCTTACTGTATTCCTTGCCTAGACCCTGACCACAACGTTACTAGTTGTCGGTTTTGTGCTAGATTCAACAAACACACTATTTAAACGTCGGTTTGATTTTGCATTTCATTACTTTGGCCGAAGGTTTAACTATGTAATGCCGTTGGAACAACCGACGACTGGAATTCATAAAAAACGCAAAGACAAGGAAAAGGACAGGCATCCGAGGTCCAAAACCGATGACGAAGCCTCTTCTAGGCCAGTCGCCGGTTCTCAGTGAGGTGCTTTCGCAGCCCCTGACACCCGCTACCTCAGAGCCACAGGACGTATCCGACTCCCACATGGAGACAACTAGGCCTCTGGATTCTCAAGGTATTGGGCATATGGAAAATATTCCCTCAGATGGGTCCGGAGCCGCTGTGCAGGCATCGGCTTCTGAGGGTGTTTTCAGACCTTCACAGCTTACTATTAAATCCTCTGCAGCAGCCAAAGTACAGTCAAAGACACCATTAAAGACAAAGAAACAAGTACAGCATTCTCCTGGACATTCAACCATGCCAAAGAAACAGATGCTTAAAATGGCCAAAGACTTAATTACTTTGATCAGGGGTTCCCATCCCCCTCCTGGTAAAAGGCCTAGGCAAGACACTGACTATGATTCCTCTGACCAGGTTTCTATTTCCTCTGATTCCTCTTCAGATCAGGGCTGTTCTCTTCCTCCCTTTGAGGACTCTGATGCTGAAGAATCTATACCTTCAGCCTCTCCACCTGAGGATTAGTATTTTGGGGAAACTCTGCGCACCATAAGGGAACATTTCCACTGGGACAGCCAGGATTATTCAGAATCCAAGAAAAGGCTCAGAGATTTTCTTTTACTGCCTCAGCACAGGCCCCTGGCTATCTCCCCTGTGCTTGATATAGTTGATGATGTTTTCTCTGAATCCAGTCTGTCTCCTGATTCTTTACCCCCTGTACCAGTCAAGCCAGTCAGATATTACAGGGTCCCTGACTCTCATAAATTTCTTTATAAAAACCCTGCTGCTGACCCTGAAACAATTTCTCAGGGTCCCAAGGGGGTTAAGGCTTCCACTGCTAAACACCCTGTTTCCTCTGATAGGGATTCTAGAGCTCTGGACAGATGGGGGGAAAAAGGTTTACAGTTCTGCTACTTTAGCTGTAAGGGCTTTAAACTGCCAGTTTCACATGCTTAAATATCAACAGTACCTCATGTCTTTGTTAAAACAGAAAATGCTTACAAATTCAGAGAATCCTGACAATAAGGAAATGCAGACATTATTGCATGCAGCTGAACAAGTGGGAAAGCATACTCTGCAATGTGGTTTTGATTCATTAGAGACTTCTTGCAGAGCCGCAGTTACAGGCTCTGTCATTCAAAGGCATGCTTTGTTGAAAGAACCAAGTTTACCTGAACATGTTAAAGTGAAATTATTGGATGCTCCATTACAGCATGATATTTTGTTTGGTGTTAAGGCAGAAGAGGTGTTAAAAAAAATGGAGGATAAAGCAAAATCTATGCAGACAGTAAAGGATTTCTTACAGTTTCAACCACCTAGGTTTAGTAGAAACTGGCCTTCAAAAAATTGGTCCTTTCAGGTGTCAGACAGGCCACAAAGAGGAAGATACAGACTCCCAAGAGGCAGATCTCAGCCACAGGGCTCCTACAGACCTAAACAATGGGGTGCTTCTGCACCCAAAGGAGAAGACAAATCACAACCTTATAGGAAACAGTCCCAATGACTTTCCTCTACAAAAGCCAAGCACTTACCTTTTGGCAGCACCCCTAGGGGGAAAGCTAGCACATTTCGCACAAAATTGGCACATAATCACCCAGGACAAATGGGTACTGAATATAGTTTCTTAGGGTTACAGGTTCCACTTTCACACTCTTCCAAAATCAAAAGGTATGCCGGACCTGCCACAAAACCAATGGGCAGAGGCACAAAAGGAAATTGCTGCTCTCATGGACATGGGAGCTATCCAAAGAGTACCACAGCAAGAACAGGGACAAGGATTCTACTCAAGACTCTTCCTGGTACCCAGAAAGGACAAAGCCTGGAGACCAATACTGGACTTGTCAATCCTAAATACTTTCCTGGATGTTCCAAAATTCAAAATGTTAACACTGCAGCAACTTCTACCCATGCTGGGCAAGAAGAATTGGCTGGTTACTTTGGACCTCAAAGAGGCATACCTGCATGTCCCAATCAGACAATATTGCAGAAGATACCTCAGATTCATAGCTGGCTCAATGCATTACCAATTCTCTGCACTGCCCTTTAGCTTATCTACTGTGCCCAGGGTCTTCACAAAATGCCTGGCACCAGTACTTGCATTTTGCAGACAAAGAGGAATTCAGATATATCCCTACTTGGACGACTGCCTTATTCAAGCAGAGAGCAAGGATTTTCTACTAAAGCATCTGGCATTTGTAAAAAGATTATTAATTTGCCTAGGGTAAACAGTAAATGAAAATAAATCATACTAGTGCCCTCTCAAGAGATAATATTCCTGGGTGCAAGCTTAAATACAACTGCCCAGATGGATTATCTCACGCCAGACAAACAAAGTTAATTGACTCATTACTTTCAAATAATGGCAACAAAGACCCAGCTTCCTGCAAGAAAAATTCTGCAGGCCCTGGGTTTCATGGCTTCCTGCATTCTACTCATTCCATATGCAAGACTGCATATGAGGAAACTACAAAGGTATCTAAAAAGTGTTTGGACTCAGCCCTGAAACAATAGTGACTATAATTCCCTGTCTACAACAGGAGTTTCGATGGTGGTCCAGGGCCTGTCACCACAGCAAGGGACAGCCCTTTACCTTACCACTGCCAGGCAGACAATAACAACGGATGCATCGGATTATGCCTGGGGGGCACATATGGCAGGAAAATCTATTCAGGGCACGTGGCCCAAGGAACAAATGCATCTTCACATCAATCAAAAAGAGATGTTAGCTGTACAGAATGCCCTGACAGCCTTCAAGGATCTACTACATCCAGGACAACCATTACTAAAGACGGACAACACCACAGTTATGTGGTACATAAACAAGCAAGGGGGCACACATTCCTAGCCCCTCTGCAGGCAAGCCATGACTCTGTGGAGCACAGCACTGACCTATCAAGTACATCTGCAGGCACAATTCCTGCCAGGAAAGAAAAATACACTGGCAGATGAACTAAGCAGAAATCTCATAGATCTGCACGAATGGAAACTAAATCCACAGGTCTTCAGCATGATAACAAGGAAATGGGGATGCCCGGACATAGATCTTTTTGCCTCCCCTCACAACTGCCAACTACAGAAATCCTGCACAAGAACTTATCACTAACAAGCATGGAAAGTGGATGCTCTTTCATTCAGCTGGACATCCCTGACAGTTTATGCTTTCCCTCCACTGCCTCTTCTTCTCAAGGTACTCCTAAAAGTCAGACAAGAGAAGCCAGAAATGATCCTGATTGCCTCAGACTGGCCACGCCAGCACTGGTAACCCAATCCTAAAGAGCTTGTCTCGAGGCCCAGCCTGGCCTTTACCTCAAATTCCTCATCTTCTGACTCAACAAAACAATCAGATTCTACACAGTCAACTCAGAACCTTAAATCTGGCTGCATGGCAGATAATTTAGCCACTCAGACCACTCCTCTCTCTAAAGCTGTTATGGATGTCATTTTAGAAGCCAGGAGGCCCAGCACTAGGAAATCTTATGCAGAAAAATGGAAGAGATTCTGTGCTTGGAACCAGGCACAAGGACTCGAACCGCTTGTTCCAAATATACCTCAGATTTTACAATACCTAACTGAGATGCTGGACAAAGGCCTATCCTTTTCATCTGTTAAAATCCATGCCTCTGCCATTTCACCTCATTACAATATGGAACCTCCTATTTTTTCACATCCACTGCTAAGGCAGTACCTCAGAGGGGCAAGAAACATAAGATCCCCAAGGAGAGCACCAATACCTACTTGGGACCTCAATTTTGTATTAGAAAAGCTCACACTACCTCCTTTTGAGCCAGCCAACACAGCTGATATAAAATTCTTATCATGAAAAGCTGCTCTGCTCCTAGCAATAACTTCAGTAAGAAGAGTCTCAGAGTTACAGGCATTAATGGCAGTGGAACCTTTCATCATTTTTCATCAGGACAGGGTCTCTCTAAAGACGAACCCAACATTTATGCCAAAGGTGGTTTCCAGTGTGGCTCTTAACCAAACCATTCATTTGCCAACTTTTTATCCAAATCCTCAGAATAAAGGGGAGAGACTTCTGCACACTTTAGATATACACAGACAGCTATGATTCTTCTTGGACAAAACAAAAGCTTTCAGAAAAACTGAGCAACTGTTTGTAGCTTATGCTGCAGGATCACAAGGAAAGCCTATCTCAAAGCAGACAATTTCAAAATGGATAGGACACTGCATTTGCTTCTGCTATGCACAACATGGCAAATCAGTGCCTAAGGGCATAAGGCCACATTCTACCAGAGCAGCAGCCACTTCAGCAGCCTTTCTCAGAGGAGTACCAACCAAAGACATTTTAGAAGCTGCAGCCTAGAGTTCAGTGCACACTTTCACTAAGCACTACCACTTACCTCTCTACTCTAAATCCAGAGCAGGCTTTGCCACTGCAGTTCTGCAGGGTCTGGTAGCCTCTCCTAATCCTATTTAGGCCCAGCCACCCAACCTCAGCTTTGGGATTCAACCCAAGTGTAATGACTGCAACAGTGAAACACGATGAACATAGTACAGTTGTGTACCTACCATAACTGTAGATGTTCAAGTGTATTCACTGTTGCAGTCCAGGTTACCCACCCACCATCCCCCTTTCTCTTTGCTGGGTCCTTTTTGTACTTCTCAACTCTCTACAACCTATGTGATGTATTTGCTTGTAGATGAAGGAAATGTTATTTTGGTACATGCATGTTTTTGACATAATTTTTTACAGCCTTTCCTTTTTGGGGCCACCTGACATCTGGGGCAAGAAAAACTGAAGAAAATGGCGTCGGTTGCATCTTTTATACCCCTGGCACACTGACGTCAGGGAAGAGGTGACAGCAACTGACGCCAGACCTAGACTTCGGAACTCGGGCCGACTGCGGGTCGCCTGCCAGCAGGATAACCTGAGTGTAATGACTGCAACAGTGAATACACTCGAACATCTACATTTATGGTAGGTACACAACTGTATTTTCTGCAAGGTTCTTCAGTACAGTTGGAAGTCCCACTGGCTTTACTTACGTTAGTGGTATTATTTGCCACAGGATAGGTGCCGCAATTTCTATGAGACACAGCTGGCTTGGGGAGATAAACATGCCATGAGACCAGCAGGGGAGGATTCCTAGTTTAAAAATTGTCCCTATTTTGGGGGCTTTCCCCCCATTATTTTTGTCGTTGTCCAGATTTTTGTGCTAACTAGTTGAGAGCTATGGTACTGGATTATAGCACACTTGAAAGTGAGGAGAAAGTTGGGGGGTGACAAAGAAACAAACATACAAAATAAGTATATGATGGCAGGAGGGAACAGAGGAGTGGGGAGTAGTAGAAACAGTGACAGAAGAAGGAGGATTGAGAGTAGCAGAAAGTGAAAAGGAAAAGTGAAGTAGAGAAGATGAGAAAGAATAAAATCGGGAATGATAAGAAGATAACGAGGATATCTTTATCTGTTCAAGCTGGAATGTCATCAGGTTTTATTACCATTTTAACTGTTAGAAGAATTTGCATTCTTCTTCTTTTAAAACAACAAAATGCTTTCTTACATTAAAATTCTTATAATGATACAGCAAATGATTACCGTTTGCTCTCTCTTTTTTATGTACGGTTTCTGCTTATTTATTCGGTCTTTAGTTAGAACAGTATTGCATCATATTCTTGTATTATATCATTTCTGCAACTTGTAGTCTTCCACAAAACAATAATAGTCTTAAATAACCATTTTCCTGTCGTAATCAACTTACAATCAAAGTTTATTTTTCAAGATATGAATATTTTTAGTAATCTATTCTCTACAGAGTGGCCTCGGTATTCAACTGTAGTGCTACTAACGTAGCAAAAGGACTTCTTACCAATATTCTAAGAAAAAAAGAGAAAAGCTTTCCTCTAAACTCACCACTGTACAAGCATAGGCATGTTTGCTAGAGTACCCAGGAACAAACAGCCCTGATAATAATCAGAGATTCAGCCTGGCAGCAATGGGAAAAGACCCTACCAAAGAATCAAGAGATAAGCTTCCTAATACTAAGAACTCTTGCTAAGGAAAAAAAAGTCACTCACCATCATACCCTCATTCTATAGTTAGAACAAAGACATAAGGAAAGCCAAAACATTTTTGGAAATAAGTTTGCCAGATGACAGGAGAGACCACAAATAAAAACAATACGACAATTACATCACTTCATCTTCAGACCCGGTTCTTCTTCATGAATTATTTCATTTGTCCCAATCAGACATCCATACCTGCAGTCCTTCCACCAGACCACCTACCCTCTAAACTATATCTCCAACTCTAACTTAAAGATATAAAAATAAATGGTTTGTGTTAGATATAATCCTAGTAGACAGTCATCCATGTGCAAATGGCCTCCTGTTGTGGTCCATTAAAATGACCATTGAACACATACACTCCATGATATATTTGTAATGGCTATCTTACCACCAAGCCAAAGCCTAGCATATAGAAACAAGCAACAGTACACCTTCTCCCAAAAATCTCCATGACAGCTTCTACCAGTGACTTTAGGCATATCTCCACACTGCCAATTCCAGCTAAAATTCTAGAAAATATAGTTTATAGATCAGCTGTCTCATGTATTCAGTAATATACCCTGCCCTCCCCTCATCAACATAGATTTTATTTTGACAGGTGTAGTTACTTCCAAGTGCACCTTAACTGACAATATTTTCTGTAATATAGATAAATGTAGTCTGACAGAAGCAATTTTTATAAAATAAAACTTTGTCTTGCTTAACTACAAACTGCTTTTTAATTAATTCACATCATCATGTATTGGCCACAGTGCACTGCGATTGTTCAGTAATTACCTGTTGGCCAGAGTCTTTTCAGTTAAAATGAATTCAGTCTTCAGATGCACAGTTATGAAAGGGAGTCCCTCAGAGTTCTATTTTAGCCACTCTCTTTTCCTGTATTCATCAACATGCTTGCTAATGACCTTCCTAAACTCCCTGTACTCCTTGTAATGTTTTGGCTTCTAGGACTAAGCATGACCATCTGCCTCTCCTTTCCCTCTACCATAGCAAACCAGTTTACCCTCCAAACTAGGGCTGCCAACCTGAAAATATATCTGAAAGAGCATTCAACCATCTTCCTGGGAGAGACAGATGAGGCAACCTGACCCTGCACCATCTGATGTTGACTATGTAGATTCTTTTGTATGTCCTAAGACTCCCAAGGGAAGGGGCATGCAATAATACAAACACATACCCTTGAGCAATCACAGCCATGATTCACTGATGCTTGCCCTCCCCACAGTGTGCACACATGCTTGCAAGACACTAATGCTGATCTTCAGCATCCATTAGAGGCATCACTATTATGCCACAAAAAACATGTAGCCTCACCTGATATAGGTGAGATGGCCATTGGCCACACAAGTCTACCCTCCTGGTCAGCTCTGCATATTCCCACATCACTAGGTGGTCCTGGGTTGCTAGCATTAAAGGTAGACACCCTGGTTTAACTCCATTGGGCTGGTCCAAACTATGTATTATACTGGATGCAGATGATGTGGTAGTCTATAACTCCAACCTTTCCCCTCTTGTAAGAAACAACTGGACTCCGAACTCACTTGTATCTCCAAATGGATTCAAAAATACATTTTCTAAACACAAAGAAAAAAGGATTATGCTTTTTGGAACATAAGAAATATTTTCCTCTGTTCTCCAATCCTGGCAATTCCTTTACAACAATAAAACACTACATGAAATAAACAATTCTATCTGGTATCTAGGCCTTTTCTTAGAAGATCACTTATACTTTCAACACAATTCCATGTTAATGAATCTACAAAAATTAATCACGTCTTCCAGGCAAAAACGTATCTCACGTTCTCTCCTCTGAAAGCAGAGCTGTTATTTTACGAGGAATTCTTCTGTCACGGTTATAATAAGATCTGTCGATATGCTCTTCTAATAGAACATCATTTCCCTACAACATATACACCATCACATTTGTAGATTCATAACCATAACCCCTAAAACAGAACATCAGTGTCTTACTCTTAAAAAAGCAAAACAGCTACCAATGTAACAATGTTCCAAATTATTACTGGGGGGTTCATGTTTACAAACTCTAAAACAAAATTCTTCTACCGTCTTCTCTTGTTGCCTAACATTTATTACCTCAGTACACTTCAGTTCCATCCCTAGAAATTCCACAAACAAATCTTCAAAGCAGCAAGCACAGTTTTCATTACCTTGATCCTCAGCTATAGGAATTATTCCAAACCTACTTGAATGATATTCAATCATACCTTAAACTCCATCCACAACTTAAAAAAGCTCCTTAGGAAAGAAGCCACGTGCTCTTGTTTCTCCACCCTAGGTATTACAGAACTAACAATTACCTTATTCTACCTCTCTTATACATATCTCCTAAGCTTACATACTTAATTCTAATAGCAGGGGCACCAGAAGCTGTTGAAGACTGGGGGGGGGGGGGTGAGAAGGGCACTTAGTGATCTAAAAGGGGCAATATTTTAAAACTATTTACTACCACAACATAGGTTCACTTGGAAGACATTTTAAGCTTAGCCAATTTTCCTTTTGGTGCTTGAATTAACATTTCCTGATTGGTTTTACCTATCCCATGGCCGATAATTGTATATTAGCCCTAGTGAGAATAAATGTGATCATACTATAGATAATTTGAGGGGACCCATGTAAGGGATGCAGCATTTAGGAACTGCCTCTATCCATTAGTGGCAAAAGGGGCAATCCTGGAGTACATTTTCTATTACCCATCCTTAGTTGCATTTGAATATGGACAGGGATGAGCTTTGTTTTACTTGAATGGATAGTCTGTTCTGGAACAATGGTAGCCTTTGTGATATATGTCCATCTCTCCACAACATTCAGTTTAGATACCTGGACTGAGTATTTCTGATGCCATTTGACTTGCTGATGTTCAGTATGTCCATCTGTATTATGTCGGAGGATGATTTGTATGCCAGACACATCAGCTCTAAGCACTCTGTAGGATACTGAGTATAGTGATAAATCTTTGAGGTGGTCCATGCAAGACCTATTGTTTAGGACTTGTATCCCTTTAGCAAGGTATCTCTGTGGGTATTCCAATTGTTGCATGGGTCTGGACAGATACATGCCAAAGTTGGCATTATGCAAAATGATTGACCTAATGAGGGCTCTGTAAAGGAGGACAATAACATCTCTAGATCTAGTCACAATCAATTTGTTTATAAGCTGTGCAATATAGAAAGACTTTCTTATTACTCTGGGCACATGTTGGTCAAAGATTAGATCATTGTACACACAAGTTCCCAAATTCCAAACAACTTGGTCAGTTCTCAGGGGGCATTGTCAATTTGGCAGCTCCCTGGATTAGATGACTTCCCAAAGGATACCATAATGTATTTCTTGGAGTTTAGTTTCAGTTCATGATTCTGGCACCAGTTATTGTTTGGGACAAACCTTCCTGAATGATGGTTAAGTCATTTGGGGATTCAATAACTGCTCCTAGTTTGCAGTCATCTCAAACTTAGTCAGCCAAAGCCCTTTGGTATTTCCTTTTACTTTTGAGATGTATATATCAAACACAAAAAGCCTCAGCACCAAACCCTGGGGGACTCCGTTGGTGACTGGTCTCTTTCCCTATTTTGATCTCCTGCATCCTGTGAGCAAGCATACATGTTTGCGTTCTTTGATTCACCTTCCTGATTGTATTAAATTATATTCCTTGTATAATACAGCACTACTTGTTAGAATGTATTTTAAATTTGAAGTTTGGAACCATCTTCTAGTAAGCAATGAGACAAAATGTATAACGCAATAATGAAAAAACTACCCATTTCAGAAAATTTCAACCATAAAAGGCCACTCGCACTTCTGTCATTACAATCCACCAGTATCAGTAAATATGCAAAATCTCTGCAGAAGTAAGTCATCTAAATAATTCCACATTAAAGGGATTTGTAACTAATGAAGAGGTTGCTGCTAGCAAACAACTTTATATTTCATTGTTTCATCTACAAAAAAGTGCATGTTTCCCTTGAAGAATAAATTGCCTATGCTACATTAAAAAAATGATAAACTAGTAATTTTGCAATGGGGAATGGATGGCAAACTGATGACAGGTTCATAGTTACTAGGTAACTCCTCCAAAGGAGAACATTCATAGGAGTGCAGCATTCACTCCCTTTAAAGTACAACACAGTACAGTATCAGCGATCCATCTGCATACTGTGGGAGTAGAACCCACAGCCTTCTGCATCAAAAGCAAGTATACTACTGTTGTGCTACTAACAGTGCAAACAAATGAGCATAAGTAGCACTTAACTTCTCTTCCTCTGAAGCTGTCAGCTCCTTGTAAATTCCACTTGACACTCAATAAATCTCTCAATTTCGTAGCACAAGAAATCTGGAAAAAGCCAAAATTTATTTTGGCAGGGGAAAATGCCCAAAACCAGGGACACATTTTAAATATTGCTTGTATAATCTTAGAAAGTTGCTAAAATAAAGTGTTTTGTGTTACCATGTGTTTCCTGAAAGATAGAAAAACTGAAACTTAAAGGGCTATCATTATTTAGTGAATTAAGTTCTCACTGATTTGACAGAAAACCACAAATTTTAAGAGGAACAGACCAAAAGTATGAGCCAAATATTCTGTGAAAATCTGGACAGTTGAGAGCAATGGACTCAACTCCCTGAATCACAAATGTTGGTATGGGTAGAGAATTCATGCTCTTGTTTGAGACTGAGTAACACTAACCACCAGGTACACCTAACTGGGACATTTTGCGCACACACACACACACACACACACACACACACACACACACACACACACACACACACACACACACACTCTGGAGCAGCATAACTCCTGTGAATAAAAGAACAAAACTTTCCTGACTGGCATGACTCTGGCTTTGGCAGCACCAACGGAACAGCGGCAGCATAATTCCTGTAACACAGAGCAATAAGAGAACAGGAACAGCTAATTTAGTTTAACTTCCGCATGTGAATCCACGTTAACGTGAAAACTCCACTTCATTAATTTTTCCAGACAGGTCTTTCAGCTGTAAAAGTGGGGGGGGGGCTCCCCCTCCCCATGGGTCTATAGCTCCGGCGCCCATGTCTAATAGTCAACATTCAGTCCCCCCTAGTACTTGCAAATTCTCTACTTTACCTTTCCCTACTTAACCTCAACCTTTCACCTTTTTTTTCTCTTTTCCTCACATTTTCTAATATATTTCTTCTAACTCTGCCTTTTCCACTTCTAACTATTGCTTTCTCTCTCTCCACATCACATCATATCTATGTAAATATTGTTATTCCTTTATAAATATTTTATTTACTATTATACAATGGTAGCTCATTAGTATTCAATCACATCATATCTATGTAAATATTTTTATCCCTTTATATATATTTGATTTAAGCAATAACCCACGCCTGGGTGTGGGTAATGCTGCATTTTCCCACTATTGGTGTGGTTTGGTCATGAGGGCGAAGTGGGTTATTGCTATCATACTATGACATTATTTAAGAAAAAAAATACTTACTTTTCTTAAATAATGGCATTGTATAATGCCTCTGTGCTGCCCTTCTGCAGCTGTCCGGTATCCTGGAGCAGTTCTGATGTACTGTGCATGCGTATGCTTACACAGTACATCAGAGCTGTGTGTAGAGGAAGCAACAGAGAAAGGAAGATCTTCGTTGCTTTTTTAAAGTTATCTTGCTATGTTAAACGAGTTTAACATAGCGAGATAGCTTTAAAAAAAAGCAACAGAGAAAGGAAGATCTCCGTTCCCTTTCTTAAAGCTGTCTCGCTTTTAACATAGCGAGACAGCTTTAAAAAAAGGAACGGAGAAAGAAAGATCTCCGTTGCTTTTTTTTAAGATATCTTTTTAAGATATCTCGCTATGTTAAACTCGTTTAAAAAAGTAAAGAGTTATACTAATGGAATAAGTCCAGGCGACCAGACCTTTTTCCATCAGTATAAGTCTGATTTACAAAGGGCACGCTGACCAATCAGCGTGCACATTTTGGAATATTAATGGGGGGGGGGGTCATTGTATAATTCCTATTCTGTAATGGTAGCTCATTGGTATTCAAAAACATGCATGCTGATTGGTTAGCCCAACAAGTGTGCCCATTGTAAAATTAGGCATATACCAATAGAAAAAAGTCCAATCGCTCCAGCCAGACTTTCTTCTATTAGTAGATACATTTGATAGAGTATCTTGCTAAACTAAACTGTATTTTTCAACAAATGTTTGCTCTGAAAGATAGAATAGGAACATGACATTAGCAGTCTTACATTTTCTTCTACAGCGCTACAGAGTACCAAATCAGAAGTAAAATATGCACTTCAAAGTAGCATGAGGTATTATAAAACAGCAAATAAATACAGAACATAACTAATTTTCAGTAACTTAATGAATATACACTTGGATTCCTTTATTTACCTGCACATTCAACAATCCTATTTTTGACAATATTTTACATTGTGTTCATCACCAATAATTTAAACTTTAGACTTCAAACTGAAATGCAGTTGTAGTTAGTTTCCCCTACTCTCAAGCTACATACTTTCTGTTATTTAAATGAATGCATTCTTTGTTAATCAACAGAATTCTGTTAAGTCTTCAGCCCTTCAGCATATATATTAATATATTTTAAGCCTAGCATGTTTCCTTAGAAGGTTCAAAATCTGAATTCTACTTTCTTTGAATACTGGCTTTCATACCTATCAACCTCTTGGTGCAAAAAGTCTGGACAAAGCCTAAAGGCCCCAAAATAGGGACAGATTCTAAGTATTGCTCTTATAAACTTAGTTGCTGGAATAACACGATTTGTGTTATATTATGCCTTTTCTGAAGGATATAAAGTCAGAACCTCAAAGGTATTCATTATTCAGGGACTTCAATCCTCAGTGATTTGACAGAAAATCAGAAATTGTATGAAGAACAGACCAAAAATATGAGGCAAAAATCTTCAGTTGAGAGGTATGCTGACATTTCCTCTATTTTATTTTTATTTTTAATGTCCTTACCATATCTGCCCTCCATCACCAGAGGCCTAAAAGAGAGATGACCTATCAGTCCTTAAATTAATTGCAACATATGGTAAGTATCTTCAACTAAATCAGCAGTAAAATAAGTTTGTCTACAAAGTAGAAACAGGGGAAACTTAATTCTAAACTGAAAATAACAGAAAATACCAATTTGGTGGACTGAAGGTTTGAGTTAGAAATTCCAGGGTGACATTTTGAAGTCCTTAAAACTGCCTAAGTTAACTGAAACTGAAAGAGGAAGTCTATTGCTGACTGCAGGTAGGAAGTAACTGGGGACACTAGCTCTGATTTTAAAATTTGTTTCAGGGGTATGTAGTAGTAATCTGGTTAAGTCCTGGCAGTGCTTTTGATGTAGCCATTTGTGAGTAAACACACACACTTTATGCAATATTCCATTTTTGAATGTCATTCAATTTTTCTTGTTTAATAAAATATAGTGATGTGCGAGATTCCTCAGTTCTAAGGTACCGTACATGAATTTTGTTATGAGAAGTGCTTATGGTAGCACTTCCCTAATTTCTGGCCTTAGAAAAAAAAAGGGTACTTACGTATTATTGCAACCAGATTTTCACAGTGATGCTGGTTGCTTCTCGTTGTGTCAAGTGGCACCAAGAAAGCATTAAAAAGCTCAGAAACATGTTTTCTTTAATGTTTTGTGTTTTTAGGAATATTTATCAGTTAAAAGGCTGAAAAAATAAGGTTTGAAAATAGGTTTCCCCTTTACCGCCAGCATCTCATATCAGTTAAACAAGTCCCATTCTACATCAAATGCATTAAGCAATCCACATCTTCTGAGCTTCCTACATAGAAAAACAGTACAACAGCGACTGAGCAATCTATATCTTCTGAGCTTTCTACACATACCGAAAAACATTACAACAGGGACTTAGCAATCCACATCTGTTGAGCCGTAACACATAGGAAAATCAATGACATTCAGTCAGCCTTTACCATGAGAACAGAAGCATCACAACATAAAAGCAAAGCAGTACTACTTCTTACAAACGTTCATAAATCCTTTCCTATTTTTCCTGACAAGCTTCTATTCTAAAGTTTCTTTAGAACTGTTTGTAAAGCTATAAGAAATAAAGAGTTTACCTAACATAAATTGCATGTGTCCCATTTCTTCTTTTCACCAATACATCCAAACAGAACAAGGTAAAGCTGAAAAACAATCTTTTCCACACAAGGACAGCACTAAAAGTAATCCGTTCCACAATACGAAAGCAGCTAATCCATTTGAACTATGCGTGTGTATAACATCATACTCTAACTCTCACACTCCTTTCAGGCTAGCATACCTATACACGCAACCACTGCGATTGCTGAATTCAGCGCTTGACATCATTACAGCAAGCTACCCACAAATCCTAAAATTTTAACCCTTAATCGTTTTACAAACCCACCACCAATATCCTAGCAAACTTTTTAACAGTTTACCCTTCCGGATTACACTTATTTGTTGTTGTTTTAGTAAAAGACAAGAAAGCATATCATGTCGCAAAATCTGGTTGCGTTATTACGTAAGTACCAAAAAAAGCAATTCTGTACAGTGCACCAAATTTGCAGTTAGTTTCCTTTTCAATTGTGCTGATGTTTTCTGTGAAAGACAGGTCACTATCGGTAATAGTCTTGCATGACTGGACTAGTTATTCTCCTTACATTGTTAAGACAGGTTGTGTCTACACCTTCATCAGTTTTCTTTCCAAAGTAAATCCTAGTAACTCAGTAGGCTTTTGTATGACCACAGAATATACAGCTGCACACTGCTTTAGTGAAACAACATCAAGAGCAAACAAAAACAAAATCTTTGTTCCTCAATAGTTCCCGGGCATTATGAAAGTGAAGCTTCATGCACCCCCTCCCACTTTATAATAAAAATTCCAGAACAAAGTCAGAGACTCCACTTGACAAGGTGAAGTGCCATTCAATGTATCCGAGTCATCGCAAGCAAGCTGTGTCTTGAAGTTGTCACTGTCCGGGGTACCACAAACCATTACTCTCCAAGTCCATCATGTGATCCGGATCATCGCAACAAGGCAAGTGGTACAAAAATACAATGTCTGACATTATTTCACCCCATCAAACTTTGGCTCTCACATCTAATTACTCCACTAGTTTGTCTAAAACTCCAACCTTGAGTGGTTTGCCCAACAGCAGCCCACTGCTATCACAGCTCAGCCATTTCATTTCATTTCTTTACTTGGCAGAACTCCCTTAAAAGTCACTCTCAGCTACATCAACTACCTTTCAGTTATGTAATCATTACCCTAGCTTGAGATGCATGTCCATTTGCATGTGATTTAGGCAGAAAATCAGAGTTACAGGCAAGCAGTTACATAACATTCACTGTAGTCATTGTTCCAAAAGATTTAATCAGTAAAGACTCAAAACTAGTTGTAAGCTAGAACACTGCTCTCTACACTTTTCCCATAGCCGGCCTTAGGCATAGGCCAACTAGGCGGCTGCCTAGGGTGCCGCTCTAGTAGGGGCACTTTTTCAGTGTTTATTTGGTGTAGGTAGACCAGGATGGGGGCACTGGGTGGTGTGGTGGTGGGTGCCGTGGAGCCCTTTTGCCTAGGGCACCTGTTGACCGAAGGCCACTCCTGACTATTCGCAATTTCTGCTAGTCCACTATACAGTATATGTTTAGCCTCTAGCATGTATAGCTACACTGTTGACACAGTGTAGCTATTTTATTTAAAAGAAAACTTAGCAACATCAGATTCGACTAAAATAAGATTTCCTAGTAACACAGGAAACTGCAACTAAATTATACCTTTTCAGAGAACAAAATGTCAACATTCATCCAGAAGACCAACTAACATGAAGCAGAGGAAAAACATTGTGCAAATCAACACATAATAGGCATTTAATTGTTCACCCAGTGATCTACATCTGCTATAAAAAATCATGTTAGTATGCCCAAATTGACCATTTCAGGGGCCGTTAACCAGAAGAATACTCCTACAGATCATCTGGTGTCGTGCAGAATAGTATCCAAAGAAATGAACCATTTCAGGGGTTGTTATCCAGAAAAATACTCCTATGGGACTTCTGCTGTAGTGCGGTATAGTCTAGTACCCAAAGAATACTATCACAGAGTCTAGAATGAAAAACAATGTGCCAGGCATCTGAGATGAGCCACCAAAATGGTTAGGAATTAAACAAATATGCTTGTGTCACTTCTAGAAAGAAAATAATCTTCATGCATAGGGTCTAAGTAGTCAAAGCATAAACTGTAATTCATATTCATTTGAACAAGGACGTTTCTATGGCAACAGCAGCAAACAAATCTCTCAAAAAGAAAGCAAATAACTTATATTCCATATTCTGCATCTAAGGAATACTCCCAGTGGTTAAAGTCATGTACAGACAGGTACCTGACAGTGGATTTCACAACTGTGAAGATGAAGAAATAGGAAACATGTGAGTTTCACTTGTCGTGGGCTCACGCCATTCCATTCATGCTGCTAGCATGCAACCTGCAAAGAAAATTACAAAACCCTTCTTCTAACTGGGGGCAATGCTCTCCAAACGTACATATAAGGATTGTGTCCTCACACTTCTTATACATGTTTATTTTAAATTTGAGGTTGTTACTGCCACTTAAAGAAATGACAAGTGGCTCTTAGAGTTACACTACCAGACGTAAAAAAACAAGCAAAAAGTTGCTACATTTTGAGCATCATTTCAGTATTGACAAAGATTCTTTTAATGTACTTCTCATGCAACCAGCAAAGCTTTCAACCTCATAATTATGAAAAAAACACATTTTTAAATTTATAAATATTCCTTCAAAATGGGCACAGATGAATAAAATGTCTCCCATGCTGACACTTGTCACTTAACACAAGTAAATGTCCACTATCAGAAACCTTAGGAAAACATCTCTTCATATGATCATATATTCCCTCATCATTAATGAACTAAGAATTCCTGCTATATAGCCCACACAGTTCAAAAAGAATGTGGCCTACAAGAAACATCAGTGCTAATATTGCCCATACCCACAATGTCCTGTGTACTTCTCCTCCACATTACACTGCATGTTATACAACTTTTTTCAGTCAGTATGTACTGTCTACTGCCACAAATTCAACTCTACTCACAGTACTTTTTCACCATGCAACCAAACAGCAGTGGCAGATTTAGGCATGGTCAGGTGCATCTTTCCAGAAGAATCTGTCACCAACGCGCCAAATACATCGGAGATGTGGAGATATGATTGGAGATTGCAGTCAGATGATTTATTATTTTAATAACATGTATAACGGTCTTCCTCCAACTGCATCTTCCCTTGTAATTTTGGTGCGTTGGTGAGAGCTGTGACAGTAAATCATTGTAAACTGTTGTCGGAAGACGGTGTTCAGTTTTGTACCAGCTGGACAAGGTTTGTTTAACTATTGGAGTGATCTCGCTTTGAGGTAATGTAGTTCTTCACTTTGTTCAAGGCACCCATATATTGGTTAATTCTGGTTGGAAAAAAGGAAATCTGTAATCGTACTACTACTGTCACTGGGTCTTCCAAACCACAGCCCTGAGCCACGCTTCCACTTTACAAAGGGTGGTACTTTGGAATGTCACAAGTGAAGTCTGGGAAAGTTTTACCAACCTCGGTCTTACCCCCATAAATATACTGTTTCCGGGATCCCAGAACCTGCGTCCTCACAGTACCCACAACTCCAGATGACCACTATTCCCAGCGATTCGCCAGATGAGTAACTAGTGATCAAGTCACTGGACATCGTGTTAACCCTATTAATAAATATCCAGGGCTGTTTTGGAAAATACTCACATATCATGACACACTCCTATAGAATAAATGCCCCGATGTGGGGGCAGTGTCGTTTGTGTCAAGTACACATTATTCTGTAAGTGCAGACCCTTCTGAAGTCACTCCAGCAAGGTGGCACCCAGAGAAAATAAAATATAAAATATCGCAAAAACTGGTACAAAATTCATAGGGCCGTATGCAGAGGGCACAAAAATGCTAGGTACCTTTGCCACTAACTCCTCGAATCTCCTCTTAAAACACACACTTCTCTTGGCCCTGTACTGTCATACCTGACATAGCCAAGTGCCCTCGTTCAAATATAAATTAGAAGTATAACTAAGTACAAAGCACCTTGGACCCAGTAGGTAGATCACGAACAGTTTAATAATAGCAACACAACACAGAATTAACACTAGCAATGTTGAACAAACGTTTTCGTCTTCAACTTCATCAGATGAATTAATTCACTTGCAATCACCTTTTATAAACCACATAATTAACAATCATCCAATATCCTCAGCTTTGCAATTAAATAATAAAAGCTTTGCAATTAAATAATAAAAGCTTATTAATATACACTTCACTTCCTTTCAAGAGCTGTATGTGAATCATTAAAAATGTTTTCCATTCAATAACAAATATAAATCAATAATAAAACCACATATAAAATTTAAATCAAATGTGTGGATATCTGTATGTATTCTTTCAAATTTAATAAAATACTTGTTGTTTAAAAGAAGTTTTAATTTAAATAACTCTAATAAAACAACTTGTGGCTCCCCCTACTGGATATCTGCATCATTACAAATAAAAATGTACATGTATAAAACCTAAAAACTTCTCACAATCTAACAAGTCATTAACAAATACTTAAAAATAGTGGAAATATGTTTATAACTTTGCAAATCTCAACTTTAAAACAGGACTGAGATATATCATATCATTGAGACCTGGAACTTTACTGGCTTCTAAAATTATTTGCCAGTACAACTCTTTATATTCCACTAGTGTCTCCCACGTACCACCCCTAGGGTCAACAGCCACTGTTTCTAAAATAAAGAACTGAAATTCTGCTTGTTTACAAACAGTACTATTCTTATATAATGCATTGTTTTCACTTCTAGTCCTAACATCATAAAGGTGCTCATAAATTCTTTGCTTGAGCTTCCTTTCATTCTTACCAACATAAAATGCATCACATTTTTTACATAGAACTAAATAAATAATACCTTTAGTATTATAATTTGCAAAGGTACTTAAAATCAACTTCCTTTTCCTTGCTTATTGAATGGGCAACATTTTTAATGATTCACATACAGCTCTTGAAAGGAAGTGAAGTGTATATTAATAAGCTTTTATTATTTAATTGCAAAGCTTTTATTATTGAATTTCAAAGCTGAGGATATTGGATGATTGTTAATTATGTGGTTTATAAAAGGTGATTTCAAGTGAATGAATTCATCTGATGAAGTTGAAGACGAAAACGTTTGTTCAACATTGCTAGTGTTAATTCTGTGTTGTGTTGCTATTATTAAACTGTTCGTGATCTACCTACTGGGTCTCTGGTGCTTTGTACTTGGTTATAGTGATTTTTTTGCACCTTCCGTGAGTATGTTTACTTTTTTTATAAATTAGAAGTATGTTCTAAAAATGTCCTACTACTTTGGGCATTTAAAAAGGTGGCAACCCTATACATTAAAACTCTGCTGTTTAGAATGACCGCACAGTGTGGTTCCTTTCTATAGGAATGAATGTTCTAAAAACAAATGTTTTAATGTAAAGTGAAGTAGTTAAGCACTAATTAATTCAACTCCAGTGCTTTTTAGAACGATTGTTCACTATGTAGAATTCAGCAGCTTTGGTGACAGTTTTCTTCTTTAATTTTTCATTTTTTCCTTTGAATCACAACAATTTTTTTTTTTTTGCATTTATCTTCGGCATTATTGTATTGCAGAACACTAGAATAATACCCGATGCATAATCATGAGGCTGGTGAAGACTTCACATGCATATTCATTCATTCATTACTCGCACACGTCTCACACGCACACACTTACATGCATATAACATGGAGCTATGTAGAGATTGAGAAATTTAAAAAAAAGTTTCGCAGAAGGATGCTTTGCGAACTGTGCAGCTCTTGCAATTATTTCCTGTGTCATGGCCCTGCCCTGGCTTTTTTTTTAAGCAAAGCTGTCTTGTATGTTTTTATTAACTGACTACTTGTCACTCCCTGTTGGGAATGTAAAAGGGCGCTGATGCGCTCTTCTATCTCTGCCCCCAACATGGCTAGCAAATCGAACGTTGCACCAAGCATGGAATTTGACCACAGCTGCTCAGACAGTGTAAAATATCTGACTCTTAATTTTGGGCCCTTTGAAACTGTGCACCACTGGAGAAGACTACCGCCCTGCAAAGAGTTTGTAGGAGCCAGCCGTTTCATTCTAAACAAAAAGCACCACCAGCAACAAAAAAATAAGTGAGTACAAGTCCAATGTACCCAGGACCAAAGCGCTTAAGCCACTGTTCTGGTTACTGCTGGTGCTTTTGGTTGTTGGTTTTAAGAACCAGGAATTTTGTGCTGCTGTTTTACATTCAAAACCCCCTTAACTGATATGAGCGAGTAACTGAAAGCAAAGGGAGTTCAGATCCCACTTCTCTGCATTACTATACTGGTGAGATCACTGCAGGGCGTTGTCTTTTCTGAAGTGCTTTCTGGTAAATTGGGATGGGAGTCCGGCCCACATTAAATTCCACAACATGGGGAAGGGGTGATACCCTTATCCAAATATCAGAATATAATATGCCCATTTCTTATTTTAAGTAAAAATTACACAGCATTCCTTTTTAAATCTTCCATTGTATTTATTGTAGTTACTGCTGAATCTGCTTTTTAATTGCTTTGGATTCGATCTGGCCATAAGAAATCTGCTTTATATTTTTCATTCAATCATTTGGCCTTTATAGATAACTACAAGGCTAGCATTCGGCAGCAGACTACTAGAATTCTAACCAATAACCACTCAAACTCTGCATCTATCTGCGAGGTAAAGACCTAATTCTATAACCACTGATTTATATTTCAGTAGTTACAATACATTTTGAGAGTCAGTAATATTTTTCTTTTCTTTTTTTTTTTTTTTTGTAGTGCAAAAGTTTTGACTTGGTACTGCAAACACACACACACAAAACATTTCAGCAAGAGAGTTAAAAGAGAAAGCAGAATTCAATCAATGAAAACCAGTAAAACTAATTCCAAAATATGTTCTCACATGCGCTCTGATTCTTTTGGTTGGACAGTGTCACGTCAGGATACATTTCCAGTGGGGGGAAATCCTCCAGAAAATGCAACTCGGCAAAAAAAACCTGTATTCTAGAAACGGTCTAAACTTATAAGACCAATATTTAAAATGTGCTTGTATTTTTTGGCCATTTTGTTCCCCAGTTGTTTTTGGTTCCCTGTTATGCAATCGATGATACTGTTCTTTGAACACATAATAGTCAAACCAAAAACATCGAAAACACATAACGAACAGCCAAATATGCATATGTTTTTCCTAAGGAAAAAATTCAGTTGACTCTTCTCGCGGTTTGCCCAGTTTCCCAACATTGAACGATCTCAGAGTTGGTATATGTAGTTGGGGGGGTGTGGGGGGGCGCAGCCCTCCACATTGGAGGTGTGAGGGGTGAAGTCCCCCACTTGATTAGGATCGGGAAGTGTGTTTCATTGGTTTACGGCCTCACAAAATTTTTCCCTAGGAAAAAATTCACAGACGTGGCTGTTCGTGATTATGTGCTTTCGATGATTTAGGTTTGACTATTACACATTCAAAGAACAGTGTTTTTGATCAATAATATGGACCCATTGTTTTTGGCTTTGTCCAGATTTCTTGTCATAAGAGGTTGAGAGGTATGATGTATTTTAGATTAGGGGTGTAGCAAGCAAATTCCATTTTATGCCCAGAAACTCTTAGTACACTGCTACCCCCAACCCCCCACCAACACACACACATACCAGTTAAAAATGGACACATCTCTCAAAATGCTGCCTGCCCCTCCCCAGTTCTTTTCAACTGCCCCCCCAAAAACTATTAAAACTAATGTTTCTATTAGCAATATTGTACCTGTTTTTAAAAGCATTCATTTAGAGAGTTGTAAACATCACATGACCTAAAAACATGTTGATGTGATGGTCTTAAAAAATGTACTCTGTAGACTACAAACAGTATGCCTGGCTACACCCAGTTATAGCCATTCATGTACACTAAAATAGCAGGTGATTAAAGCCCAATCAGTCTGACTGGCACCCTTTTGCAAAGATATGGCCCCTGTGAGAAAAATTATTGCTTATGCCATCTCTGATATTTCAGATTTTGAATGCCACTGTTGTAAAATTGAACAATTGTTTTGCCATCAGTTTGGAGTAATGAACAAATCCATGTGTACTTATATGGCTATCTTTTTAAACTGGTATGAGATCAAATTCTTGAAGTCCTTTGCAATGTTCCTTAATTCAAATCTTCTGTTTGAATAGAAAAAAATTAACAGTCTGTGCATCTAGCTTTACACTGTCAGTATTCAGTACACCAGTGAAAAAGGGCAGTTCTGTTAACTTTGATTTGAAGTACCTGCTGCCATCATCACTTTGGGATTACAACAGTGAGGAAGAATGTACGATCAGGCCACTGTCACTGCTCACTTGTGATATCATGAGCAGAGCTAGTATCATGCTAACCCACGGAGCTGTACAGGTGTTGCATCAATCCATGAAGTAGAGCAATGCATACTGCTTACAAACAGGACTCCTACAGTAGCACCCCTTGTAGTGCACTGTACAGCACATCAGCTCAGTGTACTTCAGAAAGATCCCCTAAAAGTATGTTGTGAAACGGGGGGCCCACACACGTGCAACCTACAACAGCCACCAAGCCTAGTGTCCCACTTTCCCACTTCCACCCCGGTAGTTAACTGACCCGACTGTGCCCCCCCCCCCTCTTGCAAATCCCTGGATCCACCACTGAACAGTGTACGTGCTCATGTAGGTATAAGCAGAGTCTTACAGAACTATTATTCTCAAAGTAACATGCAAAAACAGGTAAATGCGCCTCTACAGAATGCATTGCAGAAAGGTAGATAACCCAGTCAGAACCATCCATTACGATATCAGACCCTAGTGCCAGCACCAAAATCTACTAAATAAAGCTCTAGAATATTTGGAAACATTGGACTGAACCTACTATTTTGAAGCTAACATTCAAACTACTGCTGCTGCTGCAACAAGCAAAAACACAAATAAAAGTAATTTTGTTTAATTAAACTCATGTGTAACTTCCCAGAAAAAAACAAAAACTTGAACAAACATCTTACAAAGTAAATAAATATGCCAGAAATATTCCCAAGAAAACCCACTAGTGTTACATTCTTTAAAAAATAAAATAGCTAGACCTAGACCTCCTCACACTTAATCAACTAGAAAACAGACATGAAATGCTATTTAAATATTTTTTGTTCGAGTATTTTTATTACATTTTTCAAACCAATAATTAATAAACTTTACAGATCAAGTAAGAATAAGTTGAATAAACGATTTACAAAATGTACAATGGCCTCAAAACAAATAATGACAAAAGGAACACAATCGTAGATACACAAACAAATATTATACATTAAAAACAAAACAAAAAAGTGTCTCAATTAAGGAGAGACCTTTCTCCCAAGGATTATTTATCTATTTCCTAGGAAAGATTCTCATTTCCTTGACTATGATTTCTAACAGTGCTATATCTTTCAATAGAATTAGAAAATCATCAAATGTTGGGATGATAGAGGAGTTCCATTTCCTTGTGATACATTTTTTGTGACTGCCATTGTAATCCAAAGAAGATAAAGATCTTTTCTCTTCATAACAATGGATTCATTTATATTCAGAAGAATTCAATAAAAATGGCTTGCAAAAATTCACCAATATCGTTCCAAAATTTCTTTATGCGGGTACAATCATACATAATATAAGACCAATCAGAGATTTTTAAGTGGAATGTATCTTCCTGCAATACAAGCTATAGATGGACATGTGAAAGATTTAAATAGCTATTTTGCTGAGAGTAAAAAAGGCTCTATGAAGAAACTTCCATGCAAAGACTTTCCAACTTTGTATATTTGATGTTAACTTAATAGACTATATCTATTTTAGTCTCGTTTTTTAACAATAATGAATATTCTTTAGTGATAAAATTCCAGAATTTCTGGTTAGAATTTATTTTACAATTAATAATGATTTTATATAACTTTGAAATTAAATTTGTCCAATTAAAGTCTCTATATATTACTTCATGTAAACAAAATATAAATTTAGGTATGGATTTAAAGGAGGAATTGAGTATTGTTCTGCATAAATCTTGTGCATAAGGTATTAAACTATTAAGAGCTACCCAGTCAATGTTTGATAAATTAAATGTATTAACTGACTTACATCCATGACTATCAGATTTTTCATACATTCATACCAGCATCTAAAGTTATTTCCTTTCCAAGAGTTAAGAGTATCTATGGGAATGTTATTGAAAAAGTTTTTTGTAATTTTGAAGGAAGTTAATAACTGAAACCATAATTTGATGTCAATATTATTGTTTACAAAGCTCCAGAAAGTGTTATAAATATAATTTATATAGTTTAGATTGGTAGGTTTGGTAGAATTATTTGTTTGTTTGTGTCTTTAGGCTTTTCCCGGTTAGGGGTCGCCACAGCGGAACTCCGGTCCGCTAATGACTGGCAGTAGAGTTTTACGTGATGGCTTGTCGGGCCTAACACACAACCTTCAACGAAGGAATGCCCATTCACGCATGTCACCACACAGAAGACGCTCTAACTGAGAATCGAATGGGCAACGTCTAACTGTGAGGCGACAACGCTACCGCAGCACCATTATATTGCAAGTTATTACAAATAATATGCCAGGGTTTATTATTTTGTTCATTCAGTTGTACATTTTTTGTTAATTTACTTCCTTTTAGGAATATAACAGCATGTAATGCTTTCCATGCAGAAGAGAATTTTGGATCTATCCAATTTATCACTGTTTTGAAAATGGAAGCTTTAATATAAGATTCGAAATCGGGGAAGTTAATTCCTCCCATTTCCAAAGGCCTAATATGGTTTAGAAAAGCTATCCTGTTCTTTTTTGGATACCAAAGGAATTTCATAAGAATTTTATTTAATTCTTTTAGGATTTTTTTTTTTACTAGAAATTATAGGGATAACTAGTGCAATGTAATTTACCTTTGGGAGAAGGACCATCTTTATTAGCTGCAACCTATCTTCAAATGTTAAATACAGTTTATTCCATTTTCCCACTAGTGATTTAAGGGTATTCACAATATTATTGTAGTTTGTAGATAGAGTTAATTGTAACTGTTCACATAAAACAATCCCTAGATAATTTAAAGAGGAAACCTGTTTTCCAATTATTTGATTTATGTTAGTATTAGGCTTATTTTTTTATTTAACAATGTATGGTTCGACTTAGAACTATTAATTTTTAAACCCGAGATATGGTGGCATTTTTCAGCTAATGAATTTAATTCACATAGTGACTCATCTGAATTTGATAAGGTGAGTAAAATATCATCTGCAAAGAGCATTATTTTGGAGTTAAATTGATTAAAAATGTCAATGCCTTTAATTTTGGGGTTAAAACGGACTGCTGATGAAAAAAGTTCAATTGCTAGTGCAAACAATATTGGAGACATGGGGCATCCTTGTTTAGTACCCTTAATAATTTTAATTGCTTCTGATGTGAATGAGCCTAATTTTACTTATGCCAAATTGTCTTTATAAATATTCTTTATTAAAGTAATGAATTGTGTAGGGAAATCATACATTTGTAGAATTTTAAAAAGGTAATTCCAATTTAGTGAATCAAATGCTTTTTCACTATCTGATGTGACTATTGGGGCTTCAGATTTATCTCTGTTTAAAAAGTCTACAATGGTTAAATTCTTTGAATGTTGTCATGGGTGTGTCTATTATGAATAAAACCCGTTTGATCATCACTAATGATATGAATTAGTCAAATCTCAATTCAAAACTCTTAGAAGTATTCAGTTCTTAACAACACTGTGGTGACCCCCTGTATAGTGTATACTAGGCAAGTTACAGAGCTCTATCACCCCACACCTGTCGCATGAAAATAGTCATCACAAATTTATAAAAAGCTAAAAATGCATTTAACCTTTAACTGGTCTTATCCTTACATTTGATAATATGTCTCCTATGAATCATCCACCATACCTTCCCTTTTCATTTTCACTGTCCCCTTAACTAATTTTGTACCTGTATCTAGACACACACACACACACACACACACACACACACACACACACACACACACACACACACACACACACACCTCACAAACCCTTGTCTCTCTGTACTCTATACCTCCCCACTTCATTAATCCACCTAATATCTACCTGCCTCAACTCCATTTCTTCTATTTCTTCTATCCTTCCACTATTCCCCTCCTTCTATTATATCTTCTCTTCTATGCAAACATTTTATGTAAGTATTTTTGCAGTGTTACCATTGTAATCATTGGCTGTTTGAGAAATTATAATAACACGGTTTGAAAATGTTTTTGGAAATTGTGCCTGCTGTACAGTGTGTTTATAATTAGTGGAGATTTCCTCCTGGACCTCCACTGAAAATGAACTCTTGCCCAGACAGACAATCCCAGTTAACAAATGTAAATAAATAAATGAATGAATGAAACAAAACATCGGTGAGTTCAACAAATCCAGGTTAATCTGCTCACCAGGATGTGTACAATGGTTTTCCTAACAGACCCAACTAAGATGAGTAAATTAACCAAAAGAATCACTCAAAAGTCAACTGACATGCAAGACACCAGGAGAATACAAATGATAAACAAAAGCTTTGGGGAAGAAAGAGAACTTCAACAAGAAGGTCTTCACCTAAGACGCAGTCAATGCTCCATGCATGGAAGTGACTCTAATACAGGTCGCGGGTTGTGATGCACTGCATACCTTTCTGTCATGATGATCTGGTAGTGACTCACACAAACAGAAACGAACAATCCTAAGTTCTTAGATCTGAAGGGATTTCATTCATGGGCAGCTACATCCTTGTAACTGGAGACTCCATGGGGAGAAAAAAAAGACCACTAAATATGTGGGAGAAACAGACAAATGCAAGCTCTGTAAAACAGAATTGGAAATAGTCCTGCATTTTGCTGCTGGGTGTGATACACTCATGACAGAGGGCTTGTATATTGAAGGGCATAATAATGTGGCAAACATTATACTGATAATTGTGCAGACATTGCAATATTGAATTAACTGAGAAGCAATGGAAACATGAGCCACAAACCATTACAGAGAATAATGATGTTTATTTCACATGGAATTATCCATTACTAACAGTTCAAAAAACAGATGCTAGAAAACCAGATATAGTAGTTCATATAAAGAAAAAAAGTAGCATTGATCATTGAAATTGCCCAGTGATTACAATGTCTTGCGTAAAGAGAGCCACAGTCATAAAATACCAGATCCACAGGCAAAAATGAGAGCGCTGTGGAAGAAGGATACCCAGACAGTTCTAGCAGTAGTAGAAGCAATGGGTCTTATAAAAAAGAATTTACAGTCATATTTAGATATACTGTTAGTACATCCAACTCTGCATGAATTACAGAAAGAGTCATTTCTGGGCACATTGCAGGTGCTGCAAAGAGCACTTCTGGCTAACATCAAAGATTGAAACAATACTTATTTCACAAACTTTAATCATACTCTGACTTAGGAATGGGGTCATTTCCCATCATGGTATTAGCAACCCAAGAGACTTGGAGAAATTAAACTGAGCGAAATAAGACTTATGTTTGACTGGATTCTGTAAGGGAAAGGTCACAACTCTGGCAGTCTGTCATGGGTTAAAATAAAAGACACCACAATAGCTGCAGGATCCACATAAGATAGTACAGGTTGTTCAATTCCAATGAGGGATACTTATGACAAAGCAGTGCACTTATGTGCCATGAAGCAAGAGGTGGCATTTCTGTTCAATGTCCCTGACATCATGGGTAATCATACCTCTCAGCTGTCCAGGTTTTCACAGAATGCCCAGAGTTTTGCTTCATATTTTTGTTGTGTTCCTCATAAAATTAGTGGTTTGCTGGTAAATCACTGAGGATTGAAGTCACTTAATAATGACACACATCTGGGTTTTAAACTTTATACCTTTCATAAAATGCATGGTAACATAAAACTTTATTCTATTAACTTTTTAAGTTTAAAAGAGCAATATTTAAAGTCAGTCCCTATTTCTGAGCCTTTGTTCCCTCATTATTTTAGGGTTTCTCCAGATTTCTTGCACCGAGGTTGAGAGGTATGCAGGTAATATGCACACATCCTTAGTCAAATATCGCTTTCAGCATCCATTCTTTGGCCTTTTTAAGTAAGCAACAAGTAATGTCCATAGAACTGGAATGGATCACAATCATAAAAATTCTATAAGATAGTATTTTATTGTAATCAGATCTATAAAGACGAAAACAGACTGCATTTGGTTTTCATTAGTTAGTAAAGCATGCTCTGTTACATTAAAATGCACATTCCTAATTAATAAAAAGTTTACTAATATCTTTTCAAACATTCCTCTGTTTGTAAGAGGGATACGTCACCTCTCCACAAGAAAAGCTATAATTCAGCCATAAGTAAAGCATTTTCAACTCTGTGAACTTTTGAGACTGTATTCCCAAAACTGAGCCTGACTTATTTATTTTTACTCAGTATTACATAACCGAGGATTAAACAGGTAGATGGTAGCTGATGTGATCAGATAAGCTGCATGTAACTTGGGTATCACCTTTACAGGTCTGGTACAGCTAAGTACCACCTAATGCATAGAGGTGGGGTATTAAGTACATGCTAAAGAAATGAGGTATAACCAGCTTATATGGAACTGATGCACTAAAATATGACTTTTTTAGTAAATTATTGTAAAATGCTGTAGCTTTAAAAGGCTGAGGAAAATAAAGGATTCCATGTTGACCGTTTTAAAACAGTGAACAACACTAAAAGTGTCCAGAAGGGGTGTAGATGCTAAGAATTATGCACTTTTTGTCATATTTTTGCAGTCATTCAGAAGTGTTCTTTATAATAGTAACATACCAAAGATTTGGAAGTCTCTATGCACACAAGCACTAACATGTTACTGGTATGACATCATAAAAATGTATCTAACAACTACCAGGTATGTTACAGTCACTGAGCTCAGAAGGTTGATAAAGACTGAAAATGGCACAGAAGTGGAATAGAATGAGAAATGTCAACTGTTAGACATAATGCAGTCTATGCAGCATATCTACTAAGTGAGGCTGCGATAGTATTGTTTAAGAAAAGTAATATAACTGTCAGTTTAGTACGGTAGGGCTGAAAATGATTAGCTTCATCCTATAGTCCTGGGTTTGCTTCCTGCATTCATCACTTGCAAATGGTGTAATTTTAATGATCGATTCACGTAACTAGTTGGTGCTCTTGGGTTGCAGTGAAAAGAGGTGCTTATGCATAATGGAGCTACCTGATTAACAATTACAGGTTTTAAAAACTGGTGGGAGACAGCAAGGTGCTCTTTGCAGAACACTGAAGGATCTTGTACTCTATGTAGTACATAGTTCATAGTTTAGTACTAGTTCATAGTTTAGTACTAAGCTAACGCCCTTGCAAGCCATTTTAAGCCTAGCCAATTATCCCTTGTGAGACTCAAACCCTGCACCTTGTGTTTGTAAGGCAAACACCTTAGCCATTAAGCCACCCTCCCAACCCTGCAGCACAGCAGTAGCCAGCACAACACCCTTAACGACCAGTGATATGATTCGCAGGACACTGTATGTAGATCAGGCTATGATATCAATAAAGCACTTTAATGCTCTGACCTCAAAATTAATCCTTTAGTTTAGATTCTGTGAACTGTAAGATTACAAAAAATGAAGAACAATCACCATGACAGACAGGCTAGAAGTGAAATTTAAGTAAAGTTTTTATTTGGTTAGCGCTTTCATGCCTAAAGCACTTCTTCGGACCTTAACCTCAAAAGAGCACAAAAAAAAAAACATTTAAATGCATCACTCAATCAAACAACTACTTGATTACAGAAACAATTAAAGCCTGTATTCGGTGACATAAACCACGCATTTGTAGTGCTGGTTTAAAGGAATACTATCCTTCAATCCAAATTCCCTAGAGCTAAAATGGCTTATCAAATTACAGTAAACTCTTGATTAACTGGCACCCATGGGGATTGGTGGATGCCGGAGAACTGTTTCTGGTTGCTTGAGAGTTACTATTAAAAAGAGGCCTGACTAATACTGTACCTTATACTATTTGTTTGGTTCTTAGGTTGAGGAGAGAGGGATTTTTTTTTTCCTATTTTCCTTTTTAAAACACTAAAAATGTAAGGTATGTTTCTTGGGGGGGGGGGGCAGCAAGTGCAACACATGAAAATTTGTACTGTATTTCTTCATTTTTTTTTTCCTGGATGCTTGAGTTCTGCTTAACTGAGAGTTTACTGTACAAGCTACTAGGGAATTTGGATTGAATGATAGTGTTCCTATGAAGCCAGAACTGCAAATGTGTGGTTTACATAATTGAATACAGGCTTTAATTGTTTCTGTAATTGATTAGTTATTTGATTGATGTATTTAAATGTTTTTTGTGCTCTATTAAGGTTATGGTCCAAAGAAATGCTTTAGGTATGAAAGCGCTAACCGAATAAAAACTTTACATAAATTTTATTTCTAGCCTGTCTGTCGTGGTGATTGGTCTTTGTTTTTTGGGGGTTTTTTCATTCTTATTGAGTAAAAATTTATATTTTATCACTGTGCTTTCCAATTATTTCTGAACTGTAAGATGACATCTGACCCTACTTTTCTTTCTTGACAGGTCCCTGGATACAGGGGGCTGTTGTTTTGCCCAGGCAAACATCTGTGTCTCAGTTCGCCACAGCCTTTTCTCTTATCAAAGACAGGAACAACAATCAATGTTCAGGAAAATGAAAGAAGCACGACTGCTTCAAGCAACAGCCAGTACACTGAGCTGGATGGAAAATCTCTTACTGTACACATCTTATTTAAGAAAGTAGAGAAGCTATCCAAGATTAATGAGACAGAGAAGCCAGAGTTTGTAGAAGCAGCTGTTTATCAACTGTCAGTTGCTGTAAATGCCAGCAGGTAAGTCTAAAACTGAATGGAATCTTTGTTTCCATTAGCTTCAATGTTTGCCAAAATGTTAAGCATACAAATGAACCCATAGTTTTAAGAACAAGGACCATACTTGCAGCTATGACAACCCTGGGACCTGGAATGGTACCTGACAAGTGAATAGCTGCCACCATGGAAGACTATATTTGTAACTGAAGCTGTTATACTCAGATTATGTCTTTATATGCAATTCAGTAATATTTCAATGGAGAACCATTAGACTACTGATCTTAAACAGAAGGGGTGCTGGGTGGGGAAATGGAAAGACCAATAAAACATGGGGAAACATTTTGGACAAAGACAATCTGGCCGAAGAGGGTTTCCAAAAGACAGACTTATCTGCTGTTACTTCCTGCATTTATTTATTTATTTATCTATGTTTGTTAACCAGGTAAGAGCATTGGTATAGTGACCCTTTTCAGTCACAACCCTGATACTGAAGTACAATAGCAGCAGTACAACCAAGTGATTTACACAGGAAAAATATACAAAACATTAAAAAATTGCAACATACAGACATGAATATACAAAACATATGCATGTAGATACCTTTTCTTTTACAAAATTTACATTGTTGTCTTATGTACACTTTTGTTAGTTTGGCGAGTATAGGTTCATAGGTATGTACTAGGCTAATGGCCCTGGAGCCTTTACAAGCCTAGCCCATAGGATTACCCTGGCATCATGCCACCTGACCTTAGTTCCCAGTGCCTCTGTTGAGTAGAGCCACTGGTGTGATCCCCGGGATGAATTTTCTATTTCCGACTCACTCATCAAGATTTCTCTTGAAGAGGGCCAGTGAGGTGCTTTGTTTGACATGTATGGAAAGTCTATTCCATAGCATGGGAAGTCTCTGGGTTATGAACCTGTCCCTCCAGCATGTTCTGTTGATTGTGGTAATGAGGTTGATGCCTCTGGAGCTTGTGGTGTGGAGGGATTGGGATTTCTTTAGATGTAGCATTTCTAACAGAGCTGGGTCAGACATGGCTTTGTACATCAAGCAGAGATCGCCTCTAAGTAGGCGATATGAGAAAGAGAAGAGTTGGAGTTTTTTTTTTAGTCTGTCCATATACGACAAGTGTTTAAGGCCTAGGATCCTCTTTGTGAGGTACTTTTGCGGCCTCTACAGTTGTTGCAGGTATCTAGTGAGGTACATGCCAAATGGGGCATTGTGCTCGATGATTGGCTTAATGAGGGAAGAGTAGAGGGAGACAATGACCTCTTTCTTTCTGGATGCAAAACCCTTAGTAATGAGATGTGCCACATAGAAGGACTTTCTGACCACAGTGTCAACATGGTGGTCAAAAGAGAGGTTGCTGTCAACCTGTATTCCCAGATCTCTTATAATGCCTTCTGTGTTCGGTGAACTACCATCAATGTGGTAGTTCAAGGGAACCGTGTTTTTCCCAAGGGGGATGATGGCACATTTTTTGCCATTGAGCTTAAGGCCATGGTTCTGACACCAGTCGTTGGTGTCATTGAGGCTTTTCTGTAGGATGTCAACATCACTTGGGGAGTTAATAATAGCTCCCAACTTGCAATCATCTGCATACTTTGTCAGCCAGAGTCCCTTCATGTTGGCCTGGGCTTCAGAGAAGTAAATACCAAACAGGAGAGGACCCAGGACCGAACCCTGTGGGACTCCACTCATGACTGGTCAGCAGTCTGACTTTGAGTCAGCTACTTTCACACTGTGGGTTCTATCTGTGAGCCAGTTTGCAACCCACCTAGTGATGTAGGGGTTGATGCCTAGCTTAGTGAGTTTTTCAATGATTCCTGAGTGGGGAATGGTATCAAAGGCCTTTGCCAGATCAAGGTAGGCTGTATGAACCACCTTGCCTTCATCCACAGCTCTGGTGACTGACTCAAAGAAGTTGACCAAGTTGAGCAGGCATGATCTACCCTTCACAAAACCAAACTGTGTAGGATCCAGAGTTTGGAGATTCCCTATATCCTTATTTATTTGGTCCATGATGATGCATTCCATAGCTTTGCATATCAGACTCATCAGGCTAATTGGGTGATAATTCCCAGGGTCTGTAGTCACGCCTCCTTTGTAGAAAGGGATGAATGTTGCAGTGCATCATTCAGTAGGGACAAAGCCTGAGATGAGGCTGTGACTGAACAACGCACACAGGTGAGGTGCCAGTTCACTCTGTAGTTCATGTAGAACACAGCCAGGGATATTGTCAGGTCCCATGGAAGCTGTATTCTTGGCCTTGGACAGTGCTGTTTTAACCTCTACAGCAGTAATACTGGGTGCCTGGCAATCTACTGGTATTGTGATTGGTCCTTTTGGGGGGGGGGGGGTTAAGTTAGCACTGAATCTGTCGGCCAGTATATTGGCAATATCTCTTGGCTCGGTATAGGAGGTACCATTGTGCAGTAGCTCAGAGCAAATCTGTGTATTGCCGTGGAGATTCTTTACATAACTATAGAAGGCCTTGTGGTTGTCTTTACTATCTGCTGCAAATCTGTTTTCATAGCTAGCTTTAGACGATTTGATGAGAGATCTCAACCTTTTAATGAGGCTGATAAGGGAGTTATTTCAGTCTTGGGACTTTGCCTTATGCCGCATCACTTTCCTCCTTTTGTTGTAGAGTTTGTTTATGGCAGGGGACCACCAGATTGGCTTCCTTTTTTTTTTTGAGGAGAGTGTCTTGGTTCTATTGGATATGGTGAGATCCATGCATTGGTGTACGTGTTCATACAATGCATTGGTGTATGATTCAGCAGTCATACAACTATTCTGCATTTCCATGGGTGCCATGAAGTTAGCCTCCTCTGTTTTTAGGAGCCCAAAATTAGCTTTGGAGAAGTTTTTCATGGTGGTTACCTTTGTGAGCAGGGGGCTGAGAGGGATGTGGATTTCCAAGGTGATTAGTTTGTGGTCGGATCTAACCAGTGAGGAGTTGACTATTGGTGTAGTGCAATGGTCACACATGTTAGTAATGACCAGGTCAAGGATTTTGCTACCTCTAGTGGGGGTAATAATGAGCTGGTCCACAGCATTGGATTTAATGAATTCCAGAAATCATTGGGCAAGTGTATTGGTACATGAGTAGTTTTCCCAGTTAATGGAGGGGTAGTTGAAGTCGCCCAGTATGATAGTGTTAGGTTGGACCCTAATATTCTTCAGGGTGCTTAGGAATGTGGAGTGTGAGTTTTGGGACATGGTTGGGGACCTATGGCAGGCTACAACCTGAATTGCTGTCTTACCCAGTGTTAGCTGCACCTGAAGTATCTCAGATGCGTTATGTTGGGCTACCAGTCTGGAGGTGTGTGAACCATATGGAAACACCATCGTCATTGGATCTTCGGTGCAAGTTCTGGGGCCAAAAGGTGTGGAATGAGTTATAACCTGATAGTGCAGGGCTGCTTTCTGCTGCCTTGAACCAGGTCTCTATTACAGCACAAATGTCGTTGTTCTCCATTTTAAGGAGTGCTTTTGAGATTTAGACGTCTAACGTTGAGCAGCATGACTCTCAGATTGCATTTGTTTGTAGCTGTTAGGGTGGTAATTTGGTCTTTGGAACACCGCTTAAAAAAGGCACTATAGGGGTGGCAAGAGCCATGGCCAGTATCCGAAAGCCCAGAGGTGACAGATGCAGGCCATCTCTGGCAAAGCATCGAGGTCTGACAATCATGTCATCCCAGGCAGACAGATAATGGATTCCCTTAGAATGACACCAGAAACTTAGCCAATTGTTGAAATCAATCATTTTCTGCTTGTACTGTGGTATCATTCTGGGTGATGGTGGGATGCTGCTCAGGGCTAGGGTCATACCCGCCTGTGCTACATAATCCAAGAGCTCCTCCATGTCTCTTTTCATGCAGTCCAGGGATGTACATCTCAGGTCATTCATACCCACATGTACTATGACAGAATCATATTTGTACCTGTTGTTGAGGGATATGAGTGTGTGCATTATGTGGTGGATCCTGGCACCTAACAGGCAGCTAGCTGTTACTTTCTCCTTATTCAACCTAGTGAGTGGGACATCAGTGTGCCTTACTATTGAGTCACTTATGACTAGTGTGTTGGGCATGCTGTTTTGCCTTAGGGGATTTCGTTGAGTGGCACACTGTTTAGGAGAGTTATGTGTCTCATGATTAGTGTTGAGTTGTGGTGGTCGGGTGTGTTTTTGCCTTGGAGGTCTCTGCTGTTTGGGTAGATTTTTATTGAGAGCCTCCGCGAAGGTGGGTGTGTGGTTTGTGTTTTTATGTGAAGGGAGTGCTGGTGTGCGTTCTGGAGGGCTATGTGTTCCATATGGTGTGGTGCAACTGTTGACCTTCTCTTCTTGACCAGCTATTCCGGTCTTGGCTGGATAGTGCATGGCCTCCATTTTGGATATATAAGTGTATCTCTCACAAGTCTGAGTATTGGGAGGTTAGAGGAGAGTGTTGTCAGTGTACATGAGGCAGTTCCTACATTGCCTCAGGATGCCCAAGTTCACCAGGTTAATAGGAGAATGAACAAGGAGCTGACATTTAGACATGCCTAGAGGGGTGGGCATTAATAAATACTGGAGCTGTTTCCTTGTAGAATGTTTAGTGCTGGTAGCACTTTTATGTGCTACAATAATTGCTACAAGAAGTCTGCTAAAGTGCTAAACTAATAAACTAGTTAAAGTGCAGGAGAGGTGCTAACTAGCAGATCTAAGAGAAAAATTGAAGAGCAGGCTTTGGCACCGCTAAGAAGCTTACAAACAGTCCTGGATAGAGCAAATCAGTATCTGGATTAGATTAGTTACACGAAAGATGGGAAACAAGCACAGATGTGGACTTTTAAACCAGAAAGTTGAAAGAGATGGAAAAAGCTGCCCAAATGACCATTAAACTACAATTTCTGGGCCAGAAGCCACTCCTCTTGTGGTAGATAGGCTACCTAGTGCTTACCACTCCCACTGATAAGCTAGAAGGCTTCCTCCCAACACAGAAAGGCTTGGGGGGCTCAGAAGCTTATAAACAGTCCTGGATACAGCAAATCTGTACCTGGACTAGACTAGTTACAGGAAAGGCGGGAAACAAGTGCAAATGCAGGCTTTTAAACCAGGAAGTTGAAAGAGATAGAAAAACTGCCCAAGCGGCCAATAAACTACAATTTCTGGGCCAGAAACCATTCCTCTTGTGGTAGATATATGTAGATATAATATGCATCACAGCGGTGATGTTGGTTTGGTGAGTACAATATGCACCACAACAGTGCTGTTGGTTTGGTAAGTATAATATGCACCACAGCAGTCCTCATTACTTGCATATATTTATTGTTGTGCTTATTCGTTGATCAGCTAGGTCAGCTGAAAACACAGGACCTGTAACATAATGCAGCATAACTTGTGTAAAAAAAAAGAGTAATTCTGCATACATACTGGCTATTGGAGCATGACAGATGGTAACACTATAGCATTCATACAAATGGCATTATGGGTATAACTAAACAGATGCACAAACAGTAGAATACTTAACAGACTTAACAGTTCAACTAACTGAACAAATAATAAGAAGAAACTGATAATGTGCAGCTATATAGATAATAAAAATTATCAGAAAGATATTTATCATAGAGCAAGGCAAGACTACTAGAAAACAGAATTATTGAAAACAGTATAATCTGATGTGTTACCTCATCCCAGGGCTCTTAATTGCAACCCAAGGGTGAGTAAGCGGTATAAAAGTACATTCACACCCTTCTTCTGAGCAGTCTGATAGATTCATTTATTATACTAAGCCGCTATGAAAATATGCTAATTTATACTGGTAGTAGAATCTCAGAGTGCAGCTAAGTTTAAGTTACAGTTGAGGATGTATTTATATAACTGTCATCCACAAATGGTGAACACATTCATCCTGTGCTTGACAGAAATTTCAGAGGTTTTCAATGAGAGTTATGACATGCTTAAGAAATGCAAGAACTGGAACAAATATTGGTGAGATACCTTACAAGCAATGGATGTGTAGTTCCCAATATTAAATAGCTTCAAGATGAAATTGCAAGAGAAAAGAATAGTTCACTTTGTGATGTGAAATCATCCGACTCTTGCTGGAGTGAACAAAGATGCTCAATTTTGTATGAATGTGGAATGAATCTGTGGATCTTGGTAAGAAATGACACCAGTCTATATGCTACTGCTGCAGTTGGTGGTAGTGATGGGAAATGCATACGCAGCAAAGGATAGCAGTACCCCTTCACTACAGTACTTCACAATTTCTTTCATTGTTACATGGTAAACTTTCTAACAAGTGATGAGAAGAGTAGGATGTTTCTTTAAGCCTTTTCAATGCGAACAAGGACAGATCCAACAAAAGGCCTAAGCATGTAAGTAAAAGGGTTGTCTCAACTATGTACCGTGAACCTTCTTTACACCTTGGAAGCACTTGGTTGATAAAAGGTGCACTTTTAAGGTGTACTGTTACTTTTACTGAAGTTTATCCTCAGTTCTTTGTAAATCATTTGTGGAAAGGTAGCACATGCTGGTTTAGTGTACAATATACAGCACATAAGAACTTATTACAGTAACATCATCTGCATAAATTAGGTCAAAAAGTTATGGTTTGTCACATTTATTTATGTGTAAGGAGTATAAAGAGGAGGGGTTTCTAGGACTAAACTCTGGAGTCCCCTACCCCAATGGTATGGATCTAGACACATTGTGTAAAGTAGCTTTGTCATTAGTTTTTGGCTGAACATTCCACCAGCTAAGTTAACAGCAGGGAATATCACAAGTGAGAGAGGCTTTGGAAGAGGTCAGGAATAGAGCACTTTTAGAAGTTCCCTCTGTCTGTGCCTTTGTAAATGGACTCTCAGGGAGAGAGTAAGGCAATGCTGACCATTCTAAAATGGTATTATTCACCATACTGCAGGTCAGCTGTCTCCACAGTCTGCTGCATTAAATCTACACAGTTGTTAGAAATTAGAAGATCTGAAACTTTTGCAGATGAGCAGTCAAAATGAAGTGAAAATCTGAAGGATAGCAACTTTGTTTTCTGTGTTCCCCTGACTTAATAAACTGCCTTGTTTTTCAGTGAAGTGGAAGCTCATTAAATTGCTACACTGTTTGCTACATTTAAAGTAATTGTTTTCTCTGGAATTATGTACACGTAATAGGCAAAATGTGCCACCACAAGGTAGGGTTATTCTGTCAGGGGCATATTCCACCCCTACATTTCAGACCATAAAACATTAGCAGACAGCCAGTGTTCTTAGTATAAGAATAATGCCCTGAAGGGTGAGCGTTTTGGTGACATTTATTTCTGACTGGGCAGATATAAGCTCAAAGTACATTACTACTGTCCCAGAAGGCATTATTTCAACTGTACAGGTCAAATAATTAACTCAGTCAATAGTTGCTAGATAGATATGGTTGTGCATTCCATCAAAATCTCACGTCTAGATTATCTTCAGTTTTTTTACATTTACAAAAATAAGCAATTTTATTTTTTACATTTTTACATCCTTAATGTAAATGTTTAAAAGAGAGTTTATTGGCTATAAACAGGGACACTGTCTGAGAAAATTATTTTTAATACATATTTTATAGGCATCATTTTTAAAACGTGATATAAATATACATACAGTAATAGAAAAGAAAATATAATATTTCCATTGTTATTTTTATGCAATATATGTGTTTGTTTTTGTTTTTTTTTTTACGATTATCATTAAATTCAACACTGCATAAATTGTCAATTCCTCCCACACCTTAAATTTCACTCCTTCAGAATGTTTGTTTTATTGTTTCCACAAATTCCATTTCTTCTATGTAATTTGCCCCTTTCATTTTATAAAGATCCAACATCCAGTTCTTTTATCTACTTTACAATATTCAGTACTTCAGTTACAAGTGATTTAGATTTTGATTTCCATTCTCTGGTAATTGATTTTTTTTGTCAGCAAATAGCATTAAAATGATTAAGGCTCTAACTATGTCTAGGCAATTCAGATCCTATAACCAAACTCATTTCCTTAATTAAAGCCATTTGCTCCCCCAACAGTTCTTACAAAGTACTCTGTTGTGTATTTTTTAAATCTACCAACTCATTACATTTCCCCAAAAACATGTTTCCAGCTGGTATTTCTCTCTTTACCACCTCAACTCCTGCATTTGCAATCAACCTGAGAAAAAATTCTCTGAAGTCTGCTTGCGGCATACAAATTTCTATGCAAACACTGCCATACAAACATTCTAAACCTTCTGGACTTTGTTGCATATTTATAGGTTCATAGGTAAGTACTAGGCTACCTGACTTTTGGACATTTTAAGCCTAGAAAATTTCCCTTTCTCAGCTTAACTTAACCTATCCCATTTGATTAGAGATTGGCTTTACCCATCCCATTGTCAATAAAAAGAAGTTATGTCCTTACCATAACGTTCCATGTGGAGTGTTCATCTCGCCTTGGTTATTACACATGGGTTCGGAGCCGATCCTCGGCTCCGTGCCGGCCGACTGCAAGCTCTGCATCGAGAAGAAGCTCGAGGACATCTAATACCCACAATCCCCCTCTGCCTTTACCTCAGATCTAGTTTGCAAGCAAACCAGACATACAGCATGCACACATGCCAACTATATACATAAAAGTACATATATACAAGCATACCAAGAGTATGATAGTAACAGTAATACTGCAACAGCAGAAGGAGAATACTCCAGACCAGGCACCAAATCGAACGTTCTTCCTAAGGGTGGGAAGGGTGGGAGTGTAATAACCAAGGCGAGATGAACACTCCACATGGAACGTTATGGTAAGGACATAACTTCTTTATGTGAGAGTGTTCAATCTCGCCTTTGTTCTTACACATGGGTAGCGTCCCTAGCTCCATGATCCTGAGGAACTCAGGGGAGAACGTTCTTGAGCACAGTGGAACCAAAGGTTGCCCTATCCCTAGAAACCCTGTCCACTTTGTAATGAGAGATAAATGTATGTGGTTTAGCCCAAGTAGCAGCCGCACAAATAGTGTCTAAAGGTAAGCGAGCTGCGTGAGCCAAAGATGTAGACACTGATCTGGTAGAATGTCCTCTGGGTTTTGCTGATAAAGTTTGGTCAGAGGCTTCATAAACATATGTGATACAGTCAGTTAGCCATTTAGAAAGAGTTCGTTTCGTAACTGCAAGACCCTTTCTGCTGTCAGCAAAAGCTACAAATAGTTGATCAGATTTCCTGTGATCTTTTGTTCTATCCAAATAAAATCTGAGTTGTCTATGGACGTCCAGTTTGTGCAACATATACTCCAATTTATTAGAGTGGTTTTAAAGAAGGTGGGTAATTCAATGGACTGATTAATATTACTAGAAGAACAAACTTTGGGAAGAAAGGATGGATTAGTGCGTAGGGATACTCTGTCAGAATGAAATATTAAATAAGGATGTTTGACCGAAAGGGCCTGAAGCTCAGACACTCGTCTAGCAGATGTAATGGCCACTAGAAATAATGTTTTCCATGACAAAAATTTCAATGTGCAACTTGAAGCTGGTTCAAAGGGTGGCAACATCAATTTAGAGAGCAACAAATTTAAATTCCACGGTGATGTCGGACTTCTGACTGGTGGTCTGATATGAAAAGAACCTTTTAAAAAGGCTTTACAAAGTCTGTGAGCCATAATAGGCGCACCACATTCTTCTACATGATAGTTAGAAATGGCAGCTAACTGTACTCTTAAAGTAGCCGGGGAAGCTCCTTCATGAAATAATTCAGTCAAGAATTCTAAAACCTTGTTTAACGGAGCTGTAACAGGGTCCAAATGATGTGATTCCGCCCAGAAGACAAAACGTTTCCACTTACTGGTGTAAGTCTTTGTAGTGGAAACTTTATGAGAAGCTACTAAAATATTTTGAACTGCCGATGTAAGGGGAACTGACCTGGCTAAAAGCGGAGCAGCCAAGCTGCTAGATGGAGAGATTCTAGAGATGGGTGAGGAACTCCTGACGAGTGAGTCAGTAGATCTGGCTCTGGGTCCAGCATCCAAGGTCCCCGAATGCGGTGATGCAATAGAAAGGGGAACCAAATTTGACGAGGCCAGAACGGGGCAATGAGAATAATAGTCCTCTGAAGGTTGTTGGCTTTCTGTAGAAACTTTGCAATCAGGGGAAATGGAGGAAAAGCATATAGGAGACCCGGGGCCAATCGTGCACCAGCGCGTCCCTGGGGACTTCCCTGGAGGGTAATAGGGCAAAGTAGCTCCTGCATTTGGCATTCATTGGAGACGCAAACAGATCGCAGGTAGGCTGGCCCCATTTGCGAAAAATCCTTCTCGCAACTGACTGTTTGAGGGACCACTCGTGAGGCAATAGTATTGCCCTGCTCAGCCTGTCGGCTATGACGTTGGATGACCCCGGGATGTGCGTTGCGATCAGAAAGCGACCGGTGGACTCTGCCCATTGCCAAATTCTCATGGCCTCTCTGCATAGTTGGTAAGACCTGGTTGCGACTTGCTTGTTTATGTACCAGACTACGGACATGTTGTCTGTCTGAACTGCAATGGTCCCTGGAGGAAGAAGGGGAGCAAAGTGTTGCAACGCCAAAAACACTGCCCTCAACTCCAGAACATTGATGTGCAGATTGTACTCCAGATTGGTCCATTCACCTTGGACTGTCTGTCCCTGAAAGATGCCCCCCCACCCTATCAGGGAAGCGTCCGTGGTTATCGTCGCTGACGGTGCGGGTAGCACAAATGGTCTTCCGCTGGATAGGTTGCAAGTCTGTAACCACCACATTAGGTGTGATTTGCATGTTTTCGTTATCAATATTTCGTGAGTCAGTGGAAGTTGTTGGAATGACCATTGTGCAAATAGAAGCCATTGTAGCACTCTCATGTGCAGTCTTCCCAATGGTATTGCTATGAGAGAAGCTGCCATGAGACCCAAAACTTTCAGAACAATTTTTGCTGGTGACTTTCTGGACGACAGAAGAAGGGAAATGTTGAATTGAAGTGCTACTATTCTTTCTGTCGGAAGTTTTAGAACTAACTGACGCGTATCTAATTCCGCTCCTATGAATAAGATATGCTGTGATGGCTGTAGCAACGATTTTTCGAAATTTACTGAGATGCCAAGGTGTGTACAAAGTTGTAGGGTGTAATCCCTGGCTTGTATCAGTTGACGCCTGGTGGTGGCAGACAGGAGCCAGTCGTCCAGATACGGAAACACCTGGAATCCTAGGCGCCTCAGATGAGACGCTACCACTGCCATGCATTTGGTGAAGACCCTGGGGGCTGTGGTCAGGCCAAAGGGCAGGGCTCGAAACTGATAGTGACTGGCTCCCAGCCGGAAGCGCAAATGATCCCTGGACGCCCTGGCCATTTTGATGTGGTAGTATGCGTCCTTCAGATCTATTGAGCACATCCAGTCATCCTTCTGTAAGAATGGAAGGATCGATTGAAGCGTGACCATTCGGAACTTTTCCTTCTTGACAAAGGTGTTGAGATGACTTAGGTCCAGAATTGGCCTCCAGTCCCCTGTTTTCTTTGGAACTAAAAAGAACCTTGAGTAAGTTCCGAATCCTATTTGGTCCGCCGGGACTGGTTGGATGACTCTTTTTTCTAGCAGCTTTGAAATTTCTGTAGCTGCTGGGTCTCGCAGATGGGGTGGTACATCTGGGAGTTTTCTCTTTGGAATGGGGGTGGATAGAAATGGGATTTTGTAACCTCTGGTAACAATGCTTTTTACCCAATTGTCTGAAGAAAGGTTTTGCCAGGCCTGAGGGTATAAAGCTAAGCGACCCCGACTGCCTCCAGAGCAGGACAGTCGGGCCTCCTCTCAGGAGTGCTGAAAAGGTTTGCCAGGGAGGTTATCCCTGTCACCTTGGTTTTGCGGACCCCCTCTGCCACCAGGGCGGCGTCTTCCACCTCTGCCCCCCCCTCTGCCTCTAGAGGGGGCATCACCCTGTGTGTTTGGGAAAGATCCTTGGGGTTTTCGAAACCACATTTTCCCACCACGTTGCCCTTTGGGGTACAGTCTGGAAGGGGTGGAAAAACGGACTCCGACAGCAGACAGAGTCTTTCCCTCCTGTTCACACCGGGTAAGGGTCTCCTTTACTTTAGGGCCAAAAAGTGTGGCTCCATCAAATGGGGCATTAGTAAAGGAAGACTTGAAGGCTTCCGCAAATGAACATAAGCGCATCCAGGATTGCCTACGAAGAGCAATCGCTGAAGCCGCTGCCCTACTCGATCCTTTGGCTGCATAGGATATCAGCCTCATGGACGAGTTCACAATGGACGTAAGGGTGTTGAGATGCGCTGTAACTTTCTCTGAGACAGCGGCATCTGTAGCACCCTGGAGGGTATCTCCCAACTCTTTGACTAGATCCCTCTGTAAACGTGTAAAATGGGTCAAATAGTTCAGGGAACGCATAGAGAAAGCCGCTGAACTAAAAATGCGCTTCCCGTATCTGTCCATGGTCCTAGAATCTTTGTTAGGCGGATGGACAGATGAGGAAGACTCCGACATCTCCTTTTTCGTGGCCGCTGCCACCACCATGGCGTCTACTGGAACTCCTTTGGTAAGGTAAGCTTTGTCCTGTGGTGCCGTGATGTACTTATTTGGCTTCCTAGGGACTGGTTCCACCGTGTCAGGAGTCTCCCACGCCCTTCGAGCAATTAATTCCATTAACTCATCAAAGGGCAGAGTGACCCAGGAGGAGGAAGGACGGGCACCAAATGCCTTCAGCAAAACTGACTCATCCTCAGAAGGGGGGAGGGCTTGCCAGTCACCTCTCTGTTTAAGGATCTCCAAGATGTCAGAAAAAGAGACATCCTCTGAAGGTGACTTAGGGGACCCTTCTGACTCATCTAAGTCAGTATCAGATGTCAAGGATTCTTGTGGAGAATCCAAGTGTCTCCTCTTACACAGTCTTTTCCTAGGAACTTCTTCGTGGGGAGCATCCGAAGAAGCCTCCGAGGAAGAGGGGCACCCTCCAGGGGTGGCTGAGGCACTGGTGCCCGGCGCTTGGACGTGGCCGTGGGTGCAGAGGAGGATAACGGTCCTTTGCGGGGAGGAGAAGCTGTACCTGCTGATGTGGTTGTCTGGGTAGACAACACCTTCCTCATGAGGTCGAAGGCCCCCGGGTCCCGAGTCGAGGTATCTCCCGGTTCCGAAGAAATGGGAAGAATCCCAGAAACAGGAGCCGAAGGCACCGACCCCGAGGACGGAACCGAATCGATCCGTGCCGAGGCCCGAGGGAGAGTCGGAACCGAAACATCGGTCCGACTCTCGGTCCCGGAACCAAGGACAGATCTTCGGCCCCGAGACTCCGGTACCGGATCGGATGGAGTCGAGGTAAACGGTGCCGACCGAGAAAAGGACGGTTCTGGCACCGAGGGCTCCACAATCATCAAGTCAGCTTCTTCCGGCTCCGAAGACTGAACAGGTCTCGGAGGAGGAACAGATGGAGATAGTGGCAGGCCTTCAAGTCTCGACATCAACTGAGAGGAGACCGAAATAAGCTTGGACAGGGCCGTATGCTCCATAAGTTTCTGCACCACACGGTCCACGTCGGTGTCGGAAAGGGCTCTAGAAGAACGAGTCGAAGGGATCGAAGACGGAGCCGACCTCAACAGAGTCGGTGGAGGGAGCTCCGTCACCGGTTCCAAGACTCGAGGCTCGGGAACTGCCAACAGTTGGACACTCGGCCCCGAAGTCTGTGGAACCGGTGATCTAACTAGACTCGAAGAGCTCGGAGCCGATGACTTTGGCTCCGACGCCTTCGACCCCTTCGAAGACTTGGATGCCTGGTCCAAAGCATCCAGAGCCTCCTGGAAAGAGGGTTTCAGCAATCCTCTATCCATCAGTTTCCTGCGCCTATCTGTCATGACCCTCCCACTAAAAGAGTGACAAATAGAGCAGTCCTCTTGTAAGTGGAGAGGGCCAAGACAGTAGACACAGGAACTGTGGTTGTCTGTGACCGACATTTTTTGGCCACACTGACAACGTTTAAAGCCAGATTTTAATTTTTCTGACATAACAACAAGAAAGATAGACAGTCCAGTAATTAAAAGTCACTTCCAATGAAAAAACAGTCAAATCCGGTAATAAGTGTCAATTCCTGTAATAAAGCAGACTACAACAATACTTAGTCAAAGTTATTCAAGTAGGGGTGGTAGGCCCCGAAAAACTCTGTACCCTTTAGTTAAACTAAGTAACTAATCTAAGGAACCGAGATATCAAAGTCCACTCACACACCTACTCTAACTACTCATAGACTATATTTAAAGAAATTTTTTTGAAAAGTTTAAACAGAAAGATAAATTCTTATCTGTAAAAGCCTCGAGCTAGTCCCCAGCGATGCGTATGCAGCAGCGGCAAACTAGATCTGAGGTAAAGGCAGAGGGGGATTGTGGGTATTAGATGTCCTCGAGCTTCTTCTCGATGCAGAGCTTGCAGTCGGCCGGCACGGAGCCGAGGATCGGCTCCGAACCCATGTGTAAGAACAAAGGCGAGATTGAACACTCTCACATTTATATATTACCCCTAATGAGAATAACTGGGATCATGCCATAAATATTTTGAGGGGAACCATTCATGGGATAAAGCATTTAGAAGCTACCTCTGTCCATTAGTAGTACAGGGGACAGTCCTGGAGTAAATTTTCTGTTTCCCATCCATAGATCCAAGTTTTACTTGAATATGGACATATATGAGCTTTGTTTTACTTGTGAATTATACATATGTCCTCCCACTGATTCTTTGTAAATTGCCTCTCCAGTCTCTCTTCTGAACATTTTTTAACCTTTTTTGATTAATTCTTATAATTATCATGCAATATTTTATATACCCTGCTAATTATCCCATTATAACAACACCTTCTGTTCTAGAGTAAGTTAAAAACTCACATGAAGGAAAGTGGTTCAGAGCACCAGCCAGCAAATATACTCATAACACAAAGTAAAACCAAACATGCTGTGGAAGTCAATCCAACCAGGAAGTACAAGAGAAAAAAAGTTTGTTTTGTTAATCCAAAATAACTTGTTGGCAGTCGATCCAACAAGATTAACAAAAACTTTTTTTCTCTGATACTTCCTGATTAGATTTCAGCACTACCCTAACCCTTTCTTTTTGTCTATACTCTATTATCAATCCCTGGTAGGGACACAGTCTGGAAACTGCAGTCCAGACTTCTGCATGGCCTTATCCCACTCTGTTTCCTTTTCCTGCATTATTATTTGCTCCCAATATCTTGGTTCCTTTGCTAGTTTTGTTCAGAAAATTCCAAACCAATCTTGCCTATTTTCTATACCACTACTTGCAGTTACCTCTACTGGTAAAATCTCATTTCTCCATTCTTGTGTTACTTTATTAATTTATTTATTTAAGTTAGTTTACCGGGGTAGTGCTCTGATCACAATAGGCCATTTTCAGATACAGTGTGGGTGAGTGCATCACAGTAAAACACAGTAAAAGTTAACAGATAAAGAGATATGAAAAAGTGAGGTTACAATATGGTACAGAGCAGTATAACATAAGTAAATTATTATGAAAAACATGGCTGAGATATGAGATATAATATTCTGTAAATCTGTTCTTTTCCTTACGAGCCTACATCTAAAATCCTACTCTTTCCTTATTTCCTGAACTTACCCACTCTGTTCATCATCATTTCTTTCTACTTTAATTTGTAACCTTCTGCTTGAGTTATGTATATGAACCTTAACCATGTGGCTTTAAAGTATCCATTCAAATCTGGTAGTCTTAAACCAGCTCATTCTCTGGGGTAAATAAATGCATCCCCCTTAACTCTTGCCCTTCTCCCTACCCAAATAAATTCCTCCAACTCATTATTAGTTATCATCCACAAATATTAAAATAATTAATAAAAGTATACCAGACATGTATATAAAAGTAAAGATTTTAAAATATTTTCACTACTTGCTTCTTACTATCCATATCTATAATCAAGAGTTTTCAGCTTCTCAGATTTTATATTATATTTTTAGTCTTCTACCACATATCTTTATCTGCCATAAAATCCTTTTTAATTGATACACCTAAATATGTCAGCTTATTATCTACCCATAAATATGGATATTGCTGAAATAATTTGTGTGTGGGTACACAGTTTACCACTATAGCTTTTGTTTTATCTTCCTTTATTTTATATCTTGGAAAGACTTGAAACTGTCTCAACATGTTCCACAAATAAGACTTCCAATATGGCTGCACACTGGTCAACGGTGCACACTGATCAGGTTAACTTGAGATTTTCCCAATGTGAAAATGGAAACTGTAAAAAAGGTCCAGTGAAACATTCAGTTTAGGTAAAAATTCCATTATTGCTTATTGACTGCACTGCCAGGATAACAGCGAAGAAGACATGTGGAGACCTTAAGGGAAAATCAACCAGAAAACAAGAAGAGAAAATTCTGGCTGGTAAAAATCCTGCAGCTGTTCAGCAAAAAGCAGTTCACTTTCCAACTTTGGTACAGGAGGTGGCTTCCAGTAATTTAGAGGAAAAATAAATCAAATGTACTCCGAGGTGACTAAAATAAATGAAACACTGAATATTTTAACTCAAATAAACAAAAGGCTGAGAAAATAGAAGAAGCATCAACTAGTTATTAAGATGAACTTATAAAATTACAAAAAACAGAGTATGAAATAAAGAAAAGGCTGACTTTGCATGCGGCTTCTCAAGAACTGCTTCAAAATATAGAGTTAGAAAAACAGAACATGCAAAGAAAGCCTGCAGTTTTCTGTTGTATCACAGAAACAGGGAGGAATATATTGTATTAATTTTCATGAAAGTACAAATAAGCAACTGGACTGGTGTTCCACAGTAGGATTTGTTAATTGAAAGGGCACACTGTGTGTATGCTTCAAACCTTGCTGTGAAAAATCAGCCAAGATGTACAGTAGTAAATATGCAATCATACCAGCAGAATGAGTTGCTCCTTACAAAACTGTGGCAGAAAGAAAAGTATTAAGACTTGGGGACAACAGAGTGCTTGTGGAAATGATTATTCACTATGCACCAGGTAGAAGAGAAGGATATTTATCCCAGCAATCAGGGAGTGTCAAGAGACAGGTGTGATATTTAAGATGCTGTATCAGCTGTCTTCAGAATATTTTTCCTAGAAAGACAAATATTTTTTGGTGGAGAACAGGCTAAAGACTAAATAAAAAAGCTGATCTAGCAAGCAGAGTAGAACTCTGATTGTCATACTTTTTATAGCAAAACACACAGAGAAACTTTACTTGTATTTTTTTTTATTTTGCCAAAGGAAAAACCTGAGAGACAGAAAAAACACAGGGGCTGGCTAGGAATACCAGAAGCTCCTATGTCTTGAACTAAACAGCAGTACTGGGAGACTGAGATGATCAGGAAGAAGATGAGCAACACAGAAATTAGTGAATAAATGGGAGTCCATAGAGCATCAATTCCACTGGGTACTGGAAAAGATGTAAATTACGGCTTTGCAAGAAAAAGTAGCTAAGAAAGACTGGAATTACATTGACTTTTTTTAAAACTGTAATGAAGTAAAGCATGTACACCACTTTGTCACTAATGTTTGGAATGACACTGAATGGAATGAAGAAGTAACTGTAAATAAAACAGTGTTTGTTCTTATTAATATTTGTATAAAAAGATTCATGATGCAAATTGCAAGTTATATTGTAAGACGGTTTTATATAGTACACAGCCATGGGTATTGTAAATGTGAAGAGGGAGGAGTGTTATCAGTTACTGTTGTACATGTTAACAATAATAAAGCAAGTAAGTTTTTACTTAGTTATAGGATATACAGGCTTTACACTGTAATGATAAAAAAACTGGACAGAAGCAAGTTAAAGTTAATATAACATTGGATCTTGGCTGCTGAAGTCAGGGTTAGGTGTAAAACGTATTGATCATTTTATGTGCAGAATTAAGATAATAATTTCCCTTGTTTTTACATGGGTGGATGTCTAAGTTAATGTCTGTGTTTTTTTAAGAAAACAGGCTTGAAAAGTAAGACAAATGATGAAGGCTATGGCAACATTTCTTACATATGCAAAGTTATTAGCTTGTTTTTCTTTGTTTTTTTTTTCTTTTTCATTAGCAAATGCTCTCAGTGAAAAAAAGGAATCTGCAGGAGCAGGCTGTTGGCCTGGAGAAATCAGAACATTATGTTTAGACTGAAATTTACAAAGATTAATTCACACATCTGCAAAGTGATCGCATGATTTCTCACTCTCTCTCTCTCTCTCTATATATATATATATATATATATAGCTCTATCTATGTATCTGTCTCTGTCATTGATAACTGTTTTTTCTAGGAGAGAACACAAACATTAACCAGAGCACTATAGAAAAAAGATGAGACCACAACCAGTTGTAATAATTTAATATAAAAATATAAAAACAAACATTAATAACTTAGTGCATTCATCCCAGAACTATAAGGACTTCAGAGTTATTAACCACATCACAAAATGTCCAATTTTATAATCCACTCACTCAAAACACTTCCCATGAGAGAATAAACCAATTTAAAAAAGTAATATTGTCATAAGCATTAATACAACAGGAAAACACATGCATGTTGTCCTAACCAAGAAACAACCTTGTTGTGTATTAAATACTGTACCTTATTACCTTCTTTACTTTGAATTAAACAAATTGCAAGTATTTCTAAATAAAAAAACGCAAAAGAAAAAAAACATAAATAAGCATAAACATTGTCTCCATCTCTATTTCATATGCTCATATATTGAGCCCCAATTATGGATGTTTCCAGAATAAATACAAAAGATTCCCCAAATGGCACATTTATATTAGACAATAGTACACAATTCCATAGTATTAATTAAGAATATTTGCTCTCATTTTTAAGACACTCATAATAGACACACTGTCATTAAGACCGGGGGGAGCAGTAGCATTCAATTACAACTGCCAAATCAGCTCTTTATATTCAAGCGTAGTCTCAACCCCCCCCCCCAAGGATCCAAAGGATCTTGTCAATTATAAAAAAGACAAACTTCTTGAAATTCATACATTGTGTCCTCTGTCTGTTCAGTACATTAGCTAACCTAGTCATGTTCATGTCGTACACTTCCCTAATCCCTTCTCTTAATTTCCTGTTTGTTTTCCCTATATAGAATACATCCCAAACTGTACAAAATGCCAAATAAACCACCCCAGGGGTGGCACAATTGCACATACCAGGGCAAGAAAGGGCCTACTCAAACCCTTTAACAACAATAAAGGGTCCTTCATGGATAAAGCTGCACTGTTTACAGCACCCACCCTTACACATGTTCTTCATTGCCATATAATGATACAATACAGCTGGATTCCATTCCATTAAATTCTTTATGGTTTTCCCTCAACTGAAAACAATATATGGATTATCCCTAAATATTCTTTTTAAGATGTTCATTACCACCTCAGTAAATTTATATACATCCCTGTTTTTAATTTCTCCAAATCTTTTGGGTTTCTAATACTATGATGGGAATGGACCCCATTCCTTAGTCAAAGTATGATTAAAGTTCATGAAATTAGTATTGTTTCAATCTTTGATGTCAGCCAAAAGTGCTCTTTGCAGTGCTCACAATGTGCCCAGTAATGACTCCTCCTGCAATTCGTACGGGGTTACATGGATTAGTAACATATCTAAATATGATTGTACATTCTTTTTTGTAAGACTCTTTGCTCCAACTACTGTTGGAACTGTCTGGATATCTTTCCTCCACATTACTCTAATTTCTGCCTTCAGATCCTGATATTTTATGTCTTTGAGTCTCTCTTTACAAAATACACTGTAGTCACTGGGTGTAGTAATTTTAATTATCAATGCTAGTTTTGTATTCTTTTCTTGGACCACTATATCCAGTTTTCTAGCATCTATCTTTTGAACTGTTGGTAATGGGTGATCTTATGTGATATAAACTTCATCATTTTCTCTGATGCTTTGTGACTCATGCTTCCAGTGTTTTTCAGCCACTTCAGTACCATAATGTTTGCACAATCCCCACTGCAACAGTCGTGCCACATTATTATGCCTTTCATTATACAGTCCTTCTGCCATTAGTATGTCACAACCAGCAACTAGGTGTGTGACTGTTTCCAATTTGGTTTTACAAAACCTACATTTCTCTGTTTCTTCCACATGTCCAATGGACTTTGTAAACCAGTGTGTACGTAGCCCACTATCTTGGGCCGCCAATGTTAACCTTTCATCTCTCAGTTTGAATTAGCCTCTCCTTAACCATTCCTGTGTTCATTCCTGATCAACATGGGGTTCTTCCAGAAGTTTTCTATACTTGCAACTACATTTATGCTTTTTCCACATTTCTTGTCTTCTCATCTGGTCCTTCACCTTATATTCTTTCTTTTGTTTTTTGGCACATTCAGTTGCTGTCTTATTTTTATTTACTTCTGGTTTGATTTCCACTCCTGCTTGACGCTGATATGCTTTTGCTAAATTAAATAGAGAAGTCATCTTAGATTTATTCTCCTCATGTTTCAAAACGTTCACTACATTTGGGTCTAGTGAGGTCAGCAAATCTGTACATGTAATCAATTTCAAGGAGGCCTAGCCCTCCTTCGGAATGGGGAATATATATAATCTTGGTATGCACTGATTTTTATAAATCATTTGCTGAGCATGAAGCATCCTTCTAGTTTTCCTATCTAATCTATCCAACACATTTTGAGGCTAATCACGCCAAAAGTGTAAGTTAGGACAGGAAGAGCAAATTGGTTTATAGCCTGGATTTTGTTCCTAGATACCAATGCTGTTTTCAGAATGAATTTAAGTCTTCTAAAATATTACTCACTAAGTTTTATTCGCATTTGTTCATGTTTTATTGTTTATCCTTCATCAGTTCCCAAATATTTATACACTCCCTCTTGCTCAGGTTCTTTTATATCACATTCTTGTCCCAAACTGATGTTTTTCTGGTGCTGCAATTTTCCTGCTTTAAAGGTTGCTTTTGCACACTTATCGAGACCAAATGACATTCTTATATCATATGAAAAAGTTTTGGCAACCTGCAGCTGTGCTTTCAGTTCCTCATCTGGTGACCTATGCAGTTTTAAATCATCAACAAAGAGAAGATGAGAAGTCTTTACACTTTGTTGTTTTTTAGGAGCCAAATTGTAGCCGTGGCCTAAGTTGTTGTAAACAGCTTAATGGGTTAATGGGAAGGCAGAATAGCAACGGTGACAGAGAGTCACCCTGGAATATCCTCCTTTGAGTATTCCTGGGGTAATAATCTGTCCTTTATCATGGCTTAATTGTAAAGTGGTCTGCCACTGTTTCATGGTTACTGTAATGTAGTCGATCAGTGTAGGGTGTATCTTATACATTTTTAAGCACTCTTTTATCCATGAATGTGGGATACTATCAAATGATTTTTTATAGTCAATCCATGCTATATTCTTCCCATTTTCACAGTTCTCCAGTATGACTTTATTTAACAACAAATGATCCTTTGTTCCATATGACTTTCTTTTATTCCCATTTTGTTCTACTGCCATAATTGAGTTTTCTTCTAAATGACGATAAACTCTGTCAGCATCAATTCCCATGTATAGTTTATACGTCATTGGAAAGCAAGTTATTGGTATATAATTTTTAAGGTAGCTTGCAGGTTCACTCTTAAGAAGGAGCATTTTTTTCCTCTTGTTAGCCATGTTGGTGTCTGTTTGCGGTGCGCATATAGATAGCTCTTACTCATGGCTAAATCCTCGTGCAAAGATGTCAATACTTTTAATCAAATGTTAAGTACTGCATCTGGGCATGGGGTTTTCCATTTAGAGGCTTTTCTTAACTTTGTCTCAATCTCTCTGGCTGTTACATCATCCTATTTCATATCCTGTACCTTTAAACTTCTTATTCTTTCTTTTACTTCTTCTATCCATTTAGCATCTTTGTTATGTTCCACAGGATCTTTATAGATACTGCTCCAAAATGTATCTACTTTTTGTGTTTTGGGCAGTCTTTCAATTCCTTTTACCTTATTTCCCAATTCTCTGTAAAACTTTTATGGATCATCAATAAATTGCTTATTTTGTACTTTTTCTTTATATTTATCTGTGTATCTTCTAAGTTTTTCCACTTGTGCTGAAATTTTTAGTTTGTTATTTGCCATAGTGCATGATAGATCCTGGTCTGTTCTAATACTGTGCATTGCTTTAATCACATCTATCTTTCTTCATATTTTTGTTGATCTACTCCTTCTTCTATAATCTTCTGTCAGTGACACCACTTGTCTTAATTGCTTTATAGTTTTCTCTATTCAATACTTCCATGATGGTATTCGATTTCTCCCCTTCCTTTCCCTCACTACCCTGTATTCTTGTGGTAGAACTTTATCAGTTATTAATATAGCAGCATAGTAATATATCCTGTTTACTTCTGTTATATCACATGGCTCTGTATGGACAGTTCTAATTACTGCATTCATTTATTTTATCAGACTTCTGACTTTTGGGGTTTTATTGACCTTCTGCAGTCTATTTCTGTCATTGATCTTGATATATTTATCCATGTCTATTAAATCAAGCAACTCTTCTCTTAGCTTATTTTCTTCCAAATTGAGGGCACATCCTTTGTTTTCCACTTCCTGTGGGCATTCTATAGAATGTTCTATAGCATCTTCCTGTGGCACATTCTCTTTAACCATCCCGTACCATCTGTTGCACTGTCATATGGAAACTCACTGACCTATCATGCCTCAACATTGACTGCTTCAGAGTTTCCAGTTTCCTGTTCCTTTCCTTGCTATCTAGCTTCAAGTAAATGTTTATACTGATTTCCTGTGGAAGGTTCCAAAATATCTTGATATGGCACCTGACCAATTGCTTCCTGTTCTACTGGTTTCCCCTTAATCTGGATTTCCATTGCTCTATCCTATTGTGGTGCTTTCTGCATTCGATTTTCTACACTGAATCATTCACTTTGCAGGTACTCCATAACCTCCGTTTCTATTTCTTTGGCTTCTCCATTACTGATCTCCTTTTCTACTTTTCCTCATTGTCTTCTTATTTTTTGTGTTGTAAAGTTTTCCATGACTGGATTCCTTTGCCTGTGTTTCTCTTCAAATATCTTTGGCGCTGCTCTTTTTGTATTGGTTAGTTTTGCTTTCTCCTTTGCATAAATATTACACCATATTAAATCTTTTTTTCTTTCCCAAGTCCATATTTCCTCTTCAGGTATTTCTTGATCTTCCTGTTTCTCCTTACTTTGGGGACTCAATCCATCATGCTGTGATGTAACCTGTATTAGACCTACACCAAATCCTTCACTATGCAGGCACTCCATAACTTCATCTTCTATTTTCTTAACTTCTACTTTACCAATCTTCTTTTCGACGTTCCATCTTTGTGATGTTATTTATTTATTGTAAAAAAATTCCATATCAGGATGCCTATGCCTGTATTTCTCTTTCAATATCTTTGGGGCTGCCTTCTTTATATTGATTAATTTGTTTTTCAACTTTGCATAAAAATTGCACCATATCAAATCTCTCTCTTACCTATGTCCATATTTCTTTTTATATTGTTCAGATATCTCTAGGTTTTGTTGTTTATATTTTCCTATTTCCTCAAATGCTTCTTTTTCCAAACAGATCAAAGTTTTATGGTCTATATACTGTTTTTCACAAATCTGTTGTATTAATGAATGCAAATTTTCATTTTTAGCTTCTGACGTTTTTTTTTACGGAAGTATTTTTCTTTCCCCTAATTTCTCTCTTAATCATTTTGTATATCTTGTGTCTGGAAATTCTGGGCTTTTTGCATAATAGTAACAATACATAATTTCTTTCTTATCCTCAGTACTCCACTCTATTGTCTTTATTGCTCTTCTTTGGCCTATCCGTTTTTGTGATTTTTATGGACTGCTACTTCCTTCTACAACAGGGAGGCCATCCTCTTCCTGGGCCTGGCTCCATTGTAGGAATGTTTCCATATTTTGAGGATTCTACACTGTCATTTTTTTCTAGTCCTGGCACAGTGCGCCTACCAGGTTTGGGCACTTTTTTATCCTGGGTCTTGTGCACCCAGCTATGTCTTTAATTGTTGACGTACTTCTGTCCATGATATATGCTATATAAATACAGTCTATATATCAGTGTCACCTTGGTGAGATTTTGTGAAAACAGGGTCCACCTCACAAAGGTACTCACCAAGACTTGAGGATGAATTCAATTTCAGCACTACTCCTCTCCTTTGCTTGCTGACTTTTCATCTCTCCATTCGGACCCCTTGCTATATGGGGTCACAAATGACAAGTTAGCAGAAGCATCAAAACATTGTTTGTTAATGTTCACCTGAAAATCAGAACCCATAATGTTACTTCTATTATCAGATTTTTCACTCAAAATAGGGACAAACCTATCCTGCCTACCTTTCAAAATGTCCACTCTAACATCGTTTAATAGGCTTTATGAATATTCCCTGTCAATAAATAAGGAACACAAATATCAAGTTCCATCTCAAACACCTTATCGTCCAGCATCAGTCTTGACACAGGTACCATTTGTTCTTTCACTATACCTCTCTTTTGATATGACAGGTGATAGCTAGAATAATGTAAATATAATTTGAATATGTCTCCTTATGATAAATAACAAATGTAAATATTCTAGCTATAGTATCTTTAGCTGTTGTAATGTCCAAATAGTTAATCTTGGATCAAGTGGTGCATGATGTTAAACTCAGAAATTTGTACATCTATTCCATTTAGACAAAAAAGTCTCCCATTGTTCTACAGATCCCTTCCATAGAATTAATATATAATTCAGGAATCTGTAGTAAGCATAAATGAGAGAAGGAAATTTCGAGCTGAACACATGTTGTTTCTCCCACATTGTTAATACAATGTTGGCATAAGCTGACCTCATTGCTACACCAGAAATTTGGTAAAAATACTCCACTCAAAATACACATAATTATTAGTCAAAACTAATTCTGATAATGTGCCCAAGATTTTAACATCATTGCTAACAAAAGTATTCTGGGCAAATAAGAATTCAATTAATTTTTCTATATCTTCAGTATAACATATGACAGTAAATAGGTTGACAACGTCAACTGTCACAAAAAAGATCACCTTTATCATATTCTAGTGAATTCAAGTTCGTAGGTGAATGCCAGGAATCCTTGAAAATGTGTGGCTTGTTTTCTAACAGCCCTTTGCATTTCACATCAATAAATGTAGCCAAGGGTTCAGTTTTGGACTTTTTAGCTGCCACAATAGGTCTCAAGGGTGTATCACTCTTGCATTTTGTGTATGGTACTTCATTATCCCTTGGATGCCTCTGCTGTTTGCAATATTGTATCAACAACTTGGTTTATTCTACAATGTGATGAGAGGTTAAAAGCATTTTTTAAGGATCCACCTACTTTTACCTTTAAGAAGTAATCTAACTTTAAAAAACATGTTAGAGAGACCACAAAGGGGTTGTTATAATGGTTATATTTTAACCTATAGATGTGGTCAGTCAACAATGTTCTTTTATTTACACTAATCTTGACAATGACATTTTGGAAAATGTCTCCAACCAGATGGTCAAAGAGAGATATAGTTATTTGCCTAACAAAGTGTTGTATGTGGCTAGATGCACCAAATGTTTAGCTTTCTACATTGGCAAAACTATTATTGCTTTTAACAGAAGGATTTATCAACATGTTTATAGTATCTTAAGAAAGATGACAAAAGTGCATTGGCTAGACATGCTTGTCTTTGTCATAACTTTTCTAAGTTCAAGTTTTTCAAATTAGACAGGATCTAAACCTCAGCCTTTTCAGGGGATTGGCATAATTCTCTTTTACATCAAGAGATGCTCTGGCAATTGCACTTAGATGCCAGTGACTTTCCTGATTTAAACAAAGGAATGTCATTCACAAGTGAATTAAAACTAAAAGCATCCAGACTTTAACTCTGGTTTAAAGTTATTTACTGTGTATAGCCGACATGTCATTTTTTTCACTTTGAATGCTGATGGGCTGAATTTTAATTTTCAAGGCTTTTATTGGACGTCAGTTTGATTGGTGCAGTTTTTATTTTGAAGGTTGTCATTGGTCACTATTTTATTTGGTTATCCATTTCATAAAGATTTAAATATCCTTAGTGATTGGTTTATATTCTTGAGTTACTGATAACAGGGGTGTGTGCTTTTTATCAGTATTTAATTGGTGTGTTTTGAATGTTTCATTCACAGTTCTGATGTCTAAAAACAAAAGCGCTTAACTGTAATTCTGCTTGGTGCATTAAACTTCTGTATCGAGTACTGCCTGGTTGTTGGATTTTTATAATGTTTAAGTGGACAATATAGGGGGGAACAGCCATCAATGTGGAGGTTGCAGGAGGCTTGCCCCTGCAATAAATACTGTCAAAAATGTATCTTTTTTTTATTCCCATTGCAGTATTCAATAACTAAATAAAAGCCCATTTTCCTATATATATAATATTTACAAGTATTTTAATATTAATATTATATGCACACCTTTTGATTTACTGTCATAGAAAAATGTGAACCTGTGTTTTATTAGTTCCAATTTTACATGCTTAGTTTTATCGAAGTTAGTATATTTAGGAATTGTGGTAGGGTGTTTCTATTGTGTGTGAAATAATTTATTATTAACTGATCTGCATTTATTTATGTATCTAACTGTATATTTAGTTATTTATATTACAAAACATCAATAGCAACATGATGTTTTCATATATTATTACCTATCGGACTTTCATGGGTTAAAAATGGTTTATTAATTGACCAGCCAATGGAATGAACTTTAACAATATTTAAATGATGAAAGTATGGTAAAGTAGATGATTCTGATGAAGTCTCTGCATTAGGAGATGAAAGCGCTAAATCTGTTTTATTTTATTTTGTTTGATTCGTAATAAAATCTATTTGAATGCAACCTGGTTATTGCATTTTGGATTATCATCAAGGAGTGTTTGGATTTGTGTACGTTTAATAAGGAGGACAGCCTTCATTGGTACCTTACAGCATTTTTCATTGAGGTGGTTGGTGGTGACTGACTTTGTGATTAATTGTTTCAACAATGTTACCCATTGGTTTTGACTGGAGCATGTGACTCTTTGTGAGGGATTTTTAAATGGGAGAATTGAATTGGTTATAGGTGGATGAAAGTGCTTAATCTTTTATTGTTTTTCATAAAGTGTTTTTTTGCTAACTACTGGGCAGCTCTTTTCTTTGGACAGGTTGGTGTTGGAATTGATCAGACAGTTCTCCCAAATCACTCCTGAGCATAGGCCCTTGTTTCTTATGGATTTTACTTGGACAGCTAAGGAAAACATATATAATCACATTTCCAAAAAAAATGCATGGTAGCCCATAAGCCCTAGCCTTTCCCTATCCCAGACTTCAAGTAGTGTAGAGTGCTGAGCCCTCTGGCTACTATTCTGACAAGTCTGTCAATTACTAGACCCAAAAAAATGATGTTACTAGCTAATGGAGATGGGGTAGTTGAATCTGTCTCTCTCACATCATGCACTATGGTGCCCTGCCCCCCCCCAATCAGGCATTACACAGAGGCTGCTGCCCCCCCCAGTCAGGCAGTAACCAGAGGCTGCTGCCCCACCCAGTCAGGCAGTAACCAGAGGCTGTTGGTCCCACCCACTCAGGTAGTAGCCAAAGGGTGCTGGTGATCACTTTACAAAACCACAATGCACTTTTGATACTCATAGCATTCATATACAGAGCTTGCAGAGCTTATTGATTTTAAAGATCAGCAAACTTAAAATATTTCATGTCAACCTGGTACAACCACTTTCAAAAATGACTGACCCAAATACTGCAGCCATAAGATAGCTTTAGTACTGGATAAGGGCTAGGTTGTCTATAACCTGTAAATAACAAATATCAAGTTGTCATATCATGGGGATCATCCTGGCAACAAAATGGAAGTTCTGCTAATGCCATTCTCAAAGGACCCGTCAATATGCCAATTCTCACTATAAGATTAGAAGGACTTCTACATGTACACACACATCCTGATAATGTAAAATGGGGCATTTGTGCATGGCAGGTGTGCACATTTCCAGGATCAATGCATTTTTATAGTGTAATAGGCTTGAAACACATCCTGGATGAGGGGTAATCTGTGCATACAGCCTGCCTAAACGTAGCCAAGGCTTTTGACACTATCCCCCACTCAGGCATCATTGACAAACTCACCTATCTAGGTATAAACCCTTATATCATTAGATGGGTCACTAACTGGCTCACTGATAGAACCTGTATAGTCAAAATAAAGGAATCCACCTCCAACAGCAGACCTACAACCAGTGGTGTTCCATAGGGATCAGTCCTGGGACCTCTACTGTTTTGAATCTGTTTCTCCAAATTACAAGCTAAAACTAAAGGTCTATGGCTAAAAGAAGTTTGCTGATGACTACAAACTGGGTGTGGTCATAGAATCTCCAAACAATGTCAACAAGACAAGAGGGTCTTACACAAACAAATGATTGATGCCAATGTCATGGCCTTAAACTCAGTGCAAAAAAATGTATTATCATCCCTTTTGGCAAGTGTGATGTTCCTGCTAACTATCACATCAATAACAATACCCTAAGTACAACTCAGTGGTGAGACACCTGGGCACACAGGTTCACAGTAACCTTACCTTTGACCCCCATGTCTCCACAGTGGTAAGAAGAGCATTCTATATTGCTCATCTCATAAGTAAAGGCATTGCTTCCAGATAAAAAGAAGTTATAACCCCTCTGTACTCTTCCCTCATCAGGCCAATAATTGACTACAATGCCCCTTTTGGTATATACCTTTCCAAGCACCTGTAGCGGTTGGAGAGACCACAAAGGCTCCTCACAAGGAAAATTCAAGGTCTTCAGCATCTGTCCTATGTGGATCATCTGAAATCACTGTTACTTTATTCTGTTTCATACAGACTACTCAGAGGAGATTTATGCCTTGCATATAAGTCAGTCTCTGACCCTGCTTTATTGGAAATGCTGCATATCTGCAAGTCAAATGGTGCACAGGTTACTCGCTCTAAGACCTTAACCTGGTATGTGACATTAACAGAATCTGCTGGAGGGACAGATTTGTCTCCCAGAGGTTGCCACACCTTTGGAATGGACTCCCACTTCATGTAAACAGAGCACCTCACTGGGCCTCTTCAAACGCAGTCTGGGTGATTGGATGGGTAACCATAAATTCATCCCGGGGGTTCCACCTGTATCCCTCTTGGACAGGGGCAATTGGTGCTGATCATGGAAATAAAGGTAGAACTTGGCTAGGTTTGTAAGGTTTGCTTTGTAGGATTGTAGGCTTCTAGGGCCATTAGCCTACTAACTTCCTATGATCATATTATTCTGACACTATTTTACATGACTTTGATTTGGAGTAAAACAATTTTCAAAGTTTAGCTTTAGAGAGAACTTTATGTTAAAAATGGGAAGTGAAACTGCTTCTATTTCACTGCATCACAGTTAAAATCCTGATTGAGCAGACAGACACAGCTGAGTAGCTCTGCATCAGAGGGAATGTAACTGCATTACCTATCAAGACTGAAGTTTAAAGGTACTGATGTCACCTGAACGTATGATTGCAGAGCACATACTTTTGTTTTCTCTTTTTGGTCTGTGCTGTATGCATTTGGATGACTTCATATTTGCTAATCTCAAGAAGAGAAGGAAAAGGGAAGTTATAGTTGATACTCTTCAGAATAAGACGTGAAACAGAAATAGATGGTTGTGGCTGATATTTTTAGAGCTTTGAAAACACAAAAAGCCATTCTCAGGATAGTAATTCCTAACAGTTAAACAAAAACAATGCACTGAAATAGCAGACAGCGTAATTCTGAAAAGAGACAGGCGTAGACTTCTAAGTGCATGTTTAATAACCTGTAACATCTTAGTACCACTTAAGGACATACTGGCTTTCCATGACTTTTTAAACAAACATACAAAAGCATGTTATGTAGCAAAGACATCTTTCCAGACCAAGGCAGTGATACAGTATGGATACCAGGATGTATAGGACATTTTTTATTACAGTATATTAACTAAACAGCTAAACCATAGTCATTTACAGCAATGACTGTGACAGTCATCACATACAATTGGCAGAGTACATGCAGTGTTAGTGTGTGTTGGCAATATGTATTCTGTCTTACAGGCTGATGAAATGATGCTGCTGGTACACCTCTCTTCACAACAACATTTAATAGCATTAAACTGTGTATGAAGTCCTGGGCATGGACTGTATTAAATGCATTCTGAGTAGACCCATAATGATCTTGGTAACTAAAGGAACATAGACTTTTTTCTTCATTTCAGTGGTATTATATATTGTAAATATTATTATTATTATTATTGCCCTGACAAGATCACAGTCATGTAGCAATGACCTGTACTATTGTCTGACACACACGTGTATTTTGTTTACACTTTCAGGTGCCATTTCCACAGCCCTTTGCTCTCACAGACTATGGAGCTAACACTTCAGCTCTGGGAGTTTCTTGACTGCGTAGATAACTCTATTGATGTCATTTACAACAGAATAGACCGAGAGATCAAGGCACAAAGAATCACTATAAAACATAATGGAGAAGATTATATAGCAGTCCACATAAGGTAAGGGTCTGTAACCCATATGAGCACGTTCTGTAATGACGGTATCATTGTTGACTGAATATTCTGCCTACACTTTTACAGACAGCCTTGCAAACACCTCTTCCAATCTACATTTGTATGTATCATCTGAACAAAATGCATAGAATCCTTAGAGTCAGGAAGATCCTTACTTGCTTCTCCTCTAGATGTCAAGATAGTACCGGCATCCTTATTTTAACCCAAATGTGACTCTCAGAAAGTATAAGACGATCTTGAATGATGAGTAACTTTCCCAGTGATAGGACAGCTCAGAGTTGGAGTGTGACTATGCATGATATTCAGGTACACGTCTGTGAATATTCAAAAACAACAGCATAGTCCAGATGTCATAGGTAACCAGCTATACACACACACTGTCTTGGGTCCTGTTACAGGGCTATCCTGCTGCTTGGTGTCACAGCACAGGCCTCTCCCCAGTATTTCTCATATTTAATATTTTGTACAAAGTGTCTATTTTGTTGCATTTTATATATCTGTAAGCATTTGGCTTCATCTCAACTAGAACAGCCTTTTTTTGCATTTCAGATATTGTTTTTTTATTAGAAGCTAGATACACATAGCTGACTATCCCAGGCCACACTACAGTGCATCTCTCATTTACATTTACATAAGTAACAAACGCAATGACTCTTTCTTCTGGCAACTGTCAGGCACTCCTTGTTGTAAAATACATTGCCCTAGCAGAAGGTTTCTCTGCTTCTTCTATAATGTTAGAAATGTTCTCAGTTATTGCTCGGTGACAGCTGAAAAAATCTGACAGTTACTTTGTGGGAAGTAGATTTCTCTGAGCCAAATATACCTTTTTATGCCTAGTTCCAACATTTTAGAGCCATCCGGCCTAGTATAAATTACTTGTCCTCTCCTAGTTTGATGACAAACCACATCGTAATGACTGTCCTGCATAAGGATTAGAATTGCTGTCATTTTGTCAGAGAGCAGTGTTAAGTATATAAAACACAAATGTGAAATCTTTATCAATTCAGATAATAGATAATAAGTTTTACTGTCAAGCTTTGGTGCTTGTTTTTCATTCCTATCACATTACCGAGATATTTTCTTTCCTAAGTAGTATATAGGTTCATAGGTGTGTACTAGGCTAATGGCCCTTTAGCCTGTATAAGCCTAGCCCAAGAAGATTCCCTGGCATCATTTCATTAGGGATATTTAGGGAGAGATATGAAAGTATATTTTCCAGTAGGGGAATGTTGTCCCCTAGTGGAATATCTATCATAGGTTCATAGGTTGGTACTAGGCTATTGGCCCTAGGGCCTATACAAGCCTAACCTTAACAATTCCCTGGCAATTTCTTCCCACACTATTTACTTCCCTGGTCCTCTGTCTAGCAGGGTGACTGATGTGATCCCCGGGGTGAATTTCCTTTCTCCCATGCAATCATCAAGGTTCCTTTTGTGAGGGCCAAAGAGGCGCTCTGCTTGACATGTATGGGCAATCTATTCCAAACTCTGGAGTCTCTGGGTCTTTTTTTTTTTTTTTTTTTAAAGATAAATATTTTATTACTACTTTTTATAGGTTCATAGATTATATGGCCTGTTTTGAAATGTCCTGAAGGCAGTTAAGTAACTTCAAAACTGATGCCAGTTCCAGAATGTTAATGTAATGCATTACTTACTAGAGAGTTTTCCTGTCTCTGTAACCATCCAGACGTCCATTCACCGAACATCTGTTGTGATGAAATGAGAAAATTCCAGCTCTCGGAAAGCCATAGCTTTCAACAAATGATTAGAGAAGGTCCACCAATCAGGACTGCATGCCTGATTCTTAGGAGCTTGTAAGGGGAAATTAAATGAGTAAGAGGTTTGGTGATTTGGAGGTTAAGGGAAGTGCTGCTCGTGCAGTCTTTTATATATGTAGGTATGTTATGTGTGCACATATACATTTATACACTTTTTGTCCTTAACCACCTCAACCATCAGACGTCCGTAATTCACCATTGTAAATATTTCTCACTCTGGCTATTTTAGCACCCCATCACCCTCTGGTGGGGAATCTTCCCTTTCCAGGGAGGTGTTGCCCTATGAAGCTATTTTTATTCTCAGTCTGCAGTGAAGATCAAGACTCAAAAGACTAGTGAGCCATTATCTGTGGATGGCTTCTTTTTCTGATTTGCACAAATCCTCATCTCTGTTGGCAAAGCATCGCATTAGTACAGCAGGGCCTGCTTTGCCATAACATGAGAGCATGTGGCCTGACTGCAGAGTACATAGATTGTTTGGAAGGCCAAAGTCATGTGTTCTGAGCCTGTGCATGAGCCAGTGCCTGCCCTCCTACAGGTGTTACCTTGGCACAGAGGCCAAGCAGTCTCCCTGTCCCTTGATGGTTGAGGTGACATTCTTGTTCCCACCTCCCAGGCTGGCTCTTTTAGTACTTCAGCCCATTAGTTGATACTATTTTTCCAAAACTGCAGTCACAGCCCTATCCCTCAGCACCAAAAACACTTAGCAATGGTGCTGCTGAAAATACTGCCACCATATAAGTAATAATTTCAAGAATGCCCCCTACCAATGATTATGCCTCTGTCTGCGAGTTGGAGACCCTGGACCCTACTTTGCCATTATTTTAGTGTCAAAAGTCCAGACTTTGGCTGTATCTAACTTTGTTCCAATAAACTTTAACTGTCTTCTAAGCTGCAGAAATTATTTTGGATCTTATACCATGATTCCTAGATCAAAAAAGCAGATAGCATGCCACCATTTAGAATGGTTATGGAATTACATCTGACATCACCATTAAGCATTGTTTGGATTGCACAATGAAGAGTCTGTATTTTAAGTTCAGATAAATGTGACCAGTTCCTATTATGCAAAGGGATAAAGCCCTGACTGCACCCCCAAATGACCCATACTTGATTAACAGCATGAATTTTAGAGGGACCAGACAGACTGATGCCAATTCACCCATCATGGGTGGTGGGGGGAGGCAGCTCTGTTTTCTGCGCTGGTAACACCTAAAGGAGTGCACATACATTATCCACAGCAAGGAGCCCTGTTTCCAGAAATAAAGAGCAGTAACCATAAGGCAAACCTGAAAACAAGAAAAACAATCACCTTGGCCCACGCAGCACCATACACCACAAAATCTTTTACTGAAAAAGATCTGTTAAGTTCTTTTGTTCCCTAAAAATGGGAACTTCATAAGAACTAAAACACTAGTTTACTCAAGTAAAATTAAAAACTCCTTTATCACATCATATGGAAAAAGGGACAAATCGATAGACAGATGGCCTTACCAAGACCATTACTAAAAATAATTAACCATTATATTGACTAGTTAATAATCAGCTATACATAACTAGATAATGTACTTTAAATATTAGAATTATCATTAAATGAATTTTCTAAACATATTGGAGAACTTAAACTTCATATTGTTGCAACTTCAAATAACATGCTTTAGACAGCATTTCATTATGACCTGGTGAATTATAAGCATTCTAATGAAGTTCCCTTTTTTAAGGAATGAAAGTTCTTCTGTTTTTAATAGCTTGAATTGTTTGTTGCACTTGCTTGTTTAAGTTTTGCTTAAAAGTTAAACAACAGGCTAATACACTCAAGTGTACTAGCTTTTGATAGCAATTAGTCGAAAAACACAGCATTTATTGTATTTTCTGCCTATCTGAAATAAAACTTGAAAAAAACAAAAAAAATACTCTTGTTTTCCATACTTTCCTAACAGTTTGTTCCAGTGATCAGATTTTGCTGATCCCTGGGCTTTGTCTTGGTTCCTGTGTTTCTCCATTTTCCTTGTTTGGTCAAGGGGAAGTTTCTTTACTCACCAGTGAGGGTGGGGAGTACTGAGCTGCCTGTTTGTCCTCAGAGGAGTGGTTTAAAGCAGTAACCTGTAGTTTATTGGCCATTTTGGGTCATTTCCTGTCTTTTCCAGCCCCCTGCTATAAAGCACGCTTTGGCGGGCTTTAGCGCGGAGTTGCTACAGGAGCACACAAGAGCAGCGGCGGTTAATCAAGGTTAAACCATTCGGGCTGCCTAAATTCCACTCTTCAAATTTTTCCTTAAAACAGCTTTCCTTGAACTGTACTGCTGATCAAACCAGCGTATTCTATATCTAGAAAGTTCAGCTCTACTTGATTCTTAAGTAGACTATTCTTTATCTGTAAAGACTAGCACTTGCTCCTAAAGTATTTTTTTACTTTGATATAGCACTTTTATTATACATAGTACCCCACTAGCCAAAATCCCTTTTCGATCACCCACATTCCCCGGAGTCTTTTCAAAGTCCTTGTCTATTCCTTCTAGCATGTCGAGGGATCAGTTGCTAGTGTCCTCTCCTGCTCAGCTGGTGAATCTGGGAACATTGAGGCAATGTTACAATTGCCTCATGTACACGGACAACCCTCTCCTTCTTCCACAAAACACAAATACATGCGAGAGATGCAACTATATAGCCAAACTGGAGGCTGAGCTCTCTCAACACAGGACTGGCAAGACCAGACAGGAGGAGAAGGTAACCTCACACACCACAAACCCAGTCTCACATAGTACTATCAATACTTTAAATCATACACATAAATACACAAAGACATACTCGAAGGCTCTGATCAAAAATCTACCAAAACAGCAGAGGCCACCAAAGCAGACACCCAAACATCTGCCACCTCAAAACACAACACATTCAACACATAGACCACATAGTCAGTGTGCCAAACAGTCACAGCCCTTAAGGCCAAACACAATGCCAGACACACTCGTCATTGGTGACTCCACAGTCAGACACACTGATGTCCCGCTCACCAGATTGAGTAAGGAGAAGGTCACAGTAAGCTGCCTGTCGGGCGCTAGAATCCGCCACATAACGCAAGCACTCAGGTCTCTCAACAGCAGGTACAAGTACGACTCTGTCATTGTCCACGCTGGTGTGAACGACCTGAGACGTACCTCCTTGGACTACATGAAAAGAGACATAGAGGAGCTCTCTGATTATGTAGCCCAGGCAGGTATGACCCTGACCTTGAGCAGTATCCTACCTTCACCTAGAATGATGCCACAATACAGTGATAAGATGATCAGCATTAATAATTGGCTTAAATTTTGGTGTCATTCAAAGGGGATCCAATATCTGTCTGCCTGGGATGACATGCTGGACAAGCCACGCTGCTTCGCAAGGGACAGCTTGCACCTGTCACCCCTGGGCTTCCGGATATTGGCAAAGGCTCTTGCCACTCCCGTTGTGCCTTTTTTAGGCAAAGCTCAAATTCTAAACCTACCGCCCTAGAACACAAAAAAGGAAAAAAACTAAGGGTAATGCTGCTCAATGCCAGAAGTCTCAATCTCAAGATGCACGCACTTGAGGCCCTTCTCAGTATGGAGAACATCGATGTTTGTGCTGTGACAGAAACCTGGTTCAAGGCTCCTGAGAGCACCCCAGCACTATCAGGTTTCACCTCATATCATGCGTTCCGGCCCCAAAATCCGGACAACACCAAGAAAGGAGGGAGGGTGTCCATATTCATAAAGGACACACACACCTCAAGGTTGGTGGCAACGCACGATGCATCGGAGACCATCCAGGTGCAATTAACCATAGGCAAGACTGCTCTGCAATTTGTAGCATGTTACAGGCCACCCTCTCAAACTCAGGAACCTCACATGGCCTTCCTGAAAACACTGGAGGGATAAATGTATCTCCAAATACCATCATACTAGGTGATTTCAACTACCCTAATATAGACTGGGAACACTATTCAAGCCCAAACACTCTAGCCCAAAGGTTCCTGGAGTTCATAAACTCAAATGCCATGGAACAACTAGTCACCATCCCCACAAGAGGAGAAAACATACTTGATCTCATCATCACGAACATGGGATCACAATGTTCAGCATCGGAAGTATACCCTCACTGGTGAGATCAGATCATAAACTAATCTCGCTGGAGGTCCTCATCCCGCCCCCACCTGAAATAAAAAGACCACAGTGAAAAACTTCTCAAAAGCCGACTTCACACTTCTAAAAACTAGTGTGGTCTCCTTTAAGGCCCCTGAGCCAGTGGTAAACATTACTCAAACCGCTGAATCACTTACAAATGCCTTCTACCAGCACCTACAGGACTGCATGGATCAGGCAATCCCAAACAAAACTAAGACTCTTTGTACCAAAGGCAAGCATCCAGTCTGGTGGACCCCAGCCATAAACAAGCTCTACAACAAAAGGAGGAAGCTACTACAAGATAGAGCAAAGTCCTTGAAAGGTAAGACACCTTTGATCAATATAAGTAAAAAACTAAGAGCTCTCATAAAATCATCCAAGGCAAATTTTGAGAGAAAAATCGCCAAGGACTCAAAAGACAATCATAAGGCCTTCTTTAGCTATGTTAGAAACCTAGGAGGAAACTCCCAGATATGCCCGGAATTAGTTCAAAATGATGTGAAGATTACTGAACCTACACACATTGCCAACATACTGGCTGACAGGTTCAGTGCAAACTCCCCCCCCTCCCCCCCAAAAGGAGAGATATCTATACCAGAGGATTGTAGCCCCCCCAACATCCCCACCGCCCAGGTGAGAACTGCTCTCTCCAAGGCAAAAAACACAGCATCCATGGGACTGGATGGTGTCCCCGGCTGTGTGCTCCACGAACTCAATGAGGAATTAAACCCGCAGTTAGGACAGCTGTTTAATCTTAGCCTCACCTCAGGATACGTACCCAAGGAGTGGCGCATGGCGACTGTGGTCCCACTTCATAAGGGCGGTGCCTCCACCGACCCTGGAAATTACCATCCCATTAGCTTGACAAGCCTTATCTGCAAAGCCATGGAGAGGATCATAATGGAACTCATAAATAAAGACATAGGGAACTTGCAGGCTTTGGATCCATCCCAGTTTGGCTTTGTCAAAGGCAGATCATGCCTCTTAAACTTGGTTGACTTTTTTGAAACAGTCACCAAGGCCATTGATGAGGGCAAGGCAGACCATACAGCCTACCTCGACCTGGCAGAAGGCCTTTGACACAATACCCCACTCAGGTATCATTGAAAAACTCATCGGCTTAAATGTAAACCCATACATCACAAGATGGGTTGCAAACTGGCTAAGTGACAGAACCCACAGGGTCAGAGTTGCTGGCGCCATGTCAGACTCAAAGCCTGTCACAAGTGGTGTCCCACAGGGCTCAGTCCTGGGACCACTCTTGTTCGGCATCTACTTTTCTCAAGTACAAGCAAACACAGGAGGGTTATGGCTGACAAAGTTTGCAGATGACTGCAAACTGGGCGCCATAGTCGAAAACACATCTGACACAGATATCCTTCAGAAGGGCATCACAGAAACGGAAAACTGGTGCCAGAGCCATGGCCTAAAGTTAAACGCCAAGAAATGCATAGTCATACCCTTCGGGAAAAACAAGGTTACCCCTAGCTACCATATAGGTGGCAATCCACTGAGCACAGAAGAAGTCATCAGGGATCTGGGGACCCAGGTTGACAGTAACCTTTCGTTTGACACTCATGTTGCCAAAGTAGTTAGGAAAACCTTCTACATTGCCCACCTGATCATGAAAGGATTCACATCTAGATCTAGGGAGGTCATCGTCCCCCTGTACTCATCACTCATTAGACCTATGATTGAGTACAATGCCCCATTCTGAATGTATCTGACCCGACACCTGCAGCAGCTGGAAAGGCCCCAAAAGTTCCTCACCAAAAGGATAAAGGGTCTCAAAAATATGTCTTATGCTGCCAGACTGAAAGAACTCCAGCTCTATTCAGTCGCATACCGCTTGCTCAGAGGTGACCTGTGCCTGACATATAAGGCCATGTCAAACCCAGATTTGATGAATATGCTTCTCCTCAAAAAATCTAGATCCCTCAGAACCACAAGGGTGGGAGACTTAAACCTTGACATGGTTATTAATAGAACGTGCTGAAGGGACAGATTCATCACCCAGAGACTCCCTATGCTGTGGAACAAAATCCCGGTACATGTGAGGCACAGCACCTCGCTGGCCTTGTTCAAGAGGAATCTTGACCAATGGATGGGAGATCGCAGATATACCCCAGGGATTACTTCAGTGTCACTGCTTGACAGAGGCACAGCAAAATAATAGGCATAGTTTTCTTCAAACTAAAGGGGTGGCGAAAGCCACATAACTATGGGCTAGGCTTATAAATGCCCTTCGGCAGATAGCCTAGTATGAACCTATGAACCTTAAATAAAAGAGTTTATGGTGTATAGTGCTGCATATTATTACTAGGCAATTGTTTTTCAAGGAGCCTAGTGTGCCTCTAATGCATAGCACTGAGTTGCTCACTGGGATATTGCACATGCAACTCTGAAAAAACAGAAATGGTAATGCACACAAGCTGCCAAGGTAGTAGAATTAGGACCATCTGCAAATTTAGCAGACTGGTCCACATCCTAATACCTGTCTCTTATCTCTACCAGTGAATGAACGGGCTTGAGGATTCTCATGCTGATGGAGGAATTAATTGGTCAAGAGGGTACAGGAAGGAATAGCCACTGGATAGATCCTGGAGAGGCACAATAAAAAAGTTCAGTCGAATATGTAAGTAGTCAGACAGTGTAATTCTGAAAAGGGTTAGGCATGCAGATTCTGAGTGCATGCGTAATAAATTAACAGTAGAAGGGCCAGTACTGTAGCTAAGTACTTCAGAAACACCTTAAGTGCTGAAAAAAATGCCAAACAGAAGGCCACAGAAGTGGAAATAATACCTGTTAGTACTGAATCCATGGCTTTCCTGTAGTATTATGTTATCCTGAAGAAAGTGCAATCATTCTGCATTAAGGAAACAACACACAATTATGTTGTATTTGTATTAGCTATAAACAGGGCAGAGAAGTGAGTGGGGATCTGTTTCTAACAAATATCTAAACTATTTTACAGTGAAGAATCTGCTTCAGTCCATAAAGCTCTGCATCATCTATGGCCCATGAACCATTAAGAAATCATCATTTTCGTTTACAGTTCTATAAATTGTTTACAAACAACGATTAAATGTCTAGCCTTATGTGTTCATGAGTCAGGCCAAGTGCTGGAGCTTCTGAATAGTTTGACTTGTTGAAAGGCCTATGTACTGATAAAACTGAATGTTAATTGCCCACATGCATCTTTAAAACATCAGGATGGACTTCAATAATTTACATTGTTTTTGTGGCTAAAGTTTATTTACAGACTAAGGTGACAGGAATGATGGCTATGCATGCCCTTTTTTCTCTGAGCTTGCTTCATTGAATCATTCAGAGATATTTATTTAAAACCATCATTATTACTCAACTTTCCATATTTTTGCAGAATGTCCACATTTTTGCCTTATATGTTTGGTCTGTTCTTCATAAAACTTTTGGTTTTCTGGCAAAACATTGAGGACTGAAGCTACTAAATAATGATAGTCATTTGAGTTTCGGACTCCATATCCTTCTGAAAGTGCATGCTACTGCAAAAATGTTTATCTACCAACTTTTTAAGTTAGAAGAGCAATATTTAAAATCTGTCTCTATTTGTGTGGCTTTGTCCAATTTTTTTTTGCGCTACGAAGTTGGGAGGTATGAATTATACTGTTATTTTATTGATGATTTACTGTTTATCAGAGACAGATTTCAGTTTTTGTGGACATAAGCAATTAACATTGGAACAACTTGGGCATAAGTTGCAGTTACCCTGTGAACAAAAAAGAGTGAGAGATCATTTCTGGATAAGAAAATATGTGGAGAGCTCTCCATAGGAAGCATATTGGAGAATGCCAATGCCAAATGAGCAGGTAATCTATTGCCTCACCTGTCTATGAGACCTGTATTACACAGGGAATCCAGAAACAGGGTGAGGGAGAGTGTTACACCTTACAGATATTTGCAGCAAGTTAAATAATTTTAGCCCTGTAACCAAGCACTTTTCATAAAGTCACCAATCAAATGACTGCCTGCTCAGATTTGGTATTTATTGTGCAATGAATACAGAATGCTTGTTTTTAAATTTGCCCATCTTCTTAAGAAAAAGGAGACAAGTCATTTTCTAAACACAGTGCTTTAATTCCTGGTTGTGTGAATGATAAATTGTTTTTTAAATATTTATTCTAGTGGTCATAAGCTATTAATGTTCCTAGTAGGCCTTTGCGAGTGCTCCATACATACTTTTCTTTTTTATTCACGTCCAGTGTTTTTAAATATTTTAGTAGTCTCTTTCTATTGGTACGCCATTAAGTTAATTAGTATTTATTATATTTTCCTACACCAGGTTCAAATCTATTGAAGAACGTTTTGGACAATGCTGCTAATTCTAAAAGGATGATTTGTTAAGATCATTTATTATTAAAGTTTGCACTATTAATCATTTGCATTTAATCATGTGTCTAAGTGGCTAGGGTCAAAGAACAGAATTACCCAGACAGGAGAAAAATGAATGCTGAAAGGGTTGTAAGCAAACCTTTCTCTAAACAATGAAATTCTTCAGTCCAGTGAGATCCAACATGGGTCTCATGACCCCAGTTTTCTGGGAATAGCTAGGAAGTGCTAAGAGTAATGTCCTTTGCTTTAAACACCTTTTGAGGTATTTCATGAGCTTTACAAAGTTGTAGCTGAGTTCACTGAGAGGTACATAACATAGAAGAGAATGACAACAGTCTTTACAGAAATTCCAAATAGTATCTGTCAGTTGTCAGGTCGAGGGCTCACCTGTCTACTGTGATGTTTATCAGACATTATCTTAATGAGAACTAAACCATGTACCTTTTGTATGTGAGGTAAACACCTGAACTATTATGATAAGCCAGTCAGTCTTGCACTATCAGTGACCCCACATCATACATGTAATGTATTTACAATAGTGTCATCCTCATTACTTTGACAAACATGTATTTTTTGTATAGAAATCTCTGAAAACTCAACATGTTGCAAGGAGAGCATGTGGCTGTTATTACTGTAGCATGTCTATCAGAGTCACTTTCCAAGTGAGAGTCCAGGTTTACCAACTGTGGTTTCAGTAGGTAAGAACTAATCACACTGTCAGTACAGTGCTCATAAAGAAGTCTGCCAAGTTGTCTAGTGAAGAACAGATATTGACTACCTTACCAGGTACTAGAAGAAGGGAGTCAGGATGGTTCAAAACAGTGTGTGGGGGGTCATATCTCATAATGGATGACATAAGGAACTTAAACCACGAACCCCAGATTCCTATAATGTCATTTTAGTCTTGTCAATCCTTGAAATACTGTACAACTTGCAGAAGTTCCCTAAATTATAGGTTGAGATCTTCTTTCATTTACAGGTAAGTTTGCTGAAAACTATTTGTTTAAGGTTGAGCGAATTAACAGTGCTTTAACAAAAATTCAAACTTTCGAGATATTTTATTTTCTTCCAAGGTTTGACAACTTGGGGGTTTTTTAATAATAATAATCAGTGAATGCTGGGGTTGTAGACATGCACATGGAGGAAGGACCTTTAAGACACACAGGCAAATATATATTAAGAAATTTTGTAAAATTCCAATGTTGTCAGTCTTGAGAAATGGGGTGACCTGTGTGCCATATCCTTAAAGCCCAAATGGTGGTACATAACCTGATAGGGATTCAAGCATCTTCTTCAAGCAAGAGAAGATATTTTGCTCTTTTTACACTGAAAGTTGTACTTCATAAGCATTTTTATCCTTCATCTTCCTGTTAGTCATATGTTGAAAATGAAGAAACTTAGACTGAAGCGACCTCTTCTTTCTCCTCCCCTCACACTTTTCCACAGCTTTATGTTCCTGCTATAATGGCAGAGTTTATATGACTTTCACCAGTGGCCTGGGTTCCTGCTGGGCAGCTGTAACTAATGCCAACCCAGAAACTTTCAACAAGCTATACACCAGTGTCCTGTAATCAACCACTACATGCAGCTCAAGATCCCAGACTCTCTGAAAGAGGCCCAAGAAGGGAGTAGAAACTTGACTGGCAACAGCACACCTAGGTCACACGTTGTCTGTCAACATCCGTTCCCAAAATATTTCTTGCAGTGGAATATATTATTGGTTACTACTTGGAGAGGCAGGACTGACAATGCCAGTCTGCTTGAGATCAAAAATGACATTGGGTGGCGACAGTTGTACAGGTGGTGTTTTTTTTTTTGAAACAGATGCTGGAACTGAAAGTAACCTCTTCTGTTTCTGACAGCCTCGATCTTAAGGAATATTGCCCTCCTTTTAAAAGTGGACATGTCTCTCATAAGAGCAACAAAGGCAATAATAGTCTTTACTGGAACCACTGCTTGTGTTAGTTTAACTTAGCAACATGAATCTTCTCACTTTGATGGCAAGAAGTACTGTTATTCTCTGATAGGTGTAAGGTTTTTGTTTTCTTTTTAACCACAAAGCCTGCAAGTAGCTTGGGCCATCCATGCTTGTTTGCTGGCGTTACATTTTTGACAGAAGAGCAGATAGGGATGTTGTGATTAGGTTTTGGAAGAAAAATCCATTTTATCTTTTTCACTGTGGCTTTATCACCTGTCCTTCTTGTGGTAACAGAAGCCAAAGTAGTTTGCCAGTTGTTTAGAAAGCCTTTGTTTTGACATTGATTTACCTTGTTTACATGACATGAAGGAGACAAAGAACTGATCAGTCTAAGTGAACTGTTTAATTCTCTGCATGTAATACCTGAGTTATCTGTACTTATCCATTAACTATTATACTGTTTCAGTCCCATTTGGGGGCCTAAGGCAGAATGTTGCTAGCTGAATGGTTTGATTCAAAACTAATTCTGAAACCACATATGCCAGGAATGAGGGGTTAGTTCTAAGGTTTACCCTACCCTTTTGGAAAGTCTCCCAGTACATTAGAGCCTACAGCTCAGGCATTTTCCTAGAATAATAGTGCCCACCAAGAAAATGGTCTCCAAGGATAAAAATAAAGCTTAAATACCACCACTGTGGCTGGACCAAAATGAGGTCAAGGGTCAGTTTTACTACCACAAATTTTATATCTCAAAGAAGTAGTATAAGACTCCTGCATGGCCTAAGATGGAATACCCCCCCCCCATGAACTGATAGTACCATATGCCATGACAACAAAGATACTTTTCAAACCTGGACCATGTAGTTCTTTTGAAGGTATGTAAATTATGTGCCTTAATCCATCCATCCTCAACCCCTTTTCACATATTTGCAAATGGGTTGGGGTGTCACTTCAACAGTGACATTCATTTAGACCCAAGGTTTACACCACTGGATGGATAGCCCTGCTTTGGTAATTCATCCGTACCACACGCTCGCACACACACACTCACACCCAGGGCCAATTTAGAGTGTCTATTCCATCTGCTGCATGTCTTTGGAATGAGGGAGGAAACCAGAGTACCCAGAGGAAACCCACGTGAATGCAGGGAGAACCTGCAGACTCTGCACAGAAGGCATCCCAGCCAAGAATCAAACCAGGGAACCTCTTGCTGTGAGGTGACGATGCTAACCACTGCACCACCCTCTGGCAAAATGTTGATGTACATCTGATGTGTTTATAAGTCTGAGTCTGACAGTCGGTGCAGAGGGTTAAGGCTAGAAGCTGTAGATCTTGTGGTACTGGGTTTGAGTCCCTCAACCCTCATTTTACTTGCTGTATAACCTACAACAAATAATTTAACCAGACAGTGCTTGGAAGCAACTGAGAATTTGGACCAGGCTTCTCAGTGTTCCCCTAGACTGCAAGCTTTGAAACTACCTATGAATGTATGCACTAACGCTGATCCTTTCCACTCTTCTGTCTTTGAGGCAGTTAAACCACAGAGGCAAGAGGTGATTCTTATCCTTGTGACTTGGAGTCATGGAGATATGGGGAGTGTAGAAGAGAAATTCCCACTGCAAGAATACTTTTTAAACACTTATATAAGTTTAATATTGACTGACTTTCATTATTAGTGGGTGCAGTGTTTGTACTACCAGTGTACTGACACGAATCCACGGTACCGGTAAAGTGCTTTTACTGACTCCAAAATTAGAAAGAGTTTATAGTAGATTTGCATGGGAGACCAATTTGAAAGCATTGACAGGAGCAATAAATATAATGTCTGTTATGTAACTTAATTCCATGTTTTTGTAGATGCTTTTGATAAAGGAAAGAAGGGTAGATGGCAGACACTGTAGCCTTAAAGAAGCCATGATAGATTGAGAATACTAGTTTGTTTTGATCATTAGTTTAATGGGTTGTTATACAAGTAGTTTTTATGTCAACTGATAGTGGGCTATGGGGCAGCATTGTTCAGGAGAGGTGTGATTATTGTGCTGAATACATACTGGTATGAATGGAATGTTGGGTTAATTAGGCTACAGTCTATCCCAGCCTGGGAAAACATAAGGAGGTATGCTTTTCAGCCTTTTGTTTATTATACAGAGTGGGAATGGGATGCCATCATCGTAATTAATTTATTGTTATGGTTTGGGAGACAGTTTAATGGGCTTTTGATGTTTATATTTTAGTTGCAGCACTGATAATGGCAAATTGGTGAATTTAAGGTAAGAAGTCTCTTTTATTCTTAGAATACTGTGATAGTGTAGGAAATGGAAGAATATAAATGGGTTGGGCTTATATGTTATAGTGGTGATTTAAGATATTTCCAGAACAGTTGCTTTTCAAATACTCTACCCTATGTATGGTATAGGAATTTTTTGCCTTATTCATTTTTGCATGATTCTTGTAAGAATACAGTATTGGTCCCATTTTTGAAGGGTATTGTTTGCTAATGTGCACCAAGCCATAGCCCTTTTTAGTGTGCCTTACTGCAGATGCAACTCAAGATGTGGTGTTTTCTGGGATTATTTTCTTCTTTATGGAGAACTACTTATCTTTCAGCAGAGTGATTAGAAGATATTAGATGGTCAGTTTATGCAGTAGTTTCTCTGGAAATGTTATTCATTTGGCAGGGGATTATGGTTAGTTGTGGAAGATGTGTTACCAGTTGTTTTGTGGTCAACTGAGAGAGAGAGTGAGAAGTTGGGGTGCAGTAAAGATCAAAGGGGGTACTAGTTAATGTCCAGCTCATTATCAGTGGCTTGTATGAATATGAATTAGGAAAGTGGGAGTATAACTTGGTAAAGAGTGTATTTGATGAATAAAGGGAATCTTATTGTAGGTTATTGTCTCGTAGATGATAGGAAAGTGCATTTGTAAGTGAATTAAGAAAAAAGGACAAAAAAATTTTGATTGTTTTATAATGAGTGGGAGGGGGAATTGTAAGTTACTGTGACATTTAGTCTGAAGTGATAGCACATGAAACAAGTATAAATAACCGAGATGGCTTCATGGTCAGTGAGTTAGGGGACAGTGTGGGATGATGTGAGAATATTTCAGATATTTTCTTATAGCTGCATTGTCAGGCTGAGGGATAACATTCCATGGTGCAAGGAGATAGAAACAACTGAAATAAGTCATTTTAGCTCTTTTTGTTAGGGAAATGTGAAGCAGGAGAGCCAGATCTGGGGTGGAAATTTCCTTATAAGAGAAGGAATGAGGTTAGAGATGCAAGGTATATATAAAGTTGAAATGTTAGGCAGTTATATACACATGCATAAACAGATCTGTGAGAAAATGTACCTTTAGCGAGGAAAAGATGTAGAATATAAGGTATTCATCCATGGCATGCATAATATTATAGGGTGTTCTTTAGGTGATTGTAACGGAGACTTTTAGCTGAGGAATGCCATGGGACATTTGTGTGTATTTTTAGAATTATTGCTCATTTTTTTCTTGGAGTGGAGTTTTAATAAGCAGAACAGTATAATGGTCTTTTGCAGTAGTATATGGCACAGCATGGAGACGTACTAGAGATAGCAGGCCCTAGACTGTTATAATGGGATGTTTGTTATAAGCTTTGAGATAAGTTAGGGTGATTAGGGGAAAAGGTTTATGCAATGGTTAACGTGAGGAAGAAGCATTTTAGAAACTGTTGCTGTTAAAGTCAGTATTGGGGGCAGGTTAGTGTCAGGGTTCCACAAAGACTTTTTGGGTAGTGAGGCTATGAGCACAAAAAAGCTATTCATAACCCTGCTTCATTTGATTTTTTTAAGTAGGCTGCATACATTTGCATTTATTGTATTTTTTATTAAAACAATATGCAGCACATTGGTTTCACAGTTCCATGCACATTTGTATGAAGAAACTACACAGTGCTGAAGATACAACAAAAGCTTTAGTGGCAAACTATGACCTATGCAATAACTGGTTCAGCAATACCCATACAAAGGTGGATGTGATAAGATGAAGTACTTTGTTGTATGGATTAGAAAGGATTCATTGGAAGTGACTAAACAAAACATAGCACAACATTAAGAATCTGGAAGCACGTGATTATGGATATGGATAGTAAGATACAAACAGTAAAAAGATTTTTATTCCTTTGAGTCTTATATACATGTTCGGTATATTTTTTTCAGCTGGAGGAGAAGTTGTGGTACTTGCGTATTATCACAACCAGTTTGTGTTGTACTGCACCTTCTAATCCTGATAGCAGTAATTTCATTAAAAACAAACTCCTACATGTGGGAAATGTTACCACTGAATTTCAATGCACACAATTTCATGAATCATGCAAGTATCATGTACTGCCTTCATGCATTTTTAATTTCCATTAAAATTTAAATGGTTAACAATTTACCTCCAAAGCAAAAGCAAAACAAAGAAACTGCAAAATGTGGATATTCACTGACTGATAACTAATAACTCCCGGTAAGCTTTCCGAAAAGGAAGCCTACCTACATTTTTGAGTGTGTGTTTAGGGGAGGGTAGTACTTAACTGAAAACTGTCCCAGGAACCAAGCATCTTAGGAGACAGTCTGATTCAAGCAAGCATCTGTTTAAATGCACAGAAGTCAACTGTGGACATGGGAGGTGGTGGACAAACTAATGTCCACTATAAAATATAAAAGAAAAATAATTAAATGTAACCAGTACGGCACAGTAATGAGCAAAAAGGATGTGGTTTTAAACCAGAAAGCCCGATATGCTCAACATCCATCCTACTGTCGATTCTCTAGGTACCTGTACCATGTTAGAAGAGGGAAAAGAAATCAGTCGGACTTCCATGTTTAAATGTGCTACTTCAACTACTATCCGCAAACCATTTACATCCAGCTGACACTATAACAGTATAGCAGTTTTACTTACAGTCATGCTGTTCACTCATCCCTGCCATGCACAACTGCTTGTTTAGGACCTGGTTGCGATAATACGTGCCTACCATGCACAACTAGTTGTTTAAAACCTGGTTGTGATAATATGTAAGTACTGAAGTTGTGTATAACAGTTAACAGGGAATTGAATGAATTTACTTGGAAGGGGAAGAAGGCAAGAGTTAAGTGGAGTAAGATGATTCACATCTGAAATGTTGGGACCCATTAAAGTGAGTCCTGAAATGCTGAGACTGAATAGCCAAAAGACAGAACTTGCATATCCTGAGTGCAAGATGCCATTTCTCAGACTATTCCCTTTTCTCCAAGGTATGGTGATCTCAGAGTTGGTATATGAGTTTATTGTGGTGTTTGGGGCTTGCCTCCTGCAAAAAGAACTTTTAAGGAAAGGAGCAATTTTTAAGTTTCACTCTTCTGTTTTCAGACTTTTTTTTCCCCAGCTTTTCAGCACTTGGCATTCCGAGCACTGACATTTCATTAGACAGCCTGATTCTCAATTTAGAATTAGGAAGATTAGGGATTAGGGCTACTTGATTTGAATGAGTACTTTAAAGCTACACAGTTAAGGCTTATACATATAACTTAAATGGAAAGTTATAAATAAGAACTGAAATGGATAATGATGAAATAGCAGATGTTTGAGAGCTACAGAAAGACTAGAATTTTCTAGCCCTTAGTATTAACCAATAATTATAAAGTCAAATAGCTCCAAGCAGGTTAAACCCAAGCTAGTATATAAACTAAAGTAAAAAAAGAAAAATACAGTAAAAGGGGACCTCAGAACACTGTTCTTTATTAAAATAATTGCATTCCACCCAATTTATATCTTGCACAGTGTTTCACAGTTGAGTTAAAATGGTAGCAACCAAACAGAATATTTATTTTTATGAAGTACCAGAATTTATTCTAAGAACTAAGCCAGCACAGGAATGGAGAAAGGAGAGTCTGCAAATACGAATATCTACAAGTAGGGGAGCAAAAACTGGTCTTAAAACTTCACTAATGAGCTCAGTCGCAATAATTTATTTATTTTACATTTGTTGACCTGGTTTGTCCAGCTGAGCTGATAGCCCTTTTTCAGCAAAGGCCCGGGGAAAAAAGCTGCACAAATTTACAATGAAATTGAAAAAGTAAAATGAAAAAGTATATAAACATAAACATTAACATTTTTAGGTCGGAAAACAGTAAAAGCACAGAAATTATTTACAGAGATTGTTGACATTACACTTAAGATATGTGCAGAAACAGTATGCAAGTTTATAAAATAGCATACTAAGTTTATAAATACAGCCAAGGTGGTTACAGTTAGTGAAGAACATACAGGCAGTATATAAGGAGACATATTTTTAAGACTGAGTAACAGGCAATTACCTAGATAAGATGACTAAGAGAGTTGACACTTAGCAGAAATAAAACCAATACAAATATCATGAAACCTAGGTAGTATTCCAAAGCAACAACCCATTATTCATCACAGACAAGAGATCCTCAGTAACAAAAAATCAGAAATAGAAAGAATATAAAGAATCTTCTTCTTCTTTCGGATTTTTTCTCAGTTAGGGGTCACCACAGTGAATCATCTGTCTGCTCATAATTGGCAGTGGAGTTTTACAGAGTCGAATTGTCAGCCGGGCGTCCAACCTTCCACGGAAGGCACACACATGCACGCACTCACGCCTAGGGCCAATTTAGAGTATCCAATCCACCTACAGCATGTCTTTGGGATGTGGGAGGAAACCGGAGCAAACCCACGCGACCACAGGGAGGACATGCAGACTCTGCATGGAAGGCACCCCAGCCAAAGATCGAACCAAAGAACTTCTTGCTGTGAGGCAGCAATGCTAACCGCTGCACCACCATGGATAATATAAATATAATATAAAGTATGTAAAATATATAAGAACAAAAAAAATGTAAAGTTTTCTGATTTTTGTAACTGAGGATCTCTTGTCTGTGACAAATATTCAGTAACAAAACATCAGAAATAGAAAGAATATGTTGTTTGTCTTTGGCTTTTTCCAGGTAAGGGGTTGCTACAGCGGAACTCCAGTCCGCTAATGATTGGCAGTAGATTTTTATGAAACGCCGAGTTGCCAGCTCGACGCCCAACCTTCAACGAAGGCACACCCATTTACGCACGCATGTCTTTCGAACGCTACCCAACCGCGGGGAGGATATGCAGACTCCACACAAAAGGCACTCCTAAGCCAAGCCGAGAATCGAACAGTTGAACCTCTTGCTGTGAGGTAACAACACTACCGCTGTACCACCACGGCGTCAAAATAGAAAGAATATAAAGAATATAAATATAATATAAAGAATAGAAAAAATGTAAGAATAGAAAAAAATAGAAAGTTTTCTGATTTTTTTTTTATTACCGAGGATCACTTGTGACGAATAATGGCTTGTTGCTTTGGAACATTATGTTGGTGTCATGATTTTTGGAAATTATTGTGACTGAGCTCATCAACAAAGTTTTAAGACCACTATTTTCTTCTTTTTTTTTTTCCCTCAACACTCATGATGGTGAGATTGGAACTAGAGAGATTCCTGTGCTTGTTCATTTTTTAGGGGTGCAAAAAGTAGCCAAAAGGAGTCTGGAGTTGACCGGAAAATATTAGCAAAGGAACCAAGGTAGTAGGAGTAAATAACTCCAGTGAGAAAGGCAATAAAGTGGGATAAGGCTGAGGAGGAGTTAGAACTGCAGGTTTCAGTCTGCTTTCCGTATCAAGGACTAATAACAGAATATAGGCAAATAGGAAAGGGTAAGGGAATGCTAACTAGAAAAACAGTTTTTACATGTTTTTTAGTTGTCTAGAACAGAAAATGCTGTTAAAAAAGGAATTAGTAGGGCATATATATCTTGCAATATAACTACAAAAATCAATCTGACAAGTTTAGAAAAGCTGGGAGAAGAGGATGGAAAGGCAAATTTTCAAAAGAAGAACAGGAAGAAATCAAAATGGTTCTTAAGTATGTAACAAAATCCAGATGGTTTAGAGGTTTTAAATGGAAATGCTCATATATGTAAATGTATACCTCACTTAAAATTCAGAGAATTTTCTTTAGGTAGACATAATATGCTGGAGATGTGATGAGGAAGAGAGAGGACATTTGGAAATGTTTTTGGGGGGATGCAATGAGTTGGAAGATTTAAAACATTTCTCAGAGTATCTTGACAGAAATGTTGGGAGAACAAATAGTAATAACTAATAAAATGTTCACATCCCAAAGTATCCCCCACCTTTGAAACACATTTCCACGGGTCTATATTATAAAGTCGAACGCTTACTTCATCGAATACCTAAACGTCAACCCATCGTCATCAAACCGCATAAACACCGAGCGCCCTAAACTGCGAAATTTAAAAAGTCGCGCTGTCATACTTGTCCCACCCCACCGCCCGCTACATACTACCTACACAAACAAACTAAATAGACCACATACATACAGTAACCAAAACCCTACTTTTAACCCTAAACTAAACCCTACTTCTAACCCTACACTAAATCTTACATATACCACCATGTATGCACTTAACTTAACCCGCACCCTAACCCTAAGGTCCGTAACAATTGCACACTTACCTTAAAAAGCTAAACCCAAACAAACTAAATAATCCACACATATACACTTAACAAAACCCTACACTAAATCTAACATACATTACCATCTATGCACTTACCTTAACCCGCACCCTAACCCTAAGGTCCGTAACTATCGCACACTTACCTTACGGAGCTATACCGCAGAAGGCCAACCATGATGATTCAACGTTTCCGCTTTTGCTCTTCTGGATGATCGATGTTGACGCGGTTCGATGAAGATGGGTCGACGTTTAGGTGTTCCCGTAAGTAAGCGTTCACCTTTTTAATATAGACCCCATTTCCACTGCATGTCACAAATGGTAGTAACTAATAATCGGTTCGTATTGCAAAGTATCCACCACCTCTGAAACACATTTCCATTACATGTCAAGCAGTCTAGCCCCCCTGACACATGTAAGGTATTTCTAGAATTAGATGAGCAGCCACAGATTCTTCCCCAGTATATTTTTCTCTGGAGGAATGCTTTAAATATGGGTTATTGGCTAGACTTTTAATGGTCTGCAGACTGACTGGCTAGTACTTGCTTATGAATCTAATGGATTCTTTTGAGTCAGAATAAAGGGGCTGAATTGTCTCGACATAGCAAGACCTTACTAAGTCTAATGCCAAAAAAAGCAATTACTGGAAAATAGAAATCAAAATGTAAACCAACTGGAGTAGAAAAATTGAACATTATGAAGGACATAAAAGATCCAGAGGTGGGATCATTAGAAAAGAAAAGGAAGTTTCAAAGAAATAAATAGACTTTGTAAGAAAAATACATGCAGAATGATGCTCTGGAGGAGGAGTGAGGTTCAAGGGAAGGCAGGAATTAAGCAATTTATGTAATGGAATGAATGAAAGCTATTAAAATAATCATGCATACAGGATAATAGCAATGGACACTGTTGTTTTTGTATACAAATTTATGTTGCAACTTAAAATGTAATACGTTAACAAAGATGTTTAAACAGTCAAACCAGCTAAACAGTTTTGCCGAAAAAAAAAATATATATATATATATGTTAGTGGGACTTTTAACTAAACAAAGCAAATGCATCTGCTCTGGTGATGTAGATGATAAAAGCCTTGATTACAACCCTGCCAACCTAAATTTGATTAATGACTTAGGTAACTGATGGAGCAGCAGGGAGGGAGGGGTGGGCATTATCATACCTGGTGGAAGGGTGCTATTGTGGTCATTTTCTGTAATGTTCCCTAGTATGGATTAAGGACATCACTATTGGGTGGCATGGTCCAAGGGCAGATCAGGTTTGGATGTATCTGAGTTTCTGCAGAGACATGGTGAAACATCACACATCCCCATTGCATACACGCCTCTCAGACATTACAGTGGGTGCCATGAAGGAGTGGGGTGGTCTCAATGAAAAAAAAAATTCTGGTGGATGTTGACAGCCAGACTCCCATGATGCCTTTAAAATCCACATCTGCCCCTGCCCTATTAGAGGAAGACTGAGGGGTTAGACTGTGGCTGGTAGACCTACCAATGGATGTGGGGCACTGGGAAGGAATCTGTAGGACAATGCAGTGGAGATGTATTTGGCAAAACAGTTAAGGTCTTTACCTTATAGACACAAGGCACAGGGTTTGATTCTGACCTTGAGTTATTGGCTTGGTCTAAAATGGCTCTGCAGGACAGGTAGCCTAGTATTTAAACAGGAAGAAAATGTTTTCCACAAGCAAAGAGTACTACAGAGCTATTTTTTTTTTTTGCTGGTTTTGACATCAAGAAACTACATTTTCCACCCTTGGATCTTTCACCACTGCTAACTTCAGGTAAATAACAGGGGTAACAAAGACAATCTGCGTAGAAGTTAAAAAGCTTAGATATGTTTACTTATCTCTAAGGAGTGTTGCAAAAAGCAGTTTATGATGCTTTACGAATGATAGTACTAAGGCGACTCTTAAGCAGTTGCCCTTATGAATTTGGCATCTTTCAGTCCTTTACCAGTAGAATATCTGCTATGTGTAGTCACATTTTTTAGCAGAGGAGGTGTACAGTTGAAGGGATAAATGCTGTAACTTGAATACCAAATAAGACATTATACTGCTATGCTTCACATGAACTAGCTGCATTTTTTGTGTAAGAATGTTTACAGTGATATGGTCATGCTAGCAGAACTTCTTAACAAAGAAAGTGTTTTTATGATGAACTGCCAGGCAGTGCACTATAATGGGTCAGTCAAACTAGCTGAATTTTCCATGCAAGAGTTGTTACAGTGTTGTTACTCTTTAAAGGAGAACAAGTTGAATGCCAGACACATAACACATTACAGGTGCTTATTCATTACATTACTGACTTAGCCTGCTGTGTCTCACTTTGAAGAGGTGATGAGTGTGTGAGAGCAGGTGGATCTAAACCTTATAAACTTAGTGACAGAGATTATTACTTGTTGAGGGCAGGAGTAAGCTAACTGCAGGCACTGTGTGCTTTCTGATTCTGCACCGTGTTAGTGGCAACATTAACTGTAATGTGGCAGTGACATGATATGCTTATAACACATTGGCAAATGCCTTGTGGCTGTATTTGTCAATGTTTGGATCTCTGCTTGCTGCTATGCTGGTTTTGCTGTCACTGGGTTCCGTCTATGGTTTAAGGAAATCCTTAGAAAATGTTTCTTTTTGATCTGACCATCTTCCAGCATTTATCTTTGATAAACCTAGCTTATGGTAAGTGATAATGCTGTCCTCTTTCATGAATAATAGTGGAATTAACTTGCTGCTACAGTGAGTTGGTGGACTTACACTTACCTACCACTGTTTTCTTTTTTTTTAAAACAAGTTTATTAGTTTTAACATACAAAATAAATATTATAACAATCTTATGCAAGCAGTTAACATATAAACAGTTATAACATTTGATAAAACAACTAAAGTATTTACAAAGACATCCACTCTAAATCAAATCAATTAATTAAACTGTAACATCTTACTAATGAAACTAAGACTGTTTTAACAAGTTTTGTAAGGTATCCCATATATTATAGTAAGATGCTTTCCTAATGGTTCTTGACTTTATTGTCATTAGTTCCATATGACACACTTCAATCATAACATTTTTTAAATTCATTAAATGAAGGAGGAGTATCTGAAATCCAGTTTCTGGTTATTATTTTTCTAGCCACTGCTAGAATTGACCATAATAAAGGAAGTTTAACTTTTTTATCACATTTAGGAACAGGGGTGTTAAATAATATAAGTGATTTAGAGACTATGAAATTATCTGTGAAAAGAGCCTGCAAAAAATCATTGATTAACATCCAATATTCCTTCAGTTTTATACAATCGTAAAACATATGTGCCCAATCAGCATTTATTTCTACAGTACAACTCTTACATATGTTGTCTTTATTGTTTATTTTATTCATCATTAAGGGTGTATAGAAAGATCTATGTAAAAATTTCCAGGTAAAAGTCTCTAATTAATAGAAGTAGTTTTATAAGCAGATTCCAATATATATTGTTTATCTTGTTGTTTTGGTAATTCACCATTAATGGAATTGAAATAATTCCAGTAATTATCGGAACTATAATAGGTTTCATCTCTAATAATTTTATGTATGTGTGAGAGCTTACCTTTATCAGAAACCCTATGTTGTAAATTTAATATCAAGTAGTCAATCAGTATTGGAACAGATTCTTTAACTGTTAAAGACATTAAATCAAGTTTGTTAGTAAGATGTTGTCTGAAGGTTTGAATCTCTAACCAACATGTTTCTCTCAAATCAAATTCTTGCTTTAAGAAGTCTAATTTTTTTACTTTATTGTCAGACAGCATCTGATACCAATACTTTAAATTATTCTCTGTGACTAGAAGAGTTCTTTCAGAGGTGGATGATAAAAGAATACCTTGTGTATACATTATAGGAAATAAGATAAAATTCCATTCCTTATACTTAGGATGTATATATATATATATATAAAATTACGATATCTAATAATAATATTTAATGGGTAACTAGCTATATATTTTGGTGTAATAGATGAGGTACAAAACTCTTTTAGTAACCATAACATGGGATTGTTTATAATAGTATTTTTGTGTATTAACGATATTTTTGTGAAGTGCATGCTAATTAATTCCCAATATTCCTTCCATTTTGCAACATATGACTGATCTATTAGCAATGTTATAACTTTTATAATAGAAGAGATAGCATATAAATTAAAGTCTGGAAATGATATGCCCCCTTGAGACCAACTATTAGTATGTTTCTTTAATGCAATCCTAGGTCTATTAGGTGCCCATAAGAAATTTAACATTTGTGAATTTAATTTCTTAATAATTATTTTTGTAGGTGGGAGTATTATTGATTGTATTATGTATAATATCTTCGGGAATATTATCATTTTAATAATTGTGAGTCTTTCTTCCATGGTAAAAAACATATTGTTCCAGCTATTGAAATGATTTTGTATATTATGAAGACAATTACTATAATTATTATGTATAATGGATTTAATATCTTTAGTTAATATTATGCCTAAATAAGTTATTTGACCTGAATTGGGTATGTATTTGAGAAAATCATTAGTGAGAACATTTTTCCCTGTGTATATTGGTAATATTTTAGTTTTTTCTTTGTTAAATATCAAACCAGAAATATTCTTGAAATCTGTCATCTTATCAAATAATGACTGCATAGAAGAATTTGTTCCTGCTGATGTAATTAAAACATCATCTGCAAAAAGTTGGATTTTAGATATTGTATTTTCGTCTATATCAAATCCTTCTATATCATTGCTGTTTCTAATCAAATTAGCCCAAGGCTCCATTATTAAAGTAAATAATAATGGTGAAAGTGGACACCCTTGTTTTGTACCTTTTAATATGGGTATTTTTGTGAGACATATGTTCCTATTTTAATGTAAGCCAATGCTCCTTTATATAGATGTTCAATTAAATTCACAAATGTATCAGAGAAATTTGTACACTTCAATAAGATAAACAAATAGTCGCAACTTACTGAGTCAAATGCTGAACTTATATCAAGGCTGATGAGTGTCAAATCTTTCTTTTTTCTGTTTGCATAATCAATCAGAGTTAAAGTTCTCCTTATATTATCAAAAGTATTTCTATTTATAATAAAGCCTGTCTGATCTATATCTATTATACTTGGAATGATTGTCTTTAATCTGTCAGCAAATATATTCATGAGCATTTTATAGTCAACATTAAGTAATGAAATAGGTCTATATGAAGTGCATCTAGTTGGATCTTTATTGGGTTTCAAAATTGGTGAAATAAATGTGTATTGCCAGGATGGGGGAATTGACAATTCATTTTGAGCTGAAATGAAAACCGTATGTATTAATGAATAGGTACTCTTAGGAAGGATTTTATAAATCTCAGGAATAATACCATCATTACCTGGTGCTTTGTTTGATTTAAGTTTATTTATTTGTGTGATAACCTCTATATATGAAATATTTTTATCTATTAATCTAGTCTGTTGTTTATTAAGTTTTTTGTTCATGTTTGTAATTATAAAGTTCTTTATTTTGTCTTTAGAATCCATATTAATGTTATTATGGTTAATGTTATGAAAGTGATTTCTAAATTCATCTAATATTTCTGGTAAACTAGAGACATTCTTCTTTTCCTTGGAGAGAAAATTTCTTTGATGTGATTTTGTTTATTCAGCCTTTTTGTTTTATTTTTAAGTCTATGTAAGTATTTGGGACTTATTGAGTAAGACAAAATTTATATTTCTCTAATGTTATTTTGACTTTGTGACTTAAAATTTCTTTGTATTTCTCATTTAATTTATTTATTTCCTCAATGACTTTTTTGTCCATAATATTTTCCTTATTATTATGTTTATATGAGTCTAATTTATTTTGAATGTCTATTAATTCCCTGTCCCAAGATTTCCTTTTATTATTATACCATCTGATACTTTGTCCATATAAATAAGATTTTAGAGCATCCCAAATGTAAATAATGGAGATGTCAGGTGTAGTGTTTAAGTCTGAGAAATGTTGCACCTCTGTAAGTATATCATCTTTATAATCTTTTAGTTGAGTTAGGTATGCTGGTATTCTTTTGATCTGAACATTATAAGTAATATTTACCATAAATTCGAAGACAATTGAATTATGATCTGATATAGGGCATGAAATGATCTTAGAATTAGGTCTGTTACCAGTTGGTTAGAAATAAAGACTCTATCTATTCTTGAATAAGTTTTATGTCTGTTAGAAAAAAAAGTATATGGTAATGATTTAGAATCTGTCTGATTATTAATATCATTCAAATGATATAAATTAATGAAATCCTTTAAATGTTTTGCATTGGATGTGATTTTCCTTTTTCCTATAGTAGTAGTATCTTTTTCATGCAGGATACAGTTAAAATCTCCTGCTAAAATAATATCTCCTTTAGAAAATGATATAATCTTATTGAGATGGTGTTTCACTGTATTAGTGCCAATTCCTGGTATCCAGTATACATTAATCAATGTATATGTTTTCCCATTAATCTGTATTGTAACCAGGCAGAACATTCCTTTGTCATCTTTATATGGCTTAATAGTTTTAGGTATGGGCATATTTTTGTTCCATAAGATAGCCACTCCTCTTTTTTTTCTGTTTGTGTTCTGAGCTAACCAAGACTGTATATTTATTAGTGGCTAATTTCTCTATATCTTTTTTCAGGAGATGTGTTTCCTGAAGGAATATTAAGTTGGCTCTATGCAGATTAATATATCTCATTAAACTTGCCCTTTTACATGGGTTATTCAATCCATTAATGTTTAAAGAAATTCCTTTTAAAGTTACCATTTAACTTTTATAAACATATAAAACTTATAATCAGAATAGCATTTTCTAAAGTAAGTATTATTATGTCTCCTCCTTTAGGTGTTCTATTAATTATAGCTGCATTTAGTGAAAATCTTATGGAATTTTGTGAGATTTTAACTTTTATTTGTAGTGACAATGAGTTTATAAAATGTGATGTGGATGTCAAAACTATATACACATAACAATAATCAGGTGAAAATATTGTTTGGATTAAACAATGCATCCAGCCTGGAGTTAAAAACTCCAACTTCGAGTAGCAAATACCACTCAAGTTATCCCCCTATCCTAAGCAGCAGTACTCCAGCTGCCACCAAATTAATTAAATACTAACTATTATTAACTAAAGTTAAACTCATTTATTTTGATTATCTATTATAGCAAGACTTAAACAATTTATATAACAGCTTCATATAATCATATAAAACTTTTATAATCAACTTAATAATGCTATGTACATCTATTCTATATAATGAGTTCATTATCATATTAGCATTCTAACAATCTTGAAAGTGGGAGCAGAGAAGAGAGAGAGAAAAAAAAAAAAAAAGAGAGGATACCCATTTGGCAGTTTAATAAAAATTTGTAATGATAGGTTCTTAATTATATGTCTATGCTCATTTGAATTCAATAACATTTGTTATCTCAGGCTATTATGACTCAGACATTACTTACATTAGAGTATTCATATTTTCTGCCATAACAGTACTGTTAGTAGTTTTAAAACTTTAAACTACATGCACTAGAAGCTTCCTTCTCTTACTTATTCTTACCATTTAAATAAAAATGATTATTCTCAGTATATAAGATAAAAGAACATACTACAAAGCAATGTTGATCCCTAGTTATGCATAAATCATTGTGATGAAAGCCAGCTATATCTTATATATCTGCACTGCAGCTTTAAAATGTATCACATGACATTTTCTTCTGAAATAGAATCATAATAATGCACATACTTATTTATCTTAGTTAAAATAAATGCATTATAATATTATATATCCTTAAATTATAAGCATCTATATGCATTAAAGTGCAGCAATTATATAAGCTTTCAGAGTCATATATGCATGAGTTTTAGCTTCTATGCATTCTAAATTATCTCATTTGTTTACTATGGCATATTAAGCCATTAAAAATCATTATAACTTTTACATTTTATAAGTTACATCTTAAATAAGTAAATTATTATAAAGAAAAACTCAAATTTTGTTGTCATAAAGTTCGTTTTTCATCACAATACCGCATTTACAGCAGTTCTACTTCCTGAAACTGGTTTACTTCTTGAATTTGCGACGAGTCTGTGTGAAATCAGGGGTCAAAGTTCAAAATGGCTGCTTTCAGCTTCTCTGTGCATTTTCTGAATGTTGAAGCTTTAAAAACTGCTCGAGGACACTATTCACGAGGATACCTATAACTTAAATTGTCTCTTATAACATTTCTGGTGGGAATTTTAATAAAAGTAAGTGACAAACATTCATTTTGAATGCAAATGGATTTATACAGTGTAAAACCTTCTCGAAGCACTTCACAAGTCATTGCAGTCTCTATGGCAGTGAAACCAAGCCTTCAGTTATTTAACATAAACATTACTTATATTTATGTGTCCCATTTCATTTTCTCATTCAGAGTATGTTACAAACACATATCAGTATTATCAGAACCTTGTTACCTTAAAAAAAAAAAAAAAAAAAAAAAAGTACCTACATAGATATTTACTTGCTGTTTGTTTTAATAAAGTAAAACCTGAGACATATTACTTACAACTGCTTTAGTTCTAGTCAACTGGTTATATCATGACATATTATTTAATATCATGTATTTAAGCAATTTAGTCATAGTATAATATATAGCAATAATACTTAAACAGAATAAATAATTTTAAAGAGATAATAGATTATTTTTCCCCTTTTTTTCCTTCTTTTCATCTTTCCCCCCTCCCTGCCCTCCCTCTCCCTCCCCTCTATGTTTAGTTTAAAGAGAATGCTATTATTTAAAATAAGAAAAGAAGGAAAATATATCATATTACTAACCTTAGGTCTCTTTGTCACAAAAGAGAAACAAGTTGATTTATATCAGGTTATTTGTTCCTCATGAAAGTTTGATTATTCATAAAACAAACTTCAGTTCTTGCACATTAAAATAACTTTGTACAAATCATTAAGATATTTGTGGTTTTCTTGTAAATGCAGAAACTGTAATTAAAGAGTTCAAAGAAATATAAAACATGTCATTTGTTTTTTAGTCTTTTTTGTTTCTCTGATGTCTTCCAAGAAGTTCCTGTTGCCATTCTTTTTAACGAAGGACTTGCCCATTCCATATCTTCTATTTTATCTAATATTTTATTTTTTTTAATATACAACAAAGCAGAGTCCAGGTCTTCAAAAATTCTAGGGCCATCAGGTAAAAGATTTTTAGTTTGGAAGGAAATAAAAGATGAGTTTTGAACTGTGCTTTCTTAAGCTCTCTTATTAATGGTAAAAGACCTTTCTTTTGATATTACCAAAGAAGAATAGTCATTGTCAAAGCGCACAGTTGCTTCATTAATTTTTATAGGTGATTTAGCCCATGCAGATTTTAATACCATCTCCTTGTCATAAGATGATAAAAATCTTACAATAACTGATCTAGGATACTTTTATTTGTATTAGAAATGGATAAAGACCTATGGGCTCTTTCAATGCCAAAAGAAAATGCCTCTGACAGATCTAAAGTTTTGGGAAGCCAAGTATTTAAAAAAGATGTAATGTTATTACCTTCTATATTTTCTGGCAGTCCAAAAATCCTTATATTGTTGCATCTGGATCTGTTTTCCAAGTCATCTAGTTTGGATTGAAGGTGCATGTTTTGTTTCAATAAGAATTCAGTGTTTATTTCTTCTTCCTTAATTCTGTTGTCCATATCATTAAGTGTCTCTTCTATACCTGTTATCTGAGCTTTCTGATGTTGTAGATCTTGGTGTAGCACATCCATTTGTTTTGTGGTTTTCTCTATAAAATTATCAGTTTTAACATCCAGTCTGTCCATTTTAGTTGTTAGTTGCTGTATAGTTGATAATAATGTCTAAAGCTCTTTCTTAATGCTGGAATCCTGACTGTTAGCCTTGCTGAAACTCATTCTGAACAGAAGTGATGAGAGGGAAATTTCCAAAAAGATTTCTGACAGGAAAATTAGTTAAATTGTCTTTCTTTTTTGGATATTATTCAAGGTAATGATATTCCAAATGTTTTTAGAAAGAAAATTATTCCATTAGTTGAATTTTGAAGTAATAATTTCCTGTTAATGTAGTTATGTTGGTGGAGCTGAAGAAATCTGCTGCTATCCTGTGTTCATCCTTGGCCACACCCCCCCTACCACTGTTTTCTGACTGCCACAGTGTTTCTGTAAAACCCAGTGCTGCCAGTTACTGTATGTTATATATCCCAGCATATTGCACATCTATACACAGTGTATCTGAGAACCTTACAACCTGTACCTTACTTTCTGTACTGGATCATCTTAATGACTTTATAAATGAATAGGTTTTGTCCATACCAGGAGCCACTGCATGACTTGAAGGAGATGTATATTGCTGTCTGTCTGCTATTTATTTACAGGAAATGCCTCAACTGTTTGAATTAGTCCATGCTAAAGAATTGTCCATAGTGCAGTTTAATTTTCATTCTAAGCAAATGTACAGCACATGCTTTTTATTGTCAGCATTATTCTTAGCATACAAGACTGTAAAACAATATAAGAGGCTTTCTGCACTGGATTTTGACTCTGTTTTCTGTCTTTCTTTAGGAGACTCAATGGTACAAGTACTGCATCCACACAATTCTGGAGGGAAGAAACCACTGTGACCATAGCCTGCACAAGTCTGGGTATCTCTCTCATGCTTATTATTGTGGGGTTCCTAATTTATAGAAAACACATGGCTACTACAAGCAGAATTCATTCATCCTATTGGCCACCAGACAACCATCAGCACCTTCCATCAAGTCTGAATTACCTCAGTGCAACTGGACACATCTGGACTGTGCCAATAACAGAAAGAGGGGGAAGGGAGAGGTAAAGAGTGACAGAATAAAAAAGAAAACAGGGTGAATTGTAATGATTACTACAAATGCTGGTTTTGCAAGTTTCAGATGACTGAAGCCAGAGACAACAAATGTTTACCACAATACTCATGAAGGCAAACCAGCCACCAAAAGGTTATAGAAAAAGTACAATGTGAATAAATAAAACCGGGCACGGCTCAGAGCTCAAGGAAAGATTTAATCCAAGTCTGTTTAGATCTTCTTCAGAACTGAGTACAGTGAAGGAGACGTATAAATATGAGTAGGCTAAAACCACATGATCAAAAACAACCAATCACAATTATCAGTACACATGCAATGCACACAAAAATAACTTGTTAACACTACATTAAAACTTGCACTTCCTTACTGAGTTTGATTTTAAAACATTTAATATTGATGGAATCATACAGACTTGATTTATTGGCATTTATACTGATCTGCCACAAAACTTCCAACACTTCCTAATCATTTTCACAGTCATCTCCTCTATGATTGTAATATAGTGAATTAATAATTAAAAAAAGAAAACTTTTTTTTTTTTAGTTTACATCATGTTTAAGCAATGTATTGATACTGTTATTGGTCTTACTAGCACATATGTGCTGTCTGAGCCTGTGAAGTAATTTCATGTTGGTTTTGCCAACATAAGGCATCTCAAGAAACATTGTTGCACAGTACCCAACATTTTCACTTTGATATATACATCTCTCTGTTTGTCCCCAGTACTACAAATCAAGAGTATGAGAAATGAATTGGTGTCACATATCTGGACTTGCACCTCTCATAGTCATTACAGGTGCCAAAGCGCTACATGGGCTATGATCATATTCTTCTAGAAAATGTGTCTAAATCAAACTTCTCAGTCAAATTTTACAAGTTATTTCCCTTTCATCCAATGAATTTAGATTCTAACCCGACTTATCAATACCATCAGGATAACCTAAACAATTTTCTAATTGTCCTTAAATTAGACTTCAAACTATTTGTATACATACTAATACCTATCAGCAAAGCAGACAGGAAAGTCAAGTTATCATGTCTGTTAGACTGGTAGCATTCTGTTTTCAACAAATATGGGCTTAAAAGCATCCCATCTGCTATTCTGTATCTCTGAAAAAATAGCTCACTACTATAACCTCTCAATAAATAAACTAACTGTCTTTCGGCTTTTCCCGGTTAGGGATCGCCACAGCGGAACTCCGGTCCGCTAATGACTGGCAGTAGATTTTTACGTGCTGGCTTGCCAGGCCTAACGCACAACCTTCAACGAAGGAACGCCCATTCATGCATGTCGACACACAGAAGATGCTCTAACTGAGAATCGAATATGCAACGTCTAACTGTGAGGTGACAACGCTACCGCAGCACCACCACCGCAGTAATAAATACATTTATTAAATTCTCCATACCAGAAATGAAATGTTAATCTGAGGTTACTACATGAGGCAGGCAAATGGTTTGATTTTTAATCACATTTTTCTTAATGTATAAAGGATGAACACTAGAACATAGTTATTATCAAATGCTGGTTTTCTGTACAAATTAGATGAAAAAAATGTTTTATCAGCAAAAACTGTTAAACACAGAAAATTATTTTTTTTAAATAATGTTTCTATCTCTACAGTACAGTCATTTTCTAAAAGAAACTCTGACATTTAATGTATTCAGTGTTATAACTTCAGTATGAAAGATATGACTATCTCTGCCAAAGAACTCAGGGGTAGTACCATTACCTATTTTTGTCTAACTTCTGTTGTGTTTCATTAATGGAACAGATAAGAGTAAATGAATGAATACTTAAATCGAAACACTTTGACTGGGTTATGTGAAGAGAAGACATTTAAATATTTGACATTACTTACACTGTTGTACCTCTCCATAACCAGATGTCATTGTGAATATTCATATTCTCTACTAAACTTTAATATCACATGTGATTGGTTACTTCACTCTAATGTGTTCTGGAATCAGCACATTAGCACTTCTGTTCATGTACTACTGTCGATACCTCATTATGTTCTTACCCTTCATTTTAATATTTACTGTTCACAGCTCAATGCCATCTCTCTGCAGTTACTGTAGCACATACACATTTCTATTATATTTCTGTTGTGTTTTTCACCTGCCTTACAGTCCTATAGCTTCTCTTGACTGTATTACAACTATATATGCATTATTTGCACCAGTAGCTATCTTGTTACATAGATCTGCCAAAAAAGGAACACTAGACCACTGGTCCTATCCAGTAAGCAATATGAAATAAAATGATACATAAAGATTTGATATAGTCTAACCTTGATTTGAGCCAGATAAAAGTGCACCTGTGTCACAGATGGCAAGTGTCTGCAAACAGCCAATGTAAATCTGAAATCCTGAATGTGTTTTAGTTGAAATTCAAAGTTGTGAAGAATAGGCAAATTTTACTTCAAATCAGATTACCTGTGCTGAACAATCAGAGAATTCCTTTTCAAATACATTTTATAACACAAAATGCAATACAAAAATTATCCTACATCCTTGGAAAAGTATAAATTAAAGAAAGTAAATACCTGGGCTATATAGTATATTTCACGTGAAACCACTGTGTATATCCATTAATCCTGTGTGCACATCTGTTCTGTTATTTATACTATATGTTAGAGGAAGACAGAAACATATACACTAGTTTACAAAAACAGTGTAGCAGATGGAGAAAGAATTCCTTGAGATAGTCACCATTACAGAAGAGATGCTCACTATTACAGAAGAGATACTCACTATTACAAAAGATGACTAACAAATGTCATTTTCTTTCAGAGACCCTAACACATGACCCATTTAAGATATGGTGGGAAACTCAGTAGCCAAAGTCCCCTGCAGTGAATTTCAGAGTTGGCTGCAATGAGCAGCTGTGATCAGCAGATACTGGAAAGGAGTTTATAGGATAATAAGAAGTTACTAGACTAATGGCCCCAAGTCCCTTACTAGCCTAGGCAAGTTCAACGTGTGTTCCCAAAGGTGACTGCCTCAAGCAGACTCTGAAATCAGCACCTATTGCCCCTATCCAAGAGGGACACGGTGGAACCCCTGGGGTGAATTTCCAGTTACCCATCCAATTGTTCAAATTACACTTAAATAGGGCCATCAAGGGGCTTTGTTTAACATTATTAGGAAGCTTGTTCCAAAGGTGGGGCAACCTCTGTGAGACAAATCTGTCTCTCCAGCAAGTTCTGTTGATGTCACTTACTAGGTTAAGGTCCTTTGAGCGAGTGATCTGCATGCCATTTGACTTGCAAATGTGCAGCATTTATATACAAGACAGAGGTCACCTCTGAGCAGTCTGTATGACACTGAGTAAAGTGACAATGATTCTGTCCACATAAGACAGATCTTGAAGACCCTGAATTTTCTTTGTAAACAACCTTTGTGGTCTCTGCAATTGCTGCAGGTGTTTGGAAAGGAACATACCAAAGGAAGCATTGTACTCTATTATTAGCCTGAAGAGGGAAGAGTACGGGGGGGTTATAACCTCTTTTTTTTCTCTGGAGGAAATGTCCTTACTTTATGAGAAGAGCAATATAAAATGCCCTTTTTACCACTGTGGAGACATGGTGTTTGAAGTTAAGGTTGCTGTCAACTTGTGTGCCCAGATCTCTCACCACTGACTCTGTGCTTAGAGTATTGCTACTGATGTGGTAGTTTGCAGGAACATCACCTTGCAGAAGGGGATGATAATGCAATTTTTTGCATTAAGTTTAAGACCATGACTTTGGCACCAGTCATTAGTCTGCATAAGCCCTTCTTGCAGGATGTTGACATTGCTAGGAGTTTCAGTGATCACTCACAGTTTGCAGACATCAGCAAACTTTGTCAGCCACAGTCCTTTAGTTTTAGCCTGTACTTCAGAGAAGTAGATTCCAAACAGTAGGGGTCCCAGAACTGATCCCTATGGAACACCACTGGTTAGAGGTCTACTGGTGGAGGTGGAGTCCCCTGTTTTGACCATATGAGTTCTATCAGTGAGCCGGTTTGCAACCCACCTGACAATATATGGATTGATACCCAGCTGGGTGAGTTTATCAATGATGCCTGAGTGGGGAAGTGTGTCAAAGGCCTGAACTAAGTCTTGGTAGGCTGTATGCACAGATTTGCCCTTGTCTAGGGATTTGGTGACTGTCTCAAAGACGCCCACCAAGTTTAACAGGCATGATCTTCCCTTGACAAAGCCAAACTGGGGGAGGTCAAGCATTTGGAGATTTCGTATACCTTGCAGGTAAGGCTGGTCAGGCTAATGGGTCTATAGTTCCCGGGGTCTGTGGATGCACCCCACTTTGTGCAAAGGGGTGATGTTAGCTGTTTTCCATACCACTGGGATAATGCCACTGCTTATTTCAGGTGACCCAAGCTTGAAGGTTGAATCTTTTTTCCTCAAAGACTTATCTTTGGTATTATATAAACTGAATCAGACTTGTTTCAACTATTAATACAGTAAAGGAACACTTTCAGCCCAACATAAGTGGCTTAATTCAACAGAGGGGACAAATAAACTGCTCACCACATGCAGCCCTTAGCAAACCACAAAGAAGTTTCCATTTCCACTATAAGTTCAGAAAAGCAAATTACTAACTGGCAGCAAAAAAGGTAATCACATAAATGTGTTGTAACCAGCAGCATAAAAAGTGAATACCTAAATGTGTTTTTGGGGCATGATATCTTCCAAGAACTCAACTTCCCCAATTCTATTACTTCACATATGTGTAATGCAAAAAGGTAAGATCACCTTAATGTCCACACCAACATCATTCTGACTTCATCAAACCACTGCAGAAAAATGGAATAGTCACACAGAAGGAAAGAATAATAAATTAAAAACAAAGGGAAAGGAGAGATGGTGCTCTTGAAACATCAGGAGGGAAGTCAGTCATCTGTCATTATGATATTTATATTTTATAGCTATAGTGTAGCATTAATAGTAGCTGTATTGTTACTGTTTATTATCATAGAATTAGAATACCCCGCTACTTGTTACCATGGCAGGAGAAGGGGCCCCATGATACCATACCTAAAATTACAACACAGGCAGAACCCCTCGTCATTGACTGGCAGTCTAGCTTGAAGTATATTCTAAATGTATGAATGAGCTTCACAAATACCACATACTGAAATGCCACTAAAGAAGGCTGTACATATATAAGAAATTTGCTAGTAGAATTGGCTCTGATATGGGTAAAATGGTTTTGTTGCTGAGTCTTAGAAAACTCCAACACAGTTAAAAAGGGCAATTTCCTGCTGGGATGCCCAACTTAATTTGTACAAAAGGAACAATAAGTTGATCATATTTCTTAATATCCTCAGTTAAGAAAATATAAGCTCAAAGCTGTCTCCAAGAATCCATTCACTGTAACATCCTTTTACAAGAATTTTGAGAACAGTGATGAAAAGATGACAGTTACATTTTCAGTGCTTGGCATAGTTATAGGCATAAAGGAAAAGTTAAAAGATAGTGAAGACAATGGAACCTTATCTTAATGGGATACATAATATGGTTTAAGGTACTAATTGATGAGAATGTTGGCAATAAAGTTGTTTTTTGAGTTAAACTGATGAGATTAGGACATGAAAGATTTGTGAGGTTATGTAGCGGTCAGTTATTCTACATGTGATGGTGCTTCAGATAAAGACAGACACAACACTACCAGAATTATTGCTACCAGCACATGTGGACTTAAATAAGCAGCAGACAAAGAAGCCATACAAGAGGGGCACATGGTCACTGTTCTGGAATAAGGTTCAGTGACAAAACAAATATCCATAATTTCTGGAGTTAGAAAGGTCTCAAGAGAAGGGCACAGGCTCCCATCATTGAGCAGCTCTACGATGATATTTTAAAGATTTGAATTTGTATTTATTAGGTCAATAGCCTGAGTAGACTAGCCATGACCAAAACACAGGCACTATGATTGTACAGAATGTCTTTGCCAGTATGTAAAAGCCCTGATGTGATAGGTGAAGGCCATCCATAACAAAACAAGTGGGACTATCTTACACTTTCCTTTAGGATGCCATAATTGGACTTAATCAGAATCAGGCCAATAAATAAACCACATATTGAAGCAGATTACTTTTTGTTTACATTGTGCCATAATTATCAATGGCAATAGAATACTGTTTATGACTAGTTTCTTTATAGCTTCATAGATAAGCTCAGACAGTTCCATCATGTCTCTTTTCATATAGTTTAAGAGGGGTGCATTGTAATTCAGTCACACTCAGAAAAACAATGGCCATGTCATGTTCATTCTTGGGGTGAAATTTCCTGAGTGCAGTGGTGATGTAGCAGATTCTAGCATGTAAGAGTCAGCTGACTGTCACCCTATTACTTAGCCTTGTGAGTGATGCATCGATGTGCTGAATTATGGAGTCACCGTTGGCAAATACTTTAACATGACAAGTAGCTGCTCTTGTAGCCCAGAGAGCTACGCCAAGTCACTCTGGTGACTCTTGTCTGTAGTGATTGAAGAAGCTGCGTGTGGTATGGAATGGGTGTTAGTATGTTGCTGAGGTTTGGATGCAATTAATACATCTGTAGTGAAGGACTCTGTGCTTTTGGAAGTCATTTGTGAAGCACCTTAGCATAATTAGGTTTTATATTTCGCCTGTAGAGTGTAGGTGTGTTGTTACTATGGGACCCAATAACCAGTTTATGAGAGGTTTGCCTCCATTTATAATAATTATTTGCACCTCTCACAAACTGAATCATTCTGTGGTAATATAAAATGGTCTAACTAGCAGGAAGGGGAACTGTAAGATATTGAAAGAGAATGAAACAATGTAACACAGTATAATAAAGTGTAATGCAGTACCTGTATGATATATAAGTAGACAGTGAAAACAGTTACAGGACATCGAAACAGTAGAGTAAAATATGATACTGTACAATACAGTACCATGCAAAATAGCTCAAGACAATACAACCCAGTTCAGTTCTGGGCAGAAGTTATGATTTAGGGAGTAAACAGTATCCCTTCTCAGAAATGGAACTGGAAAAAAAAAGCATGTGGTTAAGTAGAGGGTGAGGCCTGCTCGAATGAGTGAGTTAGGAGACTCTTGAAAAGTCTTGTGCAAAGAGGCTTTTCTAACAGGTAATGGCACAGCAAGAGGCAACATGCTTGTCAAAGTCAAAAAGGAACAATAAGGACAACAATGGATTTGCTTTGCATTTTTTTTTTCTTCAAGACGTTTGGAATAAGTGGAAATGGGGAAAAAGCATAAAGGAAACCTGGGACCATTCCGGACAAGTGCATTCCAAAATGCCTGTTCCTAAGGAATGATTAAAAAAATGCTATACTTGCTATACTTGCTGTTGGTGAAGACAGGCAAACAGGTATTATGCAAGGCTTGCCCAAGTGGCATAAGATAGTTCTTACAACAGAAACATTGGGAACCACTCCCGTAGCATCAGCAAAAGATGGCTGCTCCACAAGGGAAATGGCCTCTCTATGCATGTGTGATGTTATCAGAAAGTAAATTGTCCATTCCCACAGCCTCATGGCTTCTTGATACAGGAGGTATGAAGAGGTCCTTCCCTGTTTTTAACATACCATACTACTGCAGTGTTGTTTTGGTCAGTGGTAATCACACCCTGGAGAAGACTATCCTGAAAGGCTTATGTCATAAAGGCCATTCTTATCTAAAGGACATTAATGTGCAAACTGGCCTTATGCTGTGTCCAGGTCCCTAGGACTGTCTTTTTCAAATAATACCCACCAACCTTGAGCAGACATATCTATGGAGACTGTTACACTTGGCACAGGTGAAGTAAAGGGATTTCTCAGAAAGAGACTGGAATGGTGAAGCCATCAAGAGAGATGTTGTTAGCACATCTGAGACATCTATATCTGTGCTGTCATAGAGGTCTGTAAATTGTGACCACTGAACTTTGAAGGTTCACTGCAGGACCTCATTTGATCCCACGTGAATGGTACCATGAATATTGTCGCTGCAATTAGGCTGAAGACTTTAAAACCCTGATCTTCCACTGCTGTTTCTGCAAAGAAAAGATATACTTGAAACTGAATGGTTACAATCCTCTCCTGTAGAATACTAGCTGTACAAGATAGAGTATCTAAGCAGCACCCTATAAAGATGAGCACGTGTGATGACTTCATGTAGTACTTCACAGTGTTCACTAAGATTGGCAAGGACTGGAACAGCTGGAGTAGAGTCTTCCTTCCTTGTATTACTGATTTCTGAGCAGAGACAGCTCAGAGACAGTCATCCACATAAGAGAAGACTTTGGTTCCCAACATCATGAGATGTGTTGCCACATCAGGAATACATTCAGTGAACATGAAGAGGTTTGTGGTGAGACCAGATGAAGGGCTTTGAACTGAAAAATGGCTGGCCACTACCATGTGATTGTAGAAACTTCTGGACTCATTTATAATTTTGATGTCAAATATACATCAAACAGCACATCATGTTCCCCCTTTGACACACAAGGCAGGTTTGACTGCACTGTGATTATCCAGAATGTTTTCTGAATGAATTAACACAAATGATGTCCAAGAGTAGCCTGAAGTCCTCTTTTTTCCTTTGGAACTGGAAATAGTGTTCAACGGTAAACTTACCCTTCCTCGTCTGGTTGGATCTCTTTTTTCTAAGAGACTGAACTCTTTTCTGGATTCCCCCATCTCATATGGTGAAAAATCTGGAAGGAAGGTGAATATCAGCCAAGAAAGAAACAGAAAGTACATGGTATAGTCTTTAGATATAACTTTCCTTACCCATTTGCCCTATGTGATGACCGCCATGCAAGCATAGCGGGGGCACAAGATCTCTGACTGTCTCCAGAAGGAGACAGTCAGGCAAGTCCTCTGGGGTTCTACCGCTGACTTCTGGAAGGAGTAATGCACTGACCACTTTTGTCTGAAAGGCAACACCTATATTAGCAGCCACCACACCCAAGTTGGCTTCTATCAAAATGCTGTCTGAATTCCTGCTGATGGCTCTTCTTAAACCACAGTTTTCAGGCACTCTTTTGATTATGGGACAATGTCTGCTGCAGAGTGGAAAACTTGACACCAATGGCGAGGAACATCTTGTCTTCCTGCTCACTTCCATAGCTTGTCTTTCACCTTGGGGTCTGAATAACATAGCACAATCAAAGGAAGCATTGTACAAAGACACCTTACAATTTTGAGCAGTTACGATGTCTGATTCAGGCAAGCCTACAAATAGTAATTCCTGAACCAACTGCTCTGGCAGCTCCATCAGTGGCATTATGGGCAAGTTGTGAGCAGTGGTTTGAAACAGTAGAGATAGGTACCACCTGGGCTTTAAAAGTCCTACGTAGATCTGTATGGGATAACTTTTCCATGATATACATCTCACCTGCTAAGGCATGATGAAACCTGATCAAATGGGTCATGTAACTTAGCACCCTCATAAAAAAAAACGTAGTGGATACACCACATACACACTTTCCAAAAAAGAGTCTAGTGCCCTAAATTGTTATCAGGTGAAAGAACTGATGAAAGATTATCTGAAGTTTTTTTTTTTTTCAAGATCATTTACACCACTACAGAGTCAGCCAGTGTAGTCTCACTTCAGGATTCCCATTACTTTAGATGCCAGAAGATCCTGTATGGTCTCATAATCATCTGCTCTTGCTCTGTCATCTGCATGATAAGCACAACCATCTTATCAGCTGATGAACCATCCAAATGGTAGCTGTGGTTGAGCATAAAGACTCCTGTAGGATTTATTCTAATGGTAAGATTGAGTCAATGGGCCATGCCCCAATCTGTGTAATAAGCTGAAGGAATTCTCACCATTCTTGATGTGGGTATCTGGGGTGGAAGACTACATGGGGGAGTCTGTGTGTTTCCTCTTGCACTGTTTTCCCTGATTCCACTCATAAAGGAACTGTCCAAGTGGGATTAAGAACAGGTAATGCTATATACCTTGACCTATCGTTGTGTAGATTTTCTGCCCCTTGTCCATCTGTGAAGAACATGGGTGAGCTAAAAGCTGAAGTCATGGATGTCTGAGGTTGAGGCCAATACCAATGCTAGGCCCCACTACTGGTCAATCAAAATTGACTGTTACACTGAGTTCTGCTCCTTCTACGATGACAACAATGCCAAAGGGCATAGTGCCAAGTAGTCCTGTAGAATGGGTGGAGATCATCAGCAACAAAAACCTCAATGCTGAATCTCTTGAGGCAGACATCTTCAGTCAACATGCTTCAAATGTTACGGTTTGTACACAACAAATGGCACTGAGGGAAATGACACCATAATCAGGGTCCATTCCTTGATGACAATGGCCTCTTCCATAGCTACACTCAGTGCCAAACAGGTTGATGCTGAGGCTGAAAACAGGGAAATTGAAGAAAGATAGAGAGCAGTGAAAAGACAAAGTTAAAAGGAGTCTGGAGGGAGCTAGAAATTTACACAGCTCTGGTTCAGACATAAATGATGAACTGCTCTGCCTTTTCATAGAATGGACATCTGTAACCACCGTAACCTAAATCAGTGGTATTGTACAGTAGAGTGCATTCTCACTGCTTCCCTGTATCAGTTTTAGAAGTAACAGACACAACTTTGACTCCTGGAACCTTAGGAAGTGCTGGGGAAGCCATGTAAGAATCCCTAGAGGATCCCTATTTCTCCACCTTGTATTTCTCTTATTATGCCCTTTAAGTTCATCTGACAATCCTTTCTTTAACATAAATTGCAGCATTAGTTTGTTCACATGTGCATGCAAAGTTCTGGGGTCAAACATCTCATAAACTGAACATTTAACAACTAAGTGCTCTACCCCTAAGCATGTTAGACAAACTATATATTGGAGTGGGATTTTATGCCCAGGTTTGAGGCAATTCTAAGCCAGAAAGGTTTATTTTTCCCCCAGCTTGTTCATAATAACTGATCAAATCATGAACTAGAAACAAAAGCAAAAATGGCTTTATCGAGGTACAAAGAATACCTCACAACTTCTTAGTACAAGAATTAAGGGCAAAGCCAAAATAATGGGAGGACAAAGGACCAAAATCAGGGCAGATGTTTTTAAATATTGCTCTTATAAACTTAGAAATTTGCAAGAATAACACAAAAACCTAAAATGTCTGTCATTATTTAGTGACTTCCAATCCTAAATTATCTACCATCATGCCTCTCAACTGTACAGATTATCGCAGAATATCCACATTTTTGTCTTATATTTTTGGTCTGTTCCTCGTAAAATTTATGGTTTTCTGGCAAATCACTATGATGATCTTAGGATTGACGTCACTAAGTAATTACATACATTTGAGTTTCAGAGTTCAAATCCTTCACAAAATGTATATTAAAACAAGCCCTGTTACTCTAGCAACATTCTAAGTTTATAAGAGCAATATTTAAAATATGTCCCTATTTTTAGGCCTTTGTCCCCCCATTTTGTCAGGCTTTGTCCAGATTTCTTGCACTAAGAGGTTGAGAGGCATGTACATAAAATAATAAATTTTAGGTGGACCAGACAAAAAAATATGAGGCAAAAATCTGGACATTCTGCAAAATTCTGGATAGTTCAAGGGTATGCAAAGTTGATGGGAGATACTAGCCAAGGAACTACTTCATCACAGCATCTTAACAAAATGGCAGCCCAAGCTTGATAACAGGTTAAAGCAAAGCAAAACGTCTAATCTTCAAGAAATAAATAAGAAGATATGACCTTAAAATGGTTTGAAATGTCAATGATGTAGAAGGATAAATGAACAAATAATAAGTTGCTTGAATTCTTAACACAATGAAGATTACCAAAAAAGTAGTTTGCTACTATCTTTTGTTCGATGATGAACTGTGTTGAATGAGGTCTGAAGAGATAGGAGGTAGCAGAGCATAATGAGAGCTAGGGAAGGAGTTACAGCTGCCGACCAGTGGCTACAGCACCTGATCCTAATACTGAAGTAGACTAACTGTATCAAGAAAGATCTGCTCATCTCTCTGTGTGCAGTGAAGTGAAATGCATGACACACTCAATGGCACATCACAAACAAGTCACTCAATAATTAGCAGTAGGTAGGGTACACAACAAGGTGAAACTGTGTTCCCAACAGCTTACATTAGTGGAGGAGACACTCTGCTGCCAAAGTACCAAGCATTATAGGCTATGTACCCTGCATTAAAACAAAGTTCAAGCAACTACAAAAAAACAGCATACAACCTAAAAGCATGCCTGCTCTGCAAATGTATATTATGATAACTGATACCAGCATGGGGTTCTCAGAGGGAAGGATGTGTAGCATTACAAAGTATATGGCCCATAATGTAAGAATGCTTGCAGCACAGCAAGCTTGTAATGCATAAAACAGTTGTTCATAAGGGCATGTACACACACACACACACTCACACACTCACTCACACACTCACACACTCACACACTCACTCACACACTCACACACTCACACACACACACATATATGGTTTACTATCAAAATGTTGAAAACTGAAAACAGTTTCTAACAAAATTACCAAATTTTTTAACCTGACTTAGGCAATATCAAATTACCAAAATGTCAGAAATTTTAACCACAACAATCGACATTCAAACACAGCAAGTTCCAGTGTCGAAAGTCAGTGTTACCGTTAACATTTTGGCAGCAGGGCAAGACACCTGCACCCCCCATAACCCCTGCATATTATATATACCAACTCTGAGAATGCACTACAGTGAGGAAAAGGGAAAATGTCCTGAGCCTCACTGTACAGCTATCTCAATTCAAAACGTCGACTTCATATTAGCGAATGTGCACTCACTTTCACTAATATGAATTATATATTGTCAGCTTGACATTACAGGCATTGGTAGAACATGTGTTCAACCAACTAATTTTCATCAGATTGGGTTTCCATATTGATCGAGTTTTCAGAATGTCGAACTCCACATGGTTGAGACCATATTATCAAATTTTTGGAAAACTCAAAGCTTTTGAATGGAGATTGTGGTACAGTGAGGACCAGAAATTTACCCTTTTCCTCAATATAGTGTGATGTAGGAGTGAAGTTGGTAAATTTGCAGGGGTGTGGGGGGTGCACGGGAGCTTGGCCCCTGCAAAAACTTAAAAAAATATAGATTCTTGTGTTTTTTTTTTTCTTTTTTGTTTTATGATGATGGGGTTTTTGGAAACTCGATCATTTGATTTCTTCAATATTAATTTCAAGTTTCTGAAAACTTGATCATCTGACATAGACCCATATTTTTATATCTATATATGATCCCTGAAAGGCATGCCTGTAGACTGTAAATTGTGTGCTATTATGATTTGGACTGCATTCTATTACTGTGCTAGCTACTGTAAAGTTAATTAAGTGTAGTGTCTTTAATGGTGACAGAGAAATGTAAAGACTGCTACTCAGGCAATATGATAATGGTGATAAAAGGGCAGGATGCATGAAGAAAGAAAACCCTTACTAACAGCTGGTGAAATAGCTTGCATTGTTGGATACTTGAAACAGTATCCCACTACTCTAGGAAAAATAACCTGCACTTGGAAAGGTAGTTCATCCTGTTACTATAGTACTGGTATAATTTCTCCAAGTGTTTTGTGTTTCTAATACCATGACAGGAATCAACCCCATTCCTAAGTCGGGGTATGATTAGAGCTCAAGAATTTATATTGTTTCCGTCTTTGATATTATCTAATAGTGCTCTTCTCAGCACCAGAAGTGTGCCCAGAATTGCCTCCTCCTGTAATTCATATGGGGTTACATGTATAGGTAGTACATTTTAAACATGATTGGAATTTCTTTATTGGACCTGTTGCTCCTACTACTATTAGAACTGCTTGGGTATCTTTCTTTTACTTTGCTCTAATTTCTTCCTGTAAATTGTGTTATTTTATGACTTTGTGTCTCTGTACATAAGACACTGTAATTACTAGGTGTAGTAATTTCAATGATCAATGCTACTTTTTTATTTTTTTTCGTGGACTACTATATCTGGTTTTCTCATATCCCTTGTTAGAACTGTTAGTAATGGGTGATTCCATGTGATACAAACATCACCATTCTCTGTAATGTATGGTGGTTCATGATTCCAGTCACTTCTAAACTGTAATGTTTGCACAACCCTGAATGCAGAAGTGTTGCCACATTGCTGTTCCTTTCAGTATATAGGTCCTGTCCCTTGAGTGTATCATAGCCAGAAAAAAGATATGCACCTGTGCCCAGTTCTGTTTTACAGATCCTGCAACTTGTCTGTTTCCCCAATGTTCTCAGTGGAGTTTGTAAACCAGTGTATATGTAGTCCACTATCCAGGGTCACCATTATTAGCCCTTCATTGTTTGGATTAATTTCACTTCTACTTAACCATTCCTGTGTTAAATCTTGGTCAATGGAAGTTTGTTCAGGAAATTTCTGTAAGTTCAACTATATTTGCAGATTTTCCATTTTTTTTTCTTCTCAAAGGATCCTTCACCTTATATTCTTTCTTTTGTTTATGGCACATTCAGTTATTGTCTGATTTTTGTGTACTTCTAGTTTGATTTCCATTCCCACTTTATTCTGAAATGCTTCTGCCAAACTAAACAAACATGTCATCTTAGACTTCCTATCCTCATGTTTGTATTTGATGAGGCCAGCAGATATATATGTAGTCCCACAATTACAGATCTATACATGTAGTCAGTTTTGAGGAGGCTCATGCCTCCTTCAGAGTGAAGAATATATAATCTTGACATACATTAATCCTTGTATATCATTTGATAAGCATAAAGCAGTTTTCTTGTTTTCACTTCTAATTGATCCAATACTTTTTTGGCGGCAAATCATTCACCCTGAAGCTGTAAGTTAGAACAGGAAAAGCAAACTGATTTATAGCTTGAACTTCATTCCTAGATGTCAAGGTAGTTTTCAATATTAGTTTTAATGTTCTGAAGTATTCCTTATTGAGATTTATTCTCATTTGCTCATGTTTTAATACTGACTCTTCACCTGTTCTGAACTATTTATACATTCCCTCCTGCGTAAGTATCACATGCGTGTCCCAGTTTTATATTATCTTGGTGCTGCAGAATTCCTTTTTTAATTGCTGATTTGCACATTTATCAAGATCAGATGTCATTCTTAAATCAACTGAAAAAGTTTTAACCATTTGTAGCTATCCTTTCGACTACTCATTTTGTGAGATATACAATTTTAAGTCATCCAAGAAAAAGTAGACGAGATGTCATTAAACAAGGTTGGTTTGTAGAAGCCAACTTGTAACCACACTTTATCTGTTAAGTAAACAGTTTAGTGGGTTAAAGGCATGCAAAACAGTTGTGGTAGCAATTAATCACTGTGGAATATCCCCCAAGAATTTTTTTATCCCAAGGATAATAATTTGCCATTGTCATGGTTCAAATGATGTAATGTAATCGATCAATGTAGGTTGCATCATAAACATCTTTAAGCATTCCTTTATCCATTAATATGGGATGCTGTAAAATGGTGTCTATATTCATATAATCGAAGATGTAAAATGTCGAATGCTCAAAAGAGCAAAAATGCCAAAACTCGAACTCTGTATTGGGGGGGCTGTGCCCCCCGCTAAATATATATTCCAACTCCGAGATGGCACTACAATGAGGAAAGGGCAAATATCCCAATCTGCAATCTCAAAAATGGAACTTTGAGTTTTCGGCACTTTCGCTCTTTTGACGTTCGACATTTTAAATATTTGATAATGTGACATAGATCCATAAAATGCACTTTTGTAATCTATCTATGCCATACTTAAATTCTTCCTCTTTTTACAACTCTCTGCTATGGCACTGTTTAGCAACAAATGATTCTTTATTCCACATGACTTTCTTTTATTACCTTTTTGTTCTATTGCCATAATTGTTTTTTCTTTCTTTTTTTTTTTTTGAATAACTATAAACTCTGGCTGCATCAATTCCAGTATAGAGTTTGAATATTGCGAGAAGGCAAGTTATTAGTCTTTAGGTTTCAGGATGGCTTGCAGGTTCATTCTTAAATAGGAGGACCATTTTTCCTTTTGTTAAACAGGTTGGTGTCTGTTCAGGACGGGCATATAAGTAATTCTTGCTCAGGGTTAAATCTTTGTGTAAAGATGATAATACTTTTAACTAGAAGTTAAGTACTGCATCTGGACCTGAGGTTCCATTTTGGAGTTTTTCTTAATTGTGTCTGAATTTCTGAGGTTGTTACTTCATCCCATTTCATATCCTCAACATTTGAGCTCCTCACTCTTTCTTTTGATTCTTCTGTCCATTCGGCATCTTTGTTATGTTCAACAGGGTCTTCATAAACACTTATCCAAAGTGTACCTGCTTCTTTTTTTGATGGTGTTTTTATTCCTTTTGCTTTGTTTCCCAATTCTCTATAAAACTTTCTTGGGTCATTAATGAATCACTTATTTTGTATATTTCTTTTTTATATAGCAGCACATCTTCTAAGGTTTTTTTTTGTTTGTACTGATATTTTTAGTTTATTATTGGAAATAGTGTATGGTAAATCCCGGTCAGTTTTGATACAGTGTATTGCTTTTCCCATGTCTATCTTAAGTATTTTTTATGACCTATTCCATTCTCTCTATTCTTCTAACAGTGATAATTCTGACCTTCATTGTTTTATAGTTTTCTCTGTTCAGTGCATCCATGGTGGCAGTCTACCCTTTCCCTTCCTTTACTTTGTTACTCTATGTTTTTGTGGTAATACTCTATATGTTATTAGGCTGCACAGTAATATATCATATTTATTTCTGCTGCATCACATGAATTTATCTTAGCAGTGTTAGTTACTTTGTTCATTTGTTTTTCCAATCTTCTAACATTTTGGCTCTTATTTACTTTCTGTAACCTCTTTCTTTCATCTATCTTAATATGTCTATCCAACTCTATTAAATCTATCAAATCTTCCATTAGATCATTTTCTTCTGATGTGAGAGCATCTTCTTTGTTGTTTACTAACAGTACTTTGCAAAAAGTTCTAGAACATCTTCCTGTGGCATATCCTCTTAAGATTCATCCTGCTTCATCTGCTGCTCCTCCATATGGGGTCCTATTGGCCGACAGTGCAGCAGCATTATTTGCATTAGAGATGCCACTGTTTCCTGCTCATTCCCTTGCTGTTCAGCTTCAGCTGGACTTTTGTGTGGGTGTCCTACAAAAGGCTCCACCGCAGCACCATGTGGCAAATCTTTAGATGCCTCCCACTCCACTTGTGCTCCTTAGTTTGGGGACCCATTGTTCCATCATGTTGCTACACTACCTATCTTGGAGCCTCCACACTAAACCCTTCACTTCACAGATAATTTATCACTTCAGTTTCTGTTTGTTTAAATTCTACCCCACTAATCCTCTTTTCCATAGTCTCCCTTTATTATCTTATTTTTGTATTGCAAAATATTCCATATATGGGAGCCTTTGCCTGTATTTCCTTTGAATATCTTTGGAGCTGTATTTTTGTACTAATTATTTTGTCTTTTTCCATTGTGCATATATGGCACCACATCTCTTTTTCTTTCCCATATCCATGTTTCTTTTTGAAACTTAAAAAAAAACTCATTTTTTTTATCTTTACACTTTCTTCTCTTTTTTCCTTCCTCTTCTTTTTCTTTCTTCTTTTCCGGTATAAAGAAATGTAGGCATCACAGTGCAAAAAGAGATGAAAAGTTGGACAAAGGCATGTTAAAGTTAATAGGCTGTAATATTGACTTAAGGTGGTTGTAAAAGTACACAGACCATAATATATTTAGAGCTTATATGTTTTCTTATTTCTGGATAGGTGAATGTCTGTATTAAGACCCTTGCCGTAGTCTAATAATTTCTAAGTACAAAGTAAATATGAGAACAGTGCATATAATGAAAATTTTTCCTTCATCACTAAATGTTTCCACTTGCTTTTAAACTACAACAATGGACTACATTTATCTTTTTTCTCTTACTTTTCCATGGAGGCAAGCTGATAATAGGACAATAAAAGACAGAACACTGGTTTCTTTGTGGATAATTATTTCTGAACATATGCAAGAATTTTTCACATCTGGGGAGGGGGAATAAAGATAAAAGAAGAACAGACATGATCTAGTAAAAGTAGAAGTACAGACAAAAACATGCATCTTAGAATGTATAACCTTAATTTCAGGTTAACTACGTCCTGTGTTAGCAGCTATCTATTTAACACAAATTTCCCTACTGGAAGGGTTAAACTTCATTATTTGAAGATGTACATAGCTATATATGTTTGTATTGAGTTAATAGGTTATGGGCATGTTCTGGGATGCTTCATTTCTTATTTGAAGGTTTTTATTAAAACAGAAAGTCTTGTAAAATGTGACACAGGTTCCATTGTTGATGATAACAAAAAAGTGTGCAAAGGATTAACCTGCCAAACATTAATGGTTGCATGTATCACAAAAGCTGGAATTAGACATTTAAAAAAGCTGCCATGTTTAATAGGTAGAAATAATGACCTCTTACCATTATGGTGACTCTTTCCATATTATCTTAGAATATTAATGGTCTTAGATAAAAAGGAAAGAATGCTTACTTATATTAAGAAATTAACAATGCAAACAGCAATGTTATAGGAGATACATTTGGAAAGAACTGAGCATGTGAATTTGATAAAGAAAGGATTTCTAGATGGATATTCTGCAGAATATCAGGGACAAAGGAAAAGAGGAGTACTTACATTAATTGCCAAATGAGTTCCAGTAGTGATAGAAGAGGGGGCAACATATAATAATGGCAGATTTGTAGCAGTAAGGAGCTACTATCAAGAGATGAGGATTGTAGTGGCATAGTTATATTCCACCTAAAACTGCTATTTTAGAGCTTAAAACATTTTGGGAAAAATAATCAGATTTCAGAACAGAATATTTGATGTCCTTCAAGGATGCATCTGCAGTCCTAACATATGGGTTGTCCTGCCTCAGGCAGCCCTTCGGTCGGCCGGATTCCAAAGTCTGGGTCTGGCCTCGGCTGATGTCGCACTTCGCCCGACGTCATAGCTGCTGTTTATAGGGTATAAAGGCATCAGCCGACGCCATTTTCCTCAGTCTTTCTTGCCACGCGGTGCCCGAAGCAGAAGCTGTTCGCAAGTGCCGGTCGGTCAGATCCAGAGATTTCTACTACCGAAGACTTCTAAAAAGCTAAGTACCCCATTGGGGACTCTTTCTTGCCTCAGCCGATGTCAGACAAAGTAAATAAATGTTTAACTTGTGGGAAACAAATACCTCATAAGGATTTCCACTCTTACTGCCTTCCTTGCTTAGGCCCAGACCACGACGTATCAGCTTGTCTAGCCTGTGCTTCCTTCAACCGACGGACACTTAGACGTCGGTCGGAGTTTGCAGAGGAGTTTTTTGGTCCCGCTTTTGCATACAAAATGCCGTCGGAGACTCCGACTACTCATTTAGCTAAAAAACGCAAGGAAAAGGACCAACACTCGCGGCCCGCGGTTTCGGCTGAAACCACGGTTAGGCCAACCGCGAGTGTCTCGGTTTCGGCTGAAACCGATCCCCCGGTTCTTCCTTCGGCAGAAAGCATGCCTCCGATAACCGAGGCCTCACAGAGCATGGCTGAATCTGCTACTGAATTTACTGCTACAGAAGCAGGCACCCAGGATTTGTCAGACACTATTCCTTTAGACATATCTACCCCTGCACGTGGGGCAGCTAGACCCCCTGCTTCTATGTCTATCAAGGCTTTTGCCAGGGCTAAAGCAGCTAAATCTTCTAAGGCCTTACCTACTAAAACTCCTTCCCAAAGGCCTACCTCTAGTTCCCAAATGCTCAGCCTGGCTGAGGATCTCATTTCTTTGATCAGGGGATCACAACCTCACCCAGACAGGGCCTCTCAGCCCCCTCCAGACAAGAGGCCTAGGACTGAACCCCCAGAACCTGTTTCTACAGATTACTCCTCGGATGACTCAGACATTTCAGACCCTCACGAAGGCCCATATTCTCCTTATGAGGATTCTGATGCAGAAGACTCCATTCCTTCTGCTTCTCCTCCTGAAGAATTTTCCTTTGGGGAAACTTTGCATGCTATGAGGGAACATTTTCAATGGCAGGGCCAGGATTTTTCAGATTCTAGGAAAAGGCTTAGGACCTTTTTACACTTGCCACAGCATAGGCCTTTAGCCATTCCGCCAGTACTAACAGTTGTTGATGATGCATATAATGATGCCTGTACTGCTCCTGATTCTATTCCTCCGGCCCCTGCCAAACCAGACAGATATTACAGGGTCCCGGACACACATTACCATTTGTATAAGGCTCCTGTTGCAGACCCTGAAACCATTTCACAGGGCCCTAAAGGTGTGGCAGCTGCCTCTGCCAAAAACCCTCTTCCCTCTGAAAGGGAATCTAGAGCATTAGAGAGATGGGGTAAAAAGGTTTATACTTCTGCTACTCTTTCGGCCAGGGCCTTGAACTGTCAATTTCACATGATTCAGTACCAGGAATTTTTGTTAGACCAGATAAACAAAAAACTGTCTTCTCCTGAACCTTTAGATCGCAAGTCCCTTCAGGATTTGGTACATAACTCTCAGCAGGTCAGTAACCATTCCTTAAAATGTGGCTATGATGCACTGGAGGCTTCCTTTAGATCAGCTATGACTGGAACAGTGATTCGAAGGCATGCCTGGTTAAAAGAACAATCCTTACCAGACCATGTTAAGTCAAAACTCCTGGATGCCCCCATGGAGAAACAAAGTTTGTTTGGCTCCCCTGCACAGGAAGTTCTAAAGAAGGTGGAAGAAAAAGCAAAATCTGTCCCAGCAGTCAAGGATTTTTTACAGGTCCAACCTCCGAGGTTTAGCCGAAATTGGCCTTCGAAGAATTGGTCCTTTCCAGACAACTCCAGAGCGCAGAGAGGCAGAAATAGATGCTCCAGAGGCAGAGGTCAATCTAGGGGTGCCTACAGGGGGCGTCAGTGGCAACCTACCAACCAGAGAAATACCGCCACAGATTCAACTACAACCACTTCCACAGGGCAGACACAATGACTTGGCTCTAGTTGCGCCTACCAAGGAATAACTGGAAGCACCCTTGGGCGGAAAGCTAGCCTTATTCTCCGACAACTTGCATTACATTACAGGAGACAAATGGACTTTACAAACAATAGACAAGGAGGCATACCTGCACGTCCCTATACGACCAGATTGCAGAAGACACCTCAGATTTCTTGCAGGATCAGAGCATTATCAATTCTCAGCATTGCCTTTTGGCTTATCTACTGCGCCCAGAGTATTCATGAAATGCCTGGCATCAGTAATTGCTCATTGCAGGCTTCAGGGAATTCAAATTTACCCATACCTGGACGACTGCCTAATACAAGCGGACAACAAGGCAAAATTAACAAAAGATTTGGAAAATGTCATACAACTGTTGCAAGCCTTGGGATACACAGTCAACATGCAAAAGTCAAGACTAGTACCATCCCAAAGGATAACATTCTTGGGTGCAGAACTGGATACATCAAGTCAGATGGCTTTTCTCACAGAAGAAAAACAAAAGCAACTACCAGCCTTCTTCATGACATTAACAACACAAACTCGGCTTACTGCAAGGAAAATCCTGCAAGCCCTGGGCTACATGGCATCATGCATAATACTGGTTCCACATGCCAGGCTGCATATGAGAAAGCTACAATGGTACCTAAGGAATGTATGGTCTCAACACAAGCACAGTCTAGAAGCCCAGATTCCAATAATTCCATGCCTGAAGCAAGAATTCCTGTGGTGGGCTCAGGCCTGTCAGTGGAACAGAGGCTTGCCTTTCCACAAACCTCATCCAAGCCAGACCATCACCACGGATGCCTCAGACCTAGGATGGGGGGCACACATGGTGGACAAGTGTATTCAAGGCCTATGGACCCAAGACCAGCTGAATCTACACATAAATCTAAAGGAGATGCTGGCAGTGAAGCATGCGACCCAGACATTCAGACCACTCTTTCAACAGGGTCATCTACTGATAAGGACCGACAATACCACAGTCATGTGGTACATCAACAAACAGGGAGGTACACATTCATATCCTCTATGCCGGATGGCAATGGACCTGTGGAATGTGGCCCTGAATTTCAACATCCAACTTCAGGCCAGATTTGTACCAGGAAAAGAAAATTCTCTAGCAGACACCTTAAGCAGAACTACCACGGATGCTCACGAATGGATGCTGCAACCAGATATCTTCAAAGCCATAATAAAGAAATGGGGACTACCACAGATAGACCCGTTCGCCTCCCCACACAACCACCAATTGAAGAAATTCTGCACAAGAGCATACCACCCACTTGCTTGGAGGGTGGACTCCCTTTCCTTCAGCTGGAAAAACTTGACAGCATATGCATTTCCACCTCTTCCCTTGATGTACAAAGTACTACTGAAGATCAGAGAGGATCAGCCAAGGATAATCCTGATAGCTCCAGACTGGCCGAGGCAACATTGGTACCCACTACTGAGAAGCATGTCTCGGACACACGCATGGCCTCTACCTCTATGTCCCTTACTTCTAACACAAAACAACTACAAGATCCTACATCCAAACTTGAAAACACTGCAGCTAGCTGCTTGGAATATTGCATAAAATGAAATAACCCAGGTTTATCCCAGAGGGTTAAGGACATTATCCTGGAGGCACGCAGACCTTCCACAAGGAAGACTTATTCAGCCAAGTGGAAAAGATACCTCATTTGGAGTGCAGCAAAGGGAGAAAATGTCTCATTGGTAAACATAGCACACATCCTGGAATATTTAGCAGAACTGTTCCACAATGGCCTGTCTTACTCCTCCATTAAGATTCATGCATCAGCAATTTCAGCAGAATACAATATGGATCCTCCTGTCTTCTCTCATCCTCTACTCAGGCAGTTCTTGAGAGGAATTAAAAATGTAAAACCTCCAAGGAAACCACCTTTACCTACATGGGATCTCAACTTTGTGCTGGAAAAGTTAACACTTCCTCCTTTTGAACCAGCAGTAACAGCAGAATTACAGTTCTTGTCTTGGAAAACTGCTTTCCTGCTAGCAATCACTTCAGCAAGAAGGGTATCTGAGTTACAGGCATTAATGGCAGTACAACCCTTCCTTATCTTCCCTCAGGACAGAGTCTCTCTGAGAACTAACCCTACCTTTATGCCAAAAGTGGTCTCCAGAGTATCATTGAACCAAGCGATTCATTTACCTACATTCTTCCCCAACCCACAGAACAGGGGGGAAAGACTACTACATACCTTGGATGTGCACAGACAATTACGCTACTATCTGGACAGAACTAAGACCAGCAGAAAACTGACCAGCTTCTGGTAGCATATGCAACAGGAATGCAAGGAAAAGCAATTTCAAAACAGACAATCTCAAAATGGATAGGAAATTGCATTCGATTTTGCTACTCTTTTTATGGAAAGACAAGTCCTGAAAATATCAGACCTCATTCCACAAGAGCTACAGCCACCACTACAGCTTTCCTACGAGGAGTGGCTACCAAAGACATTTTAGAAGCTGCTACTTGGAGCTCCGTGCATACATTTGCCAAGCATTATAATCTCCCCTTATATTCTAGATCCCGAACAGGTTTTGCAACTGCTGTTTTGCAAGGGATCTTAACTACACCATCTTTATCTTAGTGCCTCCTCCCCCAGTTTGGCTATGGTATTCTACCCATATGTTAGGACTGCAGATGCATCCTTGAAGGACATAGTACAGTTTTGTACCTACCATAAATGTAGATGTCCGATAGGTATGCATCTGCAGTCAGGATTACCCACCCTCCTTCCCCTCTGTGGTACTCCTAGGGTATTTACCCCTCTTTTAGCTAGCTGGAGGAATCTATTATGGTGTATTTGTTTTGTATATATATGTATCTATATATTTATATTCTTATATTGTTTGCTCTCTACTGTTTGGAATTATTTGCATTTATCCAAATTTAGCCTTCCTAGAGGGCACCTGGCATCTGGGGCAAGAAACACTGAGGAAAATGGCGTCGGCTGATGCCTTTAAACCCTATAAACAGCAGCTATGACGTCGGGTGAAGTGCGACATCAGCCGAGGCCAGACCCAGACTTTGGAATCCAGCCGACCAAAGGGCTGCCTGAGGCAGGACAACCCATATGTTAGGACTGCAGATGCATACCTATCGGACATCTACATTTATGGTAGGTACAAAACTGTACTTTATAGGTGGGTACTGATATTTAATTTGCAGCAATGAGGATGTATCTGTGGGGCACAAAAGGTAAAATAAAACTAAACAGGGTAGATTTCTGTAGAAATTTATGAAAATATTGGTATGAAAGGCATGAATTCAGTAGCAGGAATTCAGACCGAATTAGATATTATTCCCTAGTCTGGGCTAGACTTGACAGATATTATATTTCACAGGAAGATGTCCATTTAATTGAGAATTTTGATACATATCCAATAACTATTTCAGATCACGCACCAATAATTACTAAGATAAACATGCAGGGTAATAAAGAAAAGAGACACTGGTGCTTCCCCACTTACCTGTTAAAAAGAGAGGAATTTAAGGAATGTGTACTGGAAATTATCTGGGAGTTATGAGGGAAGGTAGAAACTACTCCAGAAGTTATAGCTAGTGAGTGGGATAAAATGAAAGTGGAGTTATAGCTTATGAGTGGGATAAAGTGAAAGTGGAGTTTAAAAATATAGTAGAAATAAAATAAAAAAGATCTGGTTAAGAAGTAATAAGAATCATTTAGGGGGACTGACAAAGGTTAAAGTATCACAAAAAATGGAGAAACACAGAACAGGAGGATGTGCAATTACATAGTGCTAAAGAGAAAACAAGGGAGTACCTACATAATATGCATAAGTTTAATAATATTGCTGCTAATCAACTGTTTTTTGATAATAACCCCGGAGCCCAAAAACATTTGGCACAATGACTTAGGCAACAGAAAGTAGAAAGGGTTGTTGCCAGACTTAGGGAGCCTACAACAAGAAAAATAACCAGAGATCCTGTGGAAGTATTACAATATTGCAGAAGTTTTAGCAAAATTTGTATAAAGAAGAGAAGTGAGGAAATCATAAAAATGCACAAATGGAAGTATTTATGGAAGACTTAAATATGTTAAGGTTAGAGGTAGATGGGGCTCAACAACTAACAGTTAAGATAGGAGGAGATAAGAAAAACAGTGCTGAATAACCAATCTACAGGCAAGTTTTCAGGAACAGATGGTATTCCAGTGGAATACTCCTTGAAGGCTTGTGGCCGAGATGTCAGAGAGAGAAGCTTTTTTCAGTTTTTATTAAAATATCGAGTGGATCCTGTGGTGTTGCTTTTATACATCGTGTTCCAGGTTGCAGTTGTGGTATTCCAGTGGAAGTTTGGATGATAGGAGGGAAAAAGGTGATACAAATTTGGAAGGTTTTCTTTAACAGTAGTTTAAAAGGAGGAAGGCACCAACATCATGGAAAAAAAGATGTGGAGGCTATCATACCTAAGTGTGGTAAAGACCCATCTGATCTAGTTTCATATAAGCCCATCTCAATTTTAAATCATGATTATTAAGTGTTTATGTCTATAATGGCAAAAAGAATGGCAAAGGTGATGCCAAAATTGACATTTATGGAACAATGTGGTTTTGTGGAGGGGTGGCAAACATTTGGCAACATTAATAGAACAATGATGATACAGAAGGAAGCAGAATGTAAGAAAATACTGCTGCTATTGGTGGGTCTTGATGAAGAGAAAGTATTCAAGAGAGTAAGCTGTGTTTTTATGGGTAGGGCAATGGATGCATTTGCATTCCCTGATATAATAATTAAGTTAATTAGAAGGATATATGAGGGAGTGGAGGCAAAAATCAAAGTGGGATATTTCCTCTCTGATAAGTCGTGTTTGAACAGAGGAATCAGGTAGTGGTGTCCTCTTTCCCCTTTGTTATTTGCATTATATTTGGAACCACTGGCAATGAAAATAAGGGACTCCGAAATTCAAGGATATAATTGGTATGGTGTTCAAGAAGAGTTGGCATTATTTGCAGATGTATTATTTTGTACAGGATGGCTGAGAAAAGGACATCCCAGTGTACTGGAATATTTTGCGACAGTTCCATTGTTTTGGGATATAAAAGAAATGAAGACAAAACAAAGGTTATAGCTATAAACTATGTACCCACACATGAATTGGCTCAGCAATACCCATATTTATGGAGACATGACAAAATGAAGTGTTTAGGAGCATGGGTTAAAAAGATTCAGTTATGGAACCTAAGGATATGAGGGAAGAAAACTAAACAAAAGATAATACACACTGATGTTCCACTCACCAGGCTAAACAAGGAGAAAGTTACTGTCAGCTGCCTGTCGGGTGTCAGGATCCGCCACATAATGCACACATTCAGGTCACTCCACAACAAGTACAAATATGACTCTGTGACTCTGTCATTGTTCATGTTGGTGTGAATGACCTGAGATGTACCTCCCTGGACTACATGAAAAGAGACACGGAGGAGCTCTCTGATCTTGTAGCCCAGGCAGGTATGACCCTAGCCCTGAGTAGCATCCTGCCATCACCCAGAATTATACCACAGTACAAGGACAAAATGATTGACTTCAACAATTGGCTAAGCTTCTGGTGTCATTCTAAGGGGATCCAGTATCTGTCTGCCTGGGATGACATGACTGACAGACCACGATGCTTTGCCAGAGATGGCCTGCACCTGTCGCTCTTGGGATTCTGGATACTGGCTAAGGCTCTTGCCAGCCCTATAGTGCCTTTTTTAGGCAAAGTTCAAATAACAAATTCACCACTGTAACAGGTACAAGCAAGCAAAATCTGAGTGTAATGCTACTCAATGCTAGAAGTCTAAACCTTAAAATGCATTCACTTGAGGCACTCCTTAAAATGGAGAACATCGACATCTGTGCAGTGACAGAGACCTGGTTCAAGGCTCCAGAGAGCACCCCTGCATTACCAGGCTATAATTCATACCACACCTTTTGGCCACCTAACCTGGACCAAAACACTAAAGGTGGAGGTGTGCCCATATTCATTAAGGATATCCACACCTCCAGGCTAGTTGCTCAGCATAATGCATCCGAGATTATCCAAGTGCAACTAACTCTGAGCAAGACTGCAATCCAAATTGTAACTTGCTACAGATCCCCCACCATGCCCCAGGATTCCCACTCCTCATTTCTTGATACACTGGAAAATATTAGGGTCCACCCCAATACCCTAATAATGGGTGATTTCAACTACCCCACCATTAACTGGGAAAACTACTCATGTACCAACTCTTTTGCTCAACGTTTTCTGGAATTCATAAATTCCAACGCCTTGGATCAACTTATCCACACCCCCACCAGGGGCTGCAATATCCTAGACCTGGTTATTACCAACATGGGCGACTGGTGTGCCACACCAGAGGTCATTTCCTTGTTGGTCAGATCCGACAACAAGCTAATCACCCTAGACATCCACATCCCACCTCCACACCCCATTAGGGAAACCACCGTAAAACATTTCTCCAAAGCCAGCTTCATTCTTCTTAAGACAGAAGTGGCAAACTTCACGACAGCCATGCAGACAAACAATAGAAGTATGACTGCTGAATCCTACACAAATGCACTTTATAAGCACTTAGATAAGTGCATGGATTGTGCTATCCCTAACAGAACCAAGATGCTTTCCTCCAAAAAAATGAAGCCAATCTGGCGGTCCCCTGCCATAAACAAACTCTACAACAGAAGAAAGAAACTGTTGCAAAAAAGACTAAAATCCCATGATTGGAGGAACTCCCTGGTCAGCCTCAGTAAGAAGCTGAGATCCCTCATAAAATCCTCCAAAGCTAGTTATGAAAACAAAATTGCCACTGATTCTAAAGATAACCACAAAGAATTCTATAGCTATGTCAAGAATCTCAGTGGCAACACTCAGATCTGCTCTGAGTTACAGCACAATGGCACTAAATATACAGAACCAACTGATATTGCCAACATCCTGGCAGATAGGTTCAATGCTAACTTTACCCCCCCCCTCTCACCCCCTTAAGGGCCCATCTCTATACCGGAAGAATGCAAAGTTCCTGTAATCACAGCTGCACAGGTAAAAACTACACTCTTCACAGCCAGGAACACAGCATCCATGGGACCTGACAACATTCTAGGCTGCATTCTACATGAACAACAAAATGAACTGGCACCCCTCCTAAGCATCATGTTCAGTCATAACCTCACCTCAGTCTTTGTGCCCACTGAATGGCACACAGCAGCGTTTATCCCACTCCACAAAGGGGGAGCCACCATGGACCCTGGGAACTGCTGCCCCATTAGCCTAATAAACCTGGTCTGCAAGGCCATAGAATGTATCATCATGAAACTTATAAACAAAGACATTGGTAATCTCCAAACTCTGGACCCCACCCAGTTCGGGTTTGTAAAAGGCAGATCATGTCTCCTAAATCTGATAGACTTCTTTGAAGCAGTCACCAAAGCCGTAGACAAAGGTAAGCTGGTTCACACAGTCTATCTAGATCTTGCCAAGGCTTTTGAACCATCCCCCACTCTGGAATTATAGATAATATAAGATAGATGGGTTGCCAACTGGCTCGCTGACAGAACCCACACTGTGAAAGTAGCAGACTAGAAATCCGACTTCAGACCAGTGACAAGTAGAGTATCACAGGGTTCAGTCCTGGGTCCTCTCCTGTTTGGTATCTACTTTTCTTAAGTACAGGCTAGCACAGAAGGTCTTTGGCTAATGAAGTTCACAGATGACTGCAAACTAGGAGCAATAATAGACACTCCTAACGATGTGGACATCCTACAAAAGGGCCTCACTGAGACAGATGCCTGGTGTCAAAGCCATGGACTCAAGCTCAATGCCAAAAAGTGCATTGTCATCCCCTTTGGTAAAAACTCTGTACCCATGAGCTACCACTTAGGTGGTAGTCTAGTTAAGACCAAAAGTGTGATAAGAGACCTTAGGACACAGGTGGACAGAAGTTTCTCCTTTGATAATCACATCACCACAGTAGTCAGGAAATCCTTCTATGTAGCACACCTCATCACAAAAAGTTTCTCATCCAGGAAAAAAGAGGTCATTGTTACCCCTCTACTCATCATTCATTAGACCCATTATAGAGTACAATGCCACTTTTGGTATGTACCTCACAAGACAGCTACAACAACTGGAAAGGCCACAGAAATACATCACAAAGAGGATTACTGGCCTCGAACAGATGCCCTATGCAGACCGTCTCAAAAAACTCCAGCTTTACTCTGTCACATATTGCTTACTCAGAGGCGATCTCTGCCTAACATACAAAGCTATGTCAAACCCAGAGCTGTTGGACATGCTCCACTTAAGGAAATCCAAATCCATCCGAGCTACACACTCTAGGGATCTAAACCTTGTCACCTCAATAAACAGAACATGTTAGATGGATAGATTCCTGTCCCAGAGACTTCCCATACTCTGGAACAAACTACCTATCTATATCAAACAAAGCTCCTCATTAGCACTCTTCAGAAAAATCTTGATGATTGGATGGGAAATAGGAAATTCACTCCGGGGATCACCTCTGTGGCTCTGCTCAACAGGGGCACAGGAAAATAATTTTCTTGGGTGGCGAAAGCCAGGGTACATTTTTGGCTAAGCTTATATAGGCCCTAAGGCCAATAGCCTAGTACCGACCTATGAACAAAAACTGAGAAACTGTATGAGCTTGCCTAGGGATATGGATAGTAAAATATAAGCAGTAAAATGTTTTTAGTCCCTTTAGTTTTATACAAAGGTCAGGCATATTTTTATCAACCAGAGGAGAAATTGTGGACAGTAATTAATAAAGAGTTGAAGGATTTTATTTGGGAGAGAAAGAGGGAAAAAGTGTCAACTAGGATAATTTGATCCTCTCAACAGAACAAGGAGGTTTAGGATTACTTGATTTGAAGGAAAATTTTACAGCTACACAGTTAAGACTCTTATACATAACACAAGCAGAAAACTACAATTCAAAGTGGAAGGGATGATGATGATGATGAAGCAAGGTGGAATTCAAAAATAAGACAATTTTGGATGCAGATCCTTAAGGAAAATAACAGTAGTCATACAGAATATTGTACTTAACTTCTGGCTATAAGTATTAACATAGTTACATGGAGTTTTAGCCATGCGTATGAACTATTTACATGCACACACCAAATAAACACCAGCATAGGTAAAAACAGGAAAAACAATAATCTTCCTTAAGAGTGAACCTGCAAGCTATCCTAAAAACTATATACCAATAACTTGCTTTCCAACGACGTATAAGCTATACACTGGAACTGATGCTGACAGAGTTTATAGTCATTTAGAAGAAAACTCAATCGTGGCAGTAGAACAAAATGGTAATAAAAGAAAGTCATATGGAACAAAGGATCATTTGTGGTTAAAATAGATATAATGGAGAAGTGTAAAAAGGGGAAGAATCTAAGTATGGCATGAATAGACTACAAAAAAGCATTTGACAGTATCTCACATTCAAGGATAAAAGAGTGCTTAAAAATGTATAAGATACACCCTACACTGATCGATTATATTACAGCGACCATGAAACAGTGGAAAACCACTTTGCAGTTAAGCCATGATAAGGGACAAATTATTATTCCAGGGATAAAAATCCAAAGGGAGATATTCCAGGGTGACTCTCTGTCACTGCGGCTCTTTAGTCTTGCCCTTTACCCGTTAAGGTGTCTACTTAACCAATTAGGTCATGGCTATAATTTGGCTGCCAGAAAACAACAAAGTGTAAAGACTTAGCTTCCTTTTGTAGATAATTTAAAACTGTATAGCTCATCAGATGAGGAACGGAAAGCACAACTACAAGTGGTCAAAACTCTTTCAGATGATATAAGCATGTAATTTGGTCTTGATAAATGTGCAAAAGCAACCTTTAAAGCAGGAAAGCTGCAGCACCAAAAAAAAAAAAAAAAAACATCAGTTTGGGACAGTAATATGATCTAAAAGAACTTGACCAAGAAAGACTATATAAATATTTGGAAACTGGTGAAGGATCAACAATAAAACACAAACAAATGTCAATAAAACTAAGTAAGGAATCTTTTAGAAGACTAAAATTAATACTGAAAACAGCATTGACATCTAGGAATAAAGTTCAAGCTATAAACCAATTTGCTCTTCCTGTCCTAACTTACAGTTTTGGAGTGATTAAATGGCTCCAAATGGCGTAGGATATATTAGACAGGAAAACAAGGATGCTTCATGCTCATCAAATGATTTATAAAAATCAGTGCATACCAAGACTATATATTCCCCATTCTGAAGGAGGTATGTACCTCCTCGAAACTGATTACATGTATAGATCTGCAGTCGTGGGATTGCATCCATTATCTGCTGACCTCACAAGACCCAAATGTAAAAAGTTTTGAAACATGAGGAGAATAAGTCTAAGATGACTTCCTTGCTTAGTTTAGTAGAAGCATATCAGCATCAAGCGAGAATGGAAATCAAACCAGAAGTAGATACCAGTCAGACAGCAAATGAATGTGCCAAAAAACAAAAGAAAGAGTAGAAGGTGAAGGATCAGATGAGAAGGTGAGAAATGTGGAAATGCATAAATATAGTTACAAGTATAGAAAACTCTTGGAACAACCTCATGTTGATCAGGATCAAATGCAGGAATGGTTAAGGAGAAAAGAATTTAAGCCAAAAGACGAAAGGTTAATATTGGTGGCCCAAGATAGTGGAATACGTACACGTTGGTTCACAAAGTCTATTGATCATGTGGAAGAAACAGACAAATGTAGGTTTTGAAAAAAAGAATTAGAAATAGTCGCAGATCTTGTTACTGGTTGTGATATACTAATGGCAGAAGGACAGTATACTGAAAGGCATAATAATGTAGCAAGACTGCTGCAATGGGAATTCTGCAAACATTGTAATACTGAGGTAACTGAAAAACACTAGAAACATAAGCCACAAAGCATCATAGAAAATGATGAAGTTTATATCACATGCTATCATCCATTACCAACAGTTCAAAGAATAGATGTGAGAAAACCAGATATACTAGTCTATGAAAAGAAGACAGAAGTAGCAGTGATCATTGAAATTGCTGCACCCAGTGACTATAGTGTCTTACATACAGAGACACAAAGTCATAAAATACCGGGATTTGCAGGCAGAAACAAGGGAAATGTGGAAGAAGGATACCCAAACAGTCCCAGCAGTAGTAGGAAAAATGGGTCTTATAAAAAAGAATTTACAATCATACTTACATATGTTACCGATATATATATATCTCCATACAAATCACAGAAGGAGGGCACACTACAGGTGCTTTGATGAGCACTTCTGGCTAACATCAAAGACTGAAACAGTACTAATTACACAAACTTTAGTCGTACTTTGACTTAGGAATGGGGTCCATTCCCATCATGGTATTAGAAACAAAAAAGACTTGGAGAAATTAAAAATGGGAAAAGAAATATTGTATTCATAAAGTAGCAGAAAGTATATTAAGAACTAAGCCTACATGGAGAAAGGAGATCCTGTCGATATGGTGATGACTGCAATTAGAGATACAGAGAGTACACAAGAGGGAGATGCAATTTACTGGAGGAAGCTAGCAAAAGAACTAAGGTATTGGGAACAAATAATTAGAAAAGGAAAGGTAATAGAATGGGAAGAGGTCAAGAAGACATTATACTGCAGGCTAGTGACTGCCTTCCCTAGCAGGGACTGATATCAGAATACGGAGAAAAAGAAAGGGATAGGTAAATCCTAAATAAAAGATCTGCACTGTTTTGAGTTTTTAATTGAATCTAGAACAGAAGCTACTGTTAAAAAAGGGATAATTAGTAGGGCATATAAAATATTGCGTGATAACTATAGGAATCAATCAGAAGATATATGAAAAGATTAGGAAGAATGATTATATATATAATTCACAAAGAAACAATGGGAAACATATGAATGATTCCCAAATATGCAACAAGATTTAGGATTTTTTGCCTGGAAGTGTTTGTATAGATGCTTTTATACCCTAAGAAGACTCCAAAGAATTTTTATATGTTTTGGAGTGTATTGATTTGGCAGACTTTAAAAGTGCCCCTACATAGTGCTCTGTTAAGAATACTGGGTAAGTAAATGAGTGTAACTAAGGAAATGATTTTTTTAACCTGGGACACAGGATCTAGATTACCTAGAAATAGCAAGGCCTTGTTAAGTTTAATTCTGGTGGCAGCCAAAAAAAAACAATTACTGTACTACAAAATGGAAATCAAAATCTAAATCTAAACCAACTCTACTTGAAGTAGTGAATATTGTAACAGATATAAAAGAACAGGAAGTGGGATCTTTAGAAAATGGTAGGAGTAAATTACATAGAAAAAATAGAAATTGTGGAAAGAATTCATGCAAAAATGTTTTGGAAGAGACATGATGTTTAAGAGGAGGCAGGAATTGAATAATTTATCTGATGTTGCTTAGATTATACATCACATATATTGTTATATATCCTATAATGTTTGTAAATGTGAAGTTGTTAATATGGCTTACTTACTTTTATATAAATGTATCTTGTCTATGTCAAAAGTGAAAATTCAGTAAAGGTGTTTAAAAAAATCTATCATCCATATAGTCAAGTTCATGTTCCAGATGTTAGGGTGGATGAGAGACCCCTTGCCCTGTGTGAATAGGTCCACTCTGTCAGGAGGTTTCTGGTAATTTCTCTTGAATAAGTGCACGACAAGGGAGAACCAATGTTGTCTGGGCTACATGACTGTTACCAGGAATATCCTTGGATAGTCCTTTATATGTATTAAGACTGATAATCAGGGGAAAAGGAGGAAGGCATAAAGGAGCGTTCTAATAGAAGGGAAACAAAACACAACTTGTATAGAAGATGTCCCAGCTCACAACTGCAACTGTCTCTTAAGAATGGAAACATATCTTTTGGGGAATTCCCTACTGGTGGTCAATCTCCTGGAAGATCTCTGGGGTGGAACATCTGTTCACAAGGTCTGTCCTGGATCTGCTTAGGAAGTCTACAACTTGTTCTTCTCTGAAAGAATGTAGGTTGCCTGAAGGGAGAGATTGTGTTAAGTTGCCAGCTCTCAGGCCACCATACCTAGTTTGCACAGGGGGCAGAACATGGCTCCCCTATTTGTTCATATACTACATGACTGTGTTATTGTCTGCTACGGCTAATAGTGGTCCTGGGTCCCACAGCTGGTTCACTCTTTTATTGCCATTATTAGGGTTGTCATTTCTTTGATGCTTGTTTTTTCCTTACATGAGGCTCCAGAATACTTTGAACTTTTCAACACATTTGGGAACTGCTTTCCAGGTAAAATTCAAGGCATCAGTTGTGACAGACTGACTTGGAATGAGGGGAGAAAGAGGGAGACTTTAGTTCTGAATGACCCGGTTGGCCCAACAAAGGAGTTTTCTTTTGATAAAGTCCAATACTGGAATATGAAAGGATGGGAATGTTGGCATTTTGTCCAGACATATTTTAGGAAGCACTGAACTTCCTCATATGAAGTCCGGCTAAAAGGACCATAAGGATTGCTGACACCATATAACCTAGAATTCTGATAAAGTCTCTTACTCTGGAACTGGTCTGGTGAGCAGTGACAGTGGTACAAGGAAACTTTCTCTGGAGGGATATAAGGTACTACGAAGTAAGTATTTAGAAGGCATCTTAGAAAAATTAACTTGTGAGACGGAATCAAAGAAGAATTTTCCAGATTAAATTTGAAACCTAAATTTTGGAAAAGATTAATGGAACCACTTCACAAAAGCTGAAAGAATACTGTTACCATAAACAGAAGGCCAGTTAAAGGCTACAATAGCCGAGGCGCTAGAGACTTTTGCACTGATTTTATAATAAAAGAATTTTGGTTTGGATTTCTCTGGCCTTCTGTTTGGAAAATATTAATTGAAAAATGCAGGGATGCTAGAATGTCGTGCCAGGCTTTACTAAGATAAGACAATCCTTGAGGTGGGGAGAATGTGAATTGCCTGAAGTCTGCAGAAGGCAATGGCCAGAGACATTTTGTAAGTGTTGATAGACCAAATGGCAAAGATGTAAACTGAAAGTGGAATTCCTAAAACATAAATGTATGTGAATCTGGTACCTTATACAGCTTTTCATGTTTCTTAGGTGTAGGATATTGAGTCTGGAGATGCAGAATTGGAGGTAAAGGCATCCTCAAAAGCCCTAGTAATGCAGAAATAGCTAAGTTTTAGGGAGTCCAGACTCAAGGGGTCATAATAACAATTTTGTGCATCTGAAACTTCTGTTCCCTCCCATCTGAAGCGTTCTTTAATTTTCTTAATGGTAGCTGAAAATGTATTTCTGGAATCAGATAAAATATATTTTACTCTGATTCAGATGCACAAGGTATAGGGGAAGAGAAACCCCTATGTTACAAGATGGGTCGCAAACTGGCTCAAAGACAGAACCCACAGAGTGAGAGTTGCTGGAGCCATGTCAGACTCGAAACCGGTCACAAGTGGCGTCCCACAGGGTTCTGTCCTGGGACCACACTTGTTCGGTATATGCTTTTCCGAGGTACAGGCAAATGTGGGAGGACTATGGCTCACCAAGTTCGCAGACAACTGCAAACTGGGCACCATAATCGACTCTCCAGCTGACACAAACATCCTTCAAAAAGGTCTCACAGAGACAGATAACTGGTGCCAGCGCCATGGTTTAAAGCGAAATGCCAAAAAATGTATAGTCATACCCTTTGGCAAAAACAATGTGCCCACAAATTACCACACAGGCGGAAACCCATTAAGTACAGAGAAAGTTATTAGGGACCTGGGGACCCAAGTTGATAGCAATCTCTCCTTTGAAAACCACATTACCAAAGTGGTTAGAAAGACTTTCTACATAGCCCACCTCATCACGAAGGGTTTCACATCTAGATCAAGAGAGGTAATCGTGCCCCTTTATTCATCCCTCATCAGGCCCATCATAGAATACAATGCCCCTTTTGGGATGTACCTTACCAGACACCTGCAGCAATTAGAAAGACCCCAAAAGTATCTCACCAAGAGGATCAAGGGTCTCAAACAGATGCCATATGCTGCTCGGTTAAAAAAACTCCAGCTCTACTCAGTTGCATACCGCCTACTTCGAGGCGATCTAAGTCTGACATACAAAGCTATGTCAAATCCAGAATTAATGGACATGCTCCACCTCAGTAAATCTAAATCCCTTAGAGCCACACGCTCGAGGGACTTGAACCTCAGCACAGAAATAAATAGAACTTGCTGGAGGGACAGGTTCATAACCCAGAGGCTCCCTTCGCTCTGGAATAGAATTCCAGTTCATGTGAGGCAGAGCACCTCACTGAATCTCTTCAAGAAGAATCTCGATAGGTGGATGGGGGATCGTAGGCTTGTCCCAGGGATTACCCCCGTGTCACTATTAGACAGAGGCACAGTAAACTAAACCTTAAAAAGGGCACAGTATACTCAAATTAAGGGGTGGCGTAAGCCATACAGAATCGGGCTAGGTTTATAATTGCCCCAGGGCAGATAGCCTAGTATGAACCTATGAACCTATGAACCTATGAGAGCTGAGAAGCAAAATCAAGACCTTCCTCCTCAGTGTCACCAAGTCAACACTTCAGAGGAAGAGGGGACTCTCTTCCTCTAAACCTGAAAACACAAAGGGGTTAAAGAAGGGAAAGACTGCAAAACCATGAAGAGACCTTGTGGCAAAGTTAATCAGCCTTCCTGTGAGCACTTTTAACTAGAAGTAGTTGCAGAGGGATATAAACACCTAGTCTTTTGGGGTCTCAAGAATGATTGTCTTGGAAGGACCAGATATCTGGACCTCCATGAGTGGCTTGGCTACCTCTTCCCTTAACAAAATGTGATGAACACCATCCTCTTCTTCACTTTGAATGAACCAGGGTTCTAGCATCTTGGCTAAGGGACCTAAAGTCCAGTCTGACTGTACGTGTGAATAACCTTAAAACCTACCACTCATAGTCCCTTCCCCACCACTAAGAACACAAACTCTTTCTCCTTTAAACCCATTCAAACTACTTACATAAAAAACTCCTAAGTAATTTAAAACCCTATTGTCTTGCTGCCAACCAACTACCCAATAAATTCCTAAAAGTAGCTGCTCCTTCCATCACCTACCCCATATCCATCCTAATCAATTGCTCTATCTCCAAACAGTATGTGCCTCACCTCTGGAAAATTTCTCACTTTATACCCCTCCACAAGGGCAGCCGCTCTAGAGATATTTCAAACTACCACGCCATTGCCATCCTCCCTCCCATTGCCAAAATCCAAGAAAAATATATACAATAACAACTCTTGATTCACCTCACCACTAATGACCTACTATCTACCTCTCAGCATGGCTTCAGACCTAAACATAGTACAAACACAATACTAATAACCTTTACTGATGTTATTCATCTCCTCAAAAATGAAGGACATCCAGTTTCATGAATTTTCCTAGATATGTCAAAAGCCTTTGACACCATATCCCACCAACTTCCACTCAGACATATAATACATATAATCTAAATTCATCATCCCTAACATGGCTCCACAGCTATCTGTCTAACTGACAACAGTTATTGGTGGTTTTGAGTGCACACTTGTGTTGATTTATTGGTGGTTTTGAGTGCACTCTTGTTTTGATTTATTGGTGGTTTTGAGTGCATTTCCACAGTATCACTTGTTTAACTGAAAACAGACTACAAAATGGAAAAACAATCTCTCCCAGCTACTACCAAGGATCCATATTTGGTCCCCTCCTCTTCGTCATATTTACCAACAACCTAAACTCCACCACCCAACTTGTCACTATCATCCAATATGCAGAGGATTCCATTCTTATCTGATCAGCCCCCACCCCCCCAACTAAGAACTTCAACACAAAATGCAAAAGTCTTTCCTGGACATTGAAAATTACCTCTGCAACCATCAACTCATCCTAAACCCAAACAAGACAAAGTTAATCATTTTCACAAACGAATTATCCAAGCTCAACTCACAACCTCTTTCTATTCACTCCTCTAATGGTACAAAAATTGAACCTACAAATCAGACCAAGCTTCTAGGAGTTGCTGTAGATGATAGACTAAAACTTGATAAACACATCTCCCTAAGAATCAAAAAAGTTCACACCAAACGTGGAGCTCTTTACAGGGCCAAACCTTACCTTACACACCAAGCCAGACTAGCAACATATAGATCTTAGTATCTAGCCTACTCTATTACTCACATATCTTCACCAACCTACGTAAGGCTACCCTTAATAACCTAGATTCCTGCTATAACAAAACAGCTAGGTTTGCTGCCAGTCAACCCCATAATACTCATCATTGCTCTGTTCTTCAACAACTCGACTGGCTTGAACTCCCCAACCTGTTAACACTACACTAACTTACCTTTGCCCATAAAGTCATACACAACCCCAATAACTGTCCTGCACTTTCAAGCCTGGTCCAACCTAATTTTAACTGCAGGTCCCTTAGGTCTTCCAACAGACTAATACTAAAAGTTACCCAGTCTCACAACTATCCTGGCGAGTCTCTCTATTCCTGTAAAATAGCTAAGGAGTGGAATACTCTTCCTCAGCACATCCAAAAAAATACCAACATACCTGCATTTAAAAAAAGCCTAAAAGATTATCTCAGTAGCAACTGGCTCTGCTCCTGTATTGCTCCTGGCTTGTTTCTTTTTCCTATTACTTCCAACTCCCTTTCTCATGAACCTCTCTTCATCACCTTTAAGAAGCTAATGCTTCAAATCCCATGTTTTTTTTTATATATATCTGTATTATATTATTAGTATGTGTTTTTTCATAACTTATTGTCTCTTATGTAACTTTGTTGATTGCATTTTTGCTAATATTTCTGTTCATGATTACTTGTTTTCCTGTGTAATCTTGTTAATTGCATTTTTTGCCAATATTTTGGTTCATGATGGGGTGGCCGCAGTGGTGCAGCGGTTAGAGTTGTCACCTTACAGTAAGAGGTTCTCCAGTTCGATTCTCGGCTGGGATGCCTTCTGTGCGGAGTCTGCATGTCCTGCCTGTGGTCATGTGGGTTTCCTCTGGGTGCTCTGGTTTCCGCCCACATTCCAAAGACATGCAGTAGGTGGACTGGACACTCTAAATTGGCCATACGGGAGAGTGTGTGTTTGAGTGAGTGGTACAAATGAACTGCCATGGCAGGGCTAGGCACCCGGCAGTGTAAACCTTGGCTCAAGATGATTGTCACTGCTGAAGTGACACGCCGACCCCATGTGAAAAATGGGAAAAGGGGTTGAGGATGGAGGATGGATGGATTTGTGTTCATGACTACTTGGACTCTTAACTAATCGTTACTGTTTTGGAGCTTTTCTCCCCGTGTCTCAGCTGAAAACAGACTACTTGCCTAGTCAGACACTATCCGGTTAACAAATGTAAATAAATAATAAATAAATAAATGTGGGCCTTAGTGACTTCCCACAGAGCCCTAAAAAAGGGACCAGGTAAATAAGAGTGATGGTACTAGGGTTCTGAAACTAAAACAGCAGAACGTATGATCATAACAACTGAACTGCCAGTCCCAGAAATCTGAAAAGAGGCAGATGTTTGAGTCTCTACTTTAGCCTCGTTTGAAATGTATCTTCTTTTTTAAGTACAGGGGATATCCAAGGCAGACAATTCAATAGCCATGGCTGTACAAGCCAAGACATTCAACTGACATTTTTTGAGAAAAAGGTTAAGGCTATTAAGTCTTCTCTGAGTGGTTTTGGGAGTAAAAGTTAAAAGAGATATCAATAACTAGATCTTAAGACTTCCCAAGGAAGAAAATGTAGTCTGTATAGATGTCCTTGCCTACCACATGTAGATTTCCCTATTCTGACATATTTAAGACACTACTGAAATGCACTTTTTACAGAAAAAGAAGGTCCCCAGTGGGGTACTAATCTGCCCACAAAACTTTAGTCACAAGCCAATTGATGACACTGAAGACCCTGAGATGAAAATCTAATGTAAGGCATCAATGGCAAGAAAGTTCTGATTTTGGTACCCATATGTCCTTTTTATACAAGTATGCTCTCTTGCTTGAGTGGATGTCTGGTACAGAAAAAGCTTTAGTATAGGATACATCCCCATATAGGTTGATGGTACTGTAACAGTGGTTTAATGATGAATATAATTCTTTTATTAGACTACCCAATAAGAACAGGGAAGGAATCAACAAGTGAATAAGCCTACAGATATACATCTGCCTAACATAGAAAAATGGATAGCAACCACCAGACACATTCATTAAAGTGAATGAATCCAACAAAGCTCAGGGCACAGTGATAGAAAGCTTTCAGGGTTCAAACATTTAGTTAAGGAATACCAACAGAAGAATGTATACCATTTAAATAGCTATGTCAGCACAGAAGTAATGGATATACACAGTAAAATATTACAAACTGAAATCTTACAAAGCAGGAGAAGTTTCACTACAGCCTGAAAATGTTGAAGAGGATGGAATAAAAATAACTAGCAGGACTAAACAGGAGAGATCACTCAGTGAGATGGTAATGTTCAGTCACACTGAGACAGAAGGTGAGTCACGTGTTCCTCTTAAAGAAGTCCTGAACTACTGAGAGAAAGATACATTTACTGAAAAATACTGTATCCCAGCAGTATGAAACTGTTTTGAACTTGCTAACTGTAAGAATTGTTTGAGAAAATATATACTTTAACGTTTTTTGTATATTTAAAAAAATGTTGTATTGTTTACTCAGTTCAGTTTCACTGCCTATAATACACCACAATATGTACATATGCAGAAACATACATCTATCTTTCCAAAAGAGTTAAAAACAACCGCTCAGCTGGGATGAAGTTGTCACACCAGTACATAAAGAACAGAACCAGAATAAAAAGAATAAAAGCTGGGTGATAACAAACATAAGTAAAATAAACCACAAAAACTTTTATTATAACTTAGTAAGCATTTTCACGTCCTCAGTGCTTCATCAGACTTTAAAAATACACAAGTTAACACTCACTATTTAAAATCTAAACCACAAATCAGAAACTGATTCAAATTATGACATCATAGTAAGCTGTCCAATCAGCTACAGAAACTCAGACAGCACATGATCTGCCAATGTGTACTAAAAAATAAATAAAACAAACTATAATTTCTAATATGGCTTAAGTATATATAAAAAATACTTACATGTTAGTCACCTAGTTCTAACAGTACATACATGCTTAGTCATAGTAAAATATACAAGTCCAAAACCATTAAATATATTTCTAGGGACTCAGAAGCAAAAAATCAGATCAATTGATAGCCAGGATTACGTGATAAAGTCACTTAATAAACATGTAGTGTCTTGTGTATGCTTGCTTAATTTGGCTCTGTACGTAAAGAAAACATGCAAAAGCTGTGGGTTCTTATCTGTTGCACTTAGAATTCCTAGAGGTTTCCAACATTCAACATTCTTAAGCATAGCACAACATTGCAGTGAAATGTAAGAATTCCTAAATGCATACCATGAAAACCAATTAAAAATAAACTGCTATCACAACAGCATAAGTGAATTGCCTGTCTAACAAGAAAAGATAAAACAATGAAGAATAAATACCTAAGTGCATGCATTCAAGTAGATCAGCTATGACAGTTGATAAAACCAGGAAAAGTTCAGTATAAAACAGTTGATAAAAATAAAAAAGTTCAGTATAAAACATTACTTCATAGTAAACATCTAAGCAGGTGTGGTATTATAATCACAATCTTAATGGGCAGAGCCCATGTGTACACATGAAATTTAAAAGCTATAAGAATATAAGCTAACTAATGTTACTAAGAAACATCAACCATAATTCAAGTGATGTATATAGAAATTAGTGTGTCTGCTTACAAGTGTAAGGACTTAAAACCAAAAGGAGCACTACTCAGTCAGTAAAACTAAAATGAAAGTACCATACCTGATAAAAACATCCAAAGAAATGTACTAATTGAGTTATTATCCTGCAGAACCAGGCCAGTGGAGGTGCTTAGATCCTAAAAGTGCCAAAAGAGTTTAAAGAAACCTGAAGTTGCTTAAAAACTATCCTCTATATGCATAGAGACAATCAAAGAGGAGTCCTCTGATAATGGGTATAATGGGTATCTCCACAAAAAAGTAATCATATAGTTCTTTGCTAATGTATCTGCTTAAAAGACAGTCTAGTAGGTCATTTCATACCCTCCATGTCATAATCGATTGTCTTAATGTCCACTTTAGTGTGCATTGAAGTATCCTTTAGCATTTCTTGCATAGTCTGCATATAGTAGTTCTTACTCAGTATCACAGTTGCTCCACCTTTATCTGCTGGACAAATCATGATGTCAGTGTTATTCTGTAGTTCCTTAAGTGCTTCACTTTCTCTTTTGGTTATGTTATAAAATCTCTTCTTAATGAACGTGCCCTTGTTGTACATATTATATAGATCTTGTTCACAAGCTTTCATGAATGTTTCTATCTGTGGACACGATGTAGGTGTATATGTACTTGGTTTCTTGAAGATATTTGTATTATATTCTGCATTGGGAAACATTAGCTTGAGCATGATATTCCAGCAAAATAGTTTGATGTCAATCTCTATATCACTAAAATTACTGGAAGTGGCTGGAATGAAAGAAAGTCCTTTCTGTAGGACTTTGTGTTGATCATTTGTCAATATGTGATTCGAAAGATTGAAGATTAAGTTGTTATGTTCTGTGTCCAGAACTTCTTGACTGTTATTAAGGGCCCTACATCCTTGAAATAATTTATTCTCTTCCTTCTTCTCCTTCTGGATCGATCTTGTTTCTATTGTTCTCAAATAGGTAAGGGTTTCATCTGCTATGAAGGTTTTGGAGGATTTGCTAGAGAATACTAGACTTTATGAGCTGAAACTACAATCACAAAAATAAAGTAAACTAGAGAGGGATATGATGGATTTCAAAGCAGGACAGTTTTTTCTTGGCCACATGAGAATGGAAGGGCAGTGGTTAAACAAGTATTATCAGAGAGAGTGCCACTTCTGCCCACCCCTAAACCTCCTTCACTAGAGACCACATGAGAGACAGCAAAGAAGAAGGCAATATCTGAGAATAAACAGCCTGGCACAAATAGTGACAACAGTGCATGAATAACAAATACCAGTGATGTTATTACCCTTGTACATAACGAAACTAATGTGAGACCTAAAGCAAACAATACTTTTGACCAGGTCTTTCCAGGGGTCCCCTTACCTATTCGAGAACGATACAAACAAGATTGGTCCAGAAGCAGAGGAAGGAAGAGAAGGAATTCTTCCAAGGATGTAGGGCTCTTAATGGCAGTCAAGAAGTTCTGGACATAGAATATAACAACTTAATCTTCAATCTTTTGAATCACATATTGACAGACGATCAACACAAAGTCCTACAGAAAGGGCTTTCTTTCATTCCAGCCACTTCCAGTAATTTTAGTGATACAGTGATTGACATCAGACTATTTTATCGGAATGTCATGCTCAAGCTGTTTCCCAATGCAGAATCTAATACAAATATTTTCAAGAAACCAAGTACATATACACCTACTTTGTGTCCACAGAAAGAAACATTCATGAAAGCTTGAGAACAATATCTACATAATATGTACAACAAGGACACATTCATCAAGAAGAGATTTTATAATGTAACCAAAACAGAAAGCAAAGCACTTAAGGAACTACAGAATAACACTGACATCATGATTTGTCCAGCAGATAAAGGTGGAGCAAATGTGATACTGAGTAGGAACTACTACATACAGACTATGCAAGAAAAGCTAATGGATACTTCAATGTACACTAAAGTGGACATTAAGAGGATCAATAATATGACATGGAGGGTACAAAATGACCTACTAGACTGTCTTTTAAGCAGATATATTGGCAAAGAACTATATGATTACTTTTTTGTGGAGACACCCCTTATACCCATTAACAGAGGACTTCCTAAAATTCACAAAACTTTGGATAATCCTCCCCCTTCGACCAATAGTTTCATGCAAAGGTTGGCTCACTGAACCCATTTCAATTTATGTTGAAAACATGCTGAAACCAGTGATTTTGAAGACAGACACTGTACTGAGGGACACCCAAGATTTTTGGAATCCCTGTATCAATACTTTCAACAGTGATCTATTACAGACGACACCTGGTTTGGCACCCTTGATGTCTGTTTCTTATTTACATGTATACCTAACCAGACAGGAATAGAATTTTAAAAGAAATGTTATCGGCCCAGGTTGCTTTTACTTCTAACCAGATTAATCTACTGTGTATGTTAATTGAGATTATCTTAGAGAGCAATGCATTCATATTTAATGATGAATATTATCTGCAGAAAACTGGGATAGCCATGGGCACCTCTTGTGCCAACTCATATGCAAACGTAGTGATAGCCAGTTGGGAGACCAAGCTAGCCCTTTCACATGGAACATATTGCAACAAGGTCACCTTTTACAAATGCTTTGTGGATGATATATTCTTGGTCTGGGTTAGAAGCAGAGAGGTACTGGATGAGTTTGTGACATATATAAGTAACACAACTGACTTTTTAAAATTTACCATGCAAGCACCTAGAGAAGAGATCAACTTCCTAGATGTTAGTTTGAAGATTAAAGATGGTCAGATACAGACAACAGTCTATAAGAAACCATGCTGGAAGAACAATATTCTGGAGAGATCAAGTATGCATCCTACCTTTGTATTTCAAAATATTATCAAAGGGCAAATGTTGAGATTATCAAGGATCACCAACAATGACATGGAGCTCAACACAACAATGGACAATATGATCAAGAATCTTGAAGACAGGGGGTTATTCAATGAAGGAATGTCTAGAAATTACTGACTCAGTGATTTTTGAAAGACAAGGTAGAGGCAAGCTCTATTCATCTAAAAAGATGCTGAAATCTGCAGAGAAGAAAGAACCTGCCAGAAATAAAAAATGTCGCTTAATACTGCCTTTCACATTTGCCAATCAGAGTATAATCAACATCATCCAGAAGAACTGGCACGTGTTGATGTCTAATGAGAACATCCTTCAAATTGCGGGTCAATGTCCAAGCATTACATACAAGAACATTAAATCTATAAGAAAAAGAGTATGCTACCAGAACAGTGATGGACATAATGTTAATGATTCCAGTAAGGTGGGAACCTTCAGTTGCAAGCAGTGCAATATCTGCTCATTTATAGCCAATACCAATTATTTTGTTCATCCCACCACTGGCAAGCTTGTGAGTCTTTGGAATTATGTCAATTTCTGGACCAAAAACATGGTCTATTTGACAATTTGTATGAAATGTCCCAGTTTTTACATAGGAAAAATTAACAGGGCACTTAGGAACAGGATCAAAGAATATTTATATATTAAGAAGGAAGATACAACTGTGGCAACAGCTAAACATGTTGTGGAACAAGGAGTAGAACATCTTTTCAAATGTATGGTACTGGACACTTTGAAAAAAGATAATAGAATGGATGACAGGAAGAATAAGATTGAGAAGACTGAACAAGAATGGATCATTTGGTTACATGCAGACTGGTGTTATGAACTGAATGACTCTGTTTCCATCAAACCTCTCTTGAAAGCTAGACCATTCTCATAGAATCAAATTTAACCCCATTGACTGGTTATTTGACTTCAGCTAAAGGGAATGATAGGTTGTAACACCCTTTTATCACACAGATTTATTTGATTGGCTCTATGTATATAGAGGATGGTTCTTAAGCAACTTCAAGTTTGTTTACATACTTTTGGCACATTTATCAATTGATCTGATTTTTTGCTTCTGAGTCTCATAGAACTATATTTAATGGTTTTGGACTTGTATATTTTACCATGACTGAGCATGTATCTACTGTTAGAAGTTAGACACAGGTGACTAGCAGATAAGTAGTATATATATATATATATATATATATATATATATATATATATATATATATATATATTTAAGCCATACTAGAAATTATAGTTTGTTTTATTTATTTTTAGTATACATTGGCAAATCATGTACTGTCTAATTTGCTGTCAGAATTTCTATAGCTGATTGGACAGCTTGTTATGATGTCATAATTGGAATCAGTTTCTGATTTGTGGTTTGGGTTTTAAATAGTTAGTGTTACGTTGTGTATTTTTAAAGTCTGAAGAAGTGTTGAGGACAATACGAAAGTGCTTACTAAGTTATAATAAAAGGTCTTTGGTTTATTTTACTTAGCCGTGTTTGTGGTCACCCAGTTTTTATTCATTTTATACATGTATCTGCATTGCGCTGTGCCTTATGGGATGCTAGTACCATAGCTCTAATTGCTTCAGCAGTAGTGTTTCAATGGAATCACATTAGGTTCTGTCTGATTGATGCATTAGTACGGCCAAATTGGTGCTCTGTACATACATTGCGAACCAGATGCCAGCACAGTAATGTTATTTCTTCCAGAGATCAGAATAACGTGAAAGTATAGCTCAGTTTTTGTGTTTGTGTTCATTAGTTCTATACAGTGTGTGCCACATCTATGAATCTTATCCTTTGTCCATTTCACATGAACTGGTAATGAAACTACCAACCTCCTTCAAATGTACTGAATGGGAATAAATCCATAGAGTTCTTTCAGAAGAACTAGATACATTTAGTTAGTTATTCAACCAATGATTTAAATAGTCCATTAAAATCTTCAAGTAGATAAACTTTGTCTACCTCTAATTCTGCACAATTGATGCAATATCAGCTATGTCCCATAAGTAACCTGTATGTGTGAATAAGGAGGAACATCTGCTTCTACTCATCTCCCTGAATTACATTTTTTGATGACTTTTTATGCCAATTGCCTGCTGGCCATCAGTCCCTCTCATGGTTAATAAGTCCTGTCATTCCTTCATTAGGTGAGAGCTGAACAAGATCATATGATGTCTGTCTTTGTTACATTTCAATCAATATTACTCAAAATCTTAATTTCTTTTATTTGATAATAATGCTTTTGAAACATGGATTTTGGTATTTTTGTTTGAAATGGTTTTCCTATACAGAAGTCCTTATATTGTGAAACTGTACTCTTTTAAGAAAAAGTTCCTGGACTGAAGATATCACCAATTGTAAATCCTTATCCAAAGATGTACCAGTCTTTAATTTTGCAAGAAAACCCCAATTAAAATCTTCAGTTTTCCAAAATATTTCAGTATTTGTGTCATGGAAGGTGTATTCTAATAACTATACAGGTAAATGGCACTAATAACTAAGAACTTTCCTAACAGAACAAAAAAAATGTTAATGAACACTCCAGAGATGCTGCTACAAGTCGGCCATCTTGGTAGACTGTGGACCTTCATCTAACACTACCAAGTCAGGTACTCTACTTCTTGCAAACACTAAATAGAAGTTATGTACTCACCATAACGTTCCATCTGAGTAGATACTTCATTTGTCTGCAACCTGTGGGAATTGGATCCGACCTCAGATCCGACCGGCAGCTTTCCCAGCTTCAAGATCCGAGCTCCTAGCTCCTCCCCCTACCCATAATCCCTTGCTACCAACCACATTACCTCAGATAAGTTATTTTGCCCTATAAGCTAAAGACGGAGAGAGAAATCTCCACAGGACAATATTTTACCGAGGTTCGGGGGATGGCAGGGGGGGGTCGGTTGCAGACAAATTATCTACTCAGATGGAACGTTATGGTGAGTACATAACTTCTATATCTGAAGTAGTTACTTCATTTGATCTGCAACCTGTGGGACAGAGTCCCCAGCTTACCTAAAGGCCCTGGGTGGTCCCTACGGAAGGATATTCCGAAGCACCGCGGAGCCAAAGGAAGCCCTACTTCTGGAGATCATGTCCAGTTTGTAATGAGAAATGAACATATGGGAAGAGGACCAGGTAGCCGCTGAACAAATATCGTCAACTGGAACTCTAGACCAAAACGCTGTTGAGGTAGCCACAGACCTGGTAGAGTGTGCCCGGATGGCAACCGGAGCTGTTCTCCCAATTTAAATGTATGCCTGTCTGATACATTGAGAAATCCAATTTGCTACTGTCACCTTAGAAATTGGTTTGCCCATGGCTTATTTAGCATAAGAAACAAACAACTGGTCTGACTTGTGGAAATCTTTAGTCCTGTGCAAGTAAAAATGCAGTTGCCTGTGTACATCCAATTTGTGCAATGTGTATTCACCTTTGTTTTGGACGCTAGGAAAGAAAACGGGGAGGTTAATAGATTGATTAATGTTAGATTCTGTGGCTACCTTAAGAAGAAAGCAAGGATTAGTCCTGAAGGCAACCCTATCTTTGTGAAAAATAAGGTATGGATACTTAATGCACAAGGCTTGTAGCTCTGATTCCCTCTTGGCAGAGGTAATTGCTACCAAGAAGGCTGTCTTCCAAGATAAGAACTTTAAGGACACCGAGGCCGCAGGTTCGAAAGGTGGTCCTGTTAATGCTTGTAATACCAGGGTAAGATCCCATGGAGGCATAGCCGGTTTAATGGGAGGCTTTAAGAGGAACATGCCTTTTAGGAAGGCTTTGCATATTTTAACTGAAGCCAAAGAACTTATGCCATCTCCCACATGATAATGGGAGATGGCTGCAAGTTGAACTTTAATGGTGGACGCGCTAGCTCCCTGCTCAAAAAGGAGGGATAGAAAGTCCAGAATGGTGGGAATAGGAACCGTAAAAAGATCTAATCCCTTACCCTTTGCCCAGATGGAAAAACGTTTCCATTTACTGTTGTAGAGTTTTCTGGTGGATGGCTTATGAGCTGCCAGGAGAATAGCCTTGACTGGGGAAGAGATACCGGGAGTCCTTGCCATTAACGGAACTGGATCAGCCAGGCTGTGAGCCAGAGGCTGACCAGGTTTGGAGTGTGGCATCTCGTCGGATGCGAGATTAGGTCTGGTTTGGGATCTAGAATCCAAGGGGGAGCCACATTGTGAGACTGCAGAAAGGGGAACCAGACTTGTCGAGGCCAGAATGGGGCAATGAGAATCACTTTGCTCCCCAACCGACAGGCTTTCTGGATGAATTTCATCATCAGAGGAAGAGGAGGATATGCATACAGAAGACCGGGTGGCCAAGCATGAACCAAGGTGTCCCTGGGAGATTCCCCTTTGGGGGGAACTATCGCGAAGTACTCGCTGCATTTTGAGTTTAGGGGAGAGGCAAAAAGGTCGCAGCGAGGTTGACCCCATTTGTGGAATATCTGATTCGCGACCGAGGGATTCAGAGACCACTCGTAAGGGCTGAGAAACACCCGACTTAGGCTGTCTGCTAATATGTTGGTCCATCCCGGAATGTGCGTTGCTATCAGAAAGCGGTTGGTGGAAATCGCCCATTCCCACACTCTCATGGCTTCTCGACACAGGGGGTAAAGACCTGGTCCCTCCCTGTTTGTTTATGTACCAGACCACGGACATGTTGTCCGTGTGGATTGCAATAGTCCCCAGAGGTAGAAGGTGATGGAGAGCTTGCAACGCCAATAGCACTGCCCTCATCTCTAGGACATTGATATGCAATGCAGTCTCTAGAGGAGTCCACGTTCCTTGGACTGATTTCCCTGCATAATGCCCACCCCACCCAAGACAGGAAGCGTCCGTGGTCAACATGGCTTCGACTGGGGGAATCACAAAGGGTCTCCCTTCTTTGAGATCTTCTGCCTGCAGCCACCAAAGTAGGGAGTCCCTGCACGCCCTGCTCAGAGGAATCGGCATGTCCAAAGGATGGGTCAACAGAGACCATTGGACCTGGAGAGTCCACTGTAAAACACGCATCCACAGACGGGCATGGAGAGAAAGGCCGATTGCCGCCAACATAGATCCTAACGCCCTCAGGACTAATTCTGCTGGGGGGGTTGGGTTCTGAAGAATATCCAAGACTTGGCGGTACAAACTGTTTATTCTGGTTGGTGTGAGGACCACTCTGAAGATTCGAGTATCCAACCTGGCCCCTATGAAATCTAGGGCTTGAGATGGGCACAGGCAGGACTTCTTCAAGTTGACTGAGATGCCCAATTGAGCAAACAGAGATAGGGCATAGTCTCTCGCTGTAACCAGAAGATGCTTGTTGGAGGCGGTGAGGAGCCAATCGTCCAGGTAAGGGAACACCTGAATGCCCTGGAGTCTCAGGTGGGCTGCTACCACTGCCATGACTTTGGTAAACACTCTGGGGGCTGAGGTTAGGCCAAATGGTAGAATCCTGAACTGATAATGACTGTCTCCTAGCCAGAAGCGGAGAAATCTCCTGGACCGTCTGTCCATTAGTATATGGTAGTACGCGTCCTTGAGATCCAACGAGCACATCCAGTCGTTCTCCTGCAGAAGGGGGAGAATAGATTGGAGAGTGACCATCCGGAACTTTTCCTTGGGTATGAACAGGTTCAGGGACGAAAGGTCTAGAATGGATCTGAGGTCCCCCGTTTTCTTTAGCACCAAGAAGAACCTGGAGTAATAACCCAATCCGGACTGATCTGGGGGAACGGGTTGGATGGCTCTTTTTCTTAGCAACTCTGAAATCTCTTGAGTTGCGGACTCCCTTTGATGGGGTGGAACATCCAGGAGATGTTTGGGCTTGGGGGGGGTTGCAAGAACGGTATTGTGTAACCTCTGGATATTATCCGGATCACCCATCGATCATTTGTAATTGACTCCCAGCTTGATAGGTGATCCGATAGTCGCCCCCCGACTGCCTCCAGAGAGGGACAGTCGGGCAAGCCCTCAGGGCTGTTGCGCGGGTCCCTCCGAGAAGGGTTCTCTAGACCCGAAGTTATGCGGGCCCCCTCTGCCTCTGGGCCGGCATCCACCTTGTCCTCCTCTGCCTCTAGAGGACGAGTTGTCCGCAGCAGGACGGGATTGCTGAGATTTACGGAACCACAGCTTCTTTTACCCCCTCTAATTCCTGGAGAAGGATCTTTGGGGGTTCGAGAAGCGGACTCCGACGGCCGACAGCGTCTTCCCATCCTTCTTGCTTTGGACTAGCGTGTCACGAACCGATGAGCCAAATAAGGCCGAACCATCGTAAGGGACGTTCGCGAAGGACGCCTTGAAGGGATCCGAGAAATCGCAAAGGCGGAGCCAGGAGTACCGTCGCAAAACTACTCCCGCTCCGCTAGCTCTAGCGGCTCCTTCCGTGGCATGGGAAAGAAGCCGCATAGATGTATTTGATATGGACTTTAGAGTGGCCATTCGGGTCTCAAAAACTTTTTTGTCTGATACCGAGATGGACTCCGGAGGGGCTGCAGCGTATTCCTTAATTAAGTAACGCTGTAGCCTGATAGTGTGTGCCATGTAGTTCAGCGACCTTATAGCAAAGGTTGCTGAAGCAAACATCCGCTTCCCAATAAGGTTCAAGGCCCGGGACTCCTTGTCCGGTGGATGGACCGAAGAACTTTCCTGGGCAAGTTCTTTCTTAGTGGCAGCCGCCACCAACATAGCATCCACTGGTGCACCTTTGGACCAAGAAGGTCTATCAGAGGGAGGGCTGAGGACCTTATCCGGGCGTCTAGGGATAGGCTCCACGGTGTTGGGCTCCTTCCAAGTCCTGGTGGTAATTAGGTCCACCAAGGGGTTGGCTGGGGGGGGGGGACACCCAGGAGGTAGATGGGCCTGCCTCAAAGGCCTCCAGAAATATGGACTCGTCCAAGGAGGGCTTTTGGGCCGACCACCCCCCTCTTATACACATCTCCATGATGTCTCCAAATGAGACATCTTCAGGGGGTGACCTTGGGGAACCCTCCGTATCCTCCAAATCCATATCCGTGGTAATGGACTCGGGGGAGTCCAGGTACCTCCTTTTGCACTGGTGTTTCCGAGGCACCTCTTCGGCGGGGCTGTCCGAAGAGGGCTCGTCCACCGGATGGTGTTCCTCCCTGGGAACTAACTGGAGGCTTTGGGCAGGCTGTCCCGATGGACGGATGAGCGAAGACAGACCCTGATACAGTGGGGGCACGGGTGGATCTGAAGGCCCGGTCGGGGACCTGGTTGACCTCAACATTACCCTCTCCACTACCTCAAAAGCCGAGGGAGATTCACCATCACCAGCCTGAGAAAGTAACCTCCTCGGCTCCGAGGAAAGGATCGGGGTCGGAGCCGAAGCAATCGGATCCGAGGTAGTGATGCGCTCCAGCCCCATCGGCGCCGAAGACACAACCACTCCCTCAGATCCGATGCTCAACCCTCAGCCCCGAGAGCTTGGATCCGACAAGCTCGAAGGTATAGTCGGTGTCGAAGACACTATCCCTGTCGGCGCCAACGTATCCCCGGATCCGAAAGGGCCTGGATCCGAAAACTCCGAGACCCGATAACGGGTCGGAGAAGGAGCTATCGGGGCAAAAATGGGGGCTGCACTCCCTCCCAAAGGGGGGGGAGGCAAGAGCATCCCCATCTGCATCTGGGTCTGCAAAAATCTTCGCATCATCCGATCCATGTCTGCTTCGGAGATGCTCCTAGTGGACCTCGAAGAGGTAGTCGAACCAGGCCGGGAAGGCCGCCTCGAAGACCTCGAGGGAGACCTATCCTCCTCCTCCGTCTCTGGAGAAAAGGAAGGTGAACGGAGCCGAGAGGACAAGGATCCGGTAACCCTCTCAGGAGATTTCAATATCTTTTCAGGCGGAGCCGAGGGATGAGACTCGGCCCGCCTCTTAGAAGTATGACCCTCTTTCTCTCTGTGTTTCTTCTTCTCCCTGTGGGAAGAAGAACCAGACTCTACAGAACTAGTACCCGATAAGGGAGGTTGAGTCCCGGGTACAGCTGAGGGAGTAGCCGGCGCTGAAGCTACCGGAGTAGCCTGGATCCGGCTAGGAGAGGAAGAAGAAGCTGACTCCTGAGGGAGTTTTTCCGCCAGGATCAGCTTGTTCTTCCTGTCCCTAAGTGCCCGAGGATTAAAGGCCGCACAAATCTGGCAGGCCTCTGACAAATTTGCTGCCCCAGACACAAAACACACTGAGTGTGGCCATCAGCTGGGGAAAGCTTATGGCCACACTCAGTACACTTAGAAAATATAGCTTTTGATTCAGCCATAATTCTCTCACACACACACCCAAACACTAAGGGGGGGGGAGGGGAGAGACCAAATTAAACTAAGGAGAAAAGTTTTTTTTTTTTTTTTTTAAACGTGGGTAAGATAGATTAACGCTAAAAAACAACACACACACAATTTTAAACTAGAAACTAGCTTTTAGAAAGGAACAATCTCACCAGGCCAGGAGCTCTTCACTGAGAAGCAACTGTCTTTAGCCACAGCAAAAAACGATCTGAGGTAATGTGGTTGATAGCAAGGGATTATGGGTAGGGGGGAGGAGCTAGGAGCTTGGATCTTGAAGCTGGGAAAGCTGCCGGTCGGATCCGAGGTCGGATCCGATTCCCACAGGTTGCAGATCAAATGAAGTAACTACTTCAGATCATATGTAAATTACTGAGGAGGTTTCTGTATCCTTGAAAAGAAAAACGTCTAGGTATTTACAATAATCTTTACATTGTAAAAGTTAAGACTCTCACACTGAATTAAATTCCTGCTTTAAAATCATAACTATCAGTACTTCACATGGCATTAGTTCCACTTTCTGAGTTTTGTTTCAATGCAAGTCCATAAATGAACAATTCTGCACCATTTATTTTATTTGTGCTGTCATGTTCATTCTATACATGACATGACAGTTATGCAGTTAACACTGTTAAACCTTAATGAACAGGCCTAGTCTCGTCAAAACAAGTACTAATGACTTAGGTTTTAAAATCCTGTCTGCCATTAGAATTTACTTCTCTGCTGCCATGTCAGATTTTCACAAAAGGACACAATGACACTTCCACAGCCTCTCTTAAAATTTCTAAAACTTTCCTTAATGGTGCCTTCTTACTTAGATCCCCAATTAAGGACTCCATGGGATATCACTAAAAGGCTTCAAGCTTTGATCCAAGCACCCTTTGAACCAGCAGTTTCAGCAGACTTTCTCTTTTGGAAAACTATCTTACATGTTGCCATTACCTCTGCTAGATGAATTTCCAAATTACAAGCACGATCCTGCAAGCCACTATATTTATTTTTCATAAAGACGCCCTGAGAACAAATTCATTCTTTCTGCAAAAGGTGACATCAGAAGCAAATTTGAATCAGTCAATTGATTTGCCAGTCTTTTTTTTACAAAATTCTCAAACAAAGGGGAATATATGCTGCACATCCTGGATGTTCATCAACAGCTTAGATTCTACCTACATAGAACCAAGGATTTAAGAAAGTCAGATCAACTGTTCATATCCTCTTCCAAGTTAAAGTCAATTAAAGGTATATCAAAAGTCACATTATTCAAATGGCTATCAGAGTGCATTGTTTTGTCTATAATAAACTGGGGGTGCCCTTATATGAAAAAACTGGCAGTTCACTCTACTAGAGCAGTGGCTATTTCTACTGCTTTCATGAAGACAGACCCTGTCGATGACATTCGTCCAGCATCATGGTCCACTGTCCATACCGTCGTCGTATCCCATTAAAAATTGGATGTACAGTTCAGATTACATTCTTTTTTTGGTTCCACCATTCTCAGGAACATCCTTCATTGATCCCACACAGGTCTTTAACAGCTTGGGAATCTGTTCCAAAATCAGACCAAAAGAGACAACACTGGAAACAAAAGTTACGTACTTACCATAAATGATAGATCCATGTTGTCTCATTTTCATCTGGTTCAACATACCACCCTCCTTCTCCCTTCCAATATTGTCATTAACAGCGTCTATGACTGGATACAGATCATCTGAGACCCTGTCTTTCAGAAGTTTTGTATGCTATACCTTCCTATGGGTATTCATATGTCCCTATACTCATCTAGATTAAGTCTAGATAATAGCTAGCAATGTCCAAGCTGCTACTACCAAGGCTTCTACTGGTAGATCCTTGCTCCAGTGTTTATTATTTTTGAGGGCTACCAAAATCCTATCCATTATTGGGGGACTGGATTCTACTATATCAAGGTCCTTCCAGGCCCACTCAGCCACCAAATTGATAAGAGCATCAGTGGGTGGTAAAACCCAGGACACAGATGAGCCAATAGCAAAAGTCTTGAGGAACACAGGTTTGTCTGGTGAAGAAGTGTCAGTGGACCAAGTCCTTTGTTGTTTCATCAATTCTAAGATATTACCAAAGGTGACATTTTATAGAAGAAATCTTTGAGAACCTTCACAATCATTCAGATCTGTATCTTCTGTGACGGACTCTGGAGAGGAGTCTAGATCTAGTTTCCATTTACAAGTCTGTTTCCTAGAACCTTGTCTTGGCAGAATCTCAGAACACATCTCTGAATCAGTCTGGGAACTCAGATGTCAAGTATCCTCCAGTTCTTATGGAACTGACTGTCCCTAGTGATCTGAATGACCAGAGGAGCTACAGGTTCCAAAAGAGGTTGGGACAGGGTCAAGATCGAAGGTGGCACCTGACTTCTTGTCCTGTCCAAAACCCTTCAAACACATCGAAAGCCAAGGCCACAATTACAACCGATGGAACATCCCTCTTATCTGAAGAAGGAACAAGCCCCACTCTGATCTTGGACTTGAACTATCAAGAGCTGAAGCCCGGAGAGGTAGAGTTGGCTCTAATAACTTTGGCATCTCCACTCCCTGAGCCACAGTGCTGAAACTCTGGCTCCGAGATTCATCCACAACCAAAAGTACCAGAGTCAGTGATATCAAGGGAAGGGTAGTTGGTCCCTCTTTGGGCTTTTCCTTATCTTTTTCCTTTGATTTCAACATCTTCTTTCCAGAAGAAACTAAAGTTGGCTTCAAAGAAGTAGAGGGGGATGGTTGAGAAGCAGACCTTGTCTGAGGGGGTAGCAAACCTTTCAGTACTGGTTTCTCTTTATGGCCCTGAATGTCCCTTGTTCTGAAGGAAGCACAAATATCACAGTCAATTTTCAAATTGGAAGTACCCAACCAATACACACACATTGAATGTGGGTCTCGTGGTGGAATTTTATGTCCACAGGCCATGCACTTTTTGAACCTCAGCACTTAGTCAGACATGAGAGGAAGAGACTATCTATATAGGAAATATCCGTGATATGTACAGTAGAAATATTTTGACTGTTTTGCAAACTATCTGTAAAGTATATCTCACCCTAACAAAATAACAAAATCTGGTGTCACTCCTGACAGATTAGGAGACCACCTCCCTGCCTTCACCCATAAAGCTACACCCTTTTTCTCACATTCCCACCAACTCTTACATACTCGCAACCTCGCTAACTTTAACCCTTCTAACTTTTCTGACTCCCTTAAGTTCACTAACTGGAACCCACTAAAAACCCTACTTTTAGACGATGCCAATCACTATTTCAACTCTACAGTCTTAACTGTCCTAAACTCCCTAGCTCCAATAAGAACAAAAGAGTTAAAGCTGAAACCACCCCATGGCTTACCAAAGAAACCAAAAAAATTATGCTACAAAGAGACAAAACCTGGAAAAGCTATCTCCAACATAAACAGCCTGTATTGTTACTTAAATACAAACAGCTGCAAAACCAAGCTAAAAAACAAGTCATTAAAGATAAAAAAATCCTACTACATCAAACTCCAAATAAATCATGCAAAAAACCCCAAACAATTCTGGAGCTCTATTAATTCCCTCCTCAAGCCTGGTACAAAAAACAAACCATGTCCTGATACTAGTAAATTTGAACAAGAACTCGCCAAACTATTCAACACCTTCTTCACTTCTTCTATTGCTGATCTAATCAAGACCTTCCCCAACAATAACCCTCCACCCCCCTCTGCTCAAGCTTCCTCCTCCTCCTCTCCTACACCCCCTACTTTTGAACTTAAACCTGTATCCACCTACCTTATAAAAAAGCTTCTTTCTAAACTTAAACCTTGCACCAATGCCCCCAACAACATTCCTTCCTCCTTAAAAATTGTCTCAGACGGTATTGCTCTCCCTATCAGCATCCTGATAAATAGATCACTACCTGAGCCCTCTGTGCATACTATGGCATTCTGCATTTATTCTACCACTCCACGAGGGTGGTAAAAACTGTAGTTTCCAATTTCCACCCTATAGCCAACCTCTTACCAATCTCTAAACTTCTTGAAAAATGCATACACCTGCAGCTCATGCCATTCCTTACTAAACACCAGCTACTCTCTCCTACCCAACACGGCTTCCGCCCTGGACACAGTACCAACACAGCCCTTCTATCCTTCTTACATTCTGTCAATCTAGCTTGAGACTCTGGTAACATAGTTTCAGCTGTTCTACTAGACTTATCTAAAGCTTTCGATGCCATCTCACACACCCATCTATTAAATCATCTATCGAATCTCTACATCTCCCAAAAAACTCTTTCCTGGTTCTCCAGCTATCTTTCTGACAGGTCCCAAGCTATCAAATAGGGCCAGGCCTCGTCCATTTTCCTCCCTACCCCTACAGGAGTACCTCAAGGTATCATACTAGGCCCTTTGCTATTTAACATCTTTATTAACGATTTTTACAAAGCCATACCCAATACCAAAATTGTCCAATATGCAGACAATTTCACTTTGATCTGCTGCGCCTCTAACCTATCTGATCTTCAGTCTCTAACTCAAACTACCTTTTCAACTACTGAAAACTGGATGCACTAAAACCACCTCTCACTAAACGCTAACAAAACTAAGATTCTTCAATTCACTCCCTCAAAATCCACTCCTATTGATAAAAACTCACTTCAAATTACCAGACTTAACAATTCCATTATCGAAGTCGTTGTCTCTGCCAAACTCCTGGGGGTCACCATCATCGAACACTTAAAATTCAATACTCACATCCAACTTAACATCAAGAAAACCCACATAAAACTCGGCCTACTCTACAGAAACAACCACTTCCTCACTCCCTCCACCAGACAAACTTTGGACACTACCTATCTCCTCCCCTCTCTTTTGTATGGCACTCCTCTGCTTACCAATCTATCTTCCACCCTCACCTCCAAACTGGAAGTATGCTACAACAAAATCTCCAGATTCGCTACCAAGGAAAAATCCTCCTCCCATCACTGCACCTCCCTACACTCTTTAAATTGGCTTGAACTCCCTAATCAACATGACTTCCTACAAATCGTCACAGCCCACAAATTATTATTCCAACCTACTAGCTGCCCTGCATTATCTAATATCCTACAATCATATACCCCCCTTAGACCCCTTAGATCTACTCACCAAAACCTTATAATCGTCCAAAAACCCATGTGCCCAGCTGGTCAGCTTCTACTCTCCTTTTCCCTAGCCAAAAAATGGAATGCCCTGCCCTCTACTCTGCAGACCTGTGATAATACACACACCTTCAAAACACAACTTCATTCTTACCTGTTTCTTCACAGGAAATGTAAAGTACAGTTTTGTACCTACCATAAATGTAGATGTCCAATAGGTATGCATCTGCAGTCATAACATATGGGTTGTCCTGCCTCAGGCAGCCCTTCGGTCGGCCGGATTCCAAAGTCTGGGTCTGGCCTCGGCTGATGTCGCACTTTCCCCGACGTCAGAGTGTCTGGGGTATAAAAGCATCAGCCAACGCCATTTTCCCCAGTGTTTCTTGCCCCAGATGCCAGGTGCCCTCTAGGAAGGCCAAATTTGGAGAAATGCAATAAATTCCAAACATTTTCCAAAATATATACATATATATACAAACAAATACACCATAATAGATCCCCCAGCTAGCTAATGGAGGGGTAAGCACCCTAGGAATACCACAGAGGGGAAGGAGGGAGGGTAAACCTGACTGCAGATGCATACCTATCGGACATCTACATTTATGGTAGGTACAAAACTGTACTATGTCCTTCAAGGATGCATCTGCAGTCATAACATATGGGTAGAATACCATAGCCAATCTGGGGGAGGAGGTACTAAGAAAAGGATGGTGTAGTTAAGATACCCTGCAGGACTGCTGTAGCAAAACCTGCTCTGGATCTGGAGTATAATGGTAAATTGTAATGTTTGGCAAATGTATGCACGGAGCTCCATGTAGCAGCTTCTAAAATGTCCTTGGTAGCCACCCCTCTTAGGAAGGCTGTAGTGGTGGCTGTGGCCCTTGTGGAATGAGGCCTAATGTTTGCAGGAACCATCTTTCCATGAAAGGAGTAACAAAATCGAATGCAATTTCCTATCCACTTTGAAATTGTCTGTTTGGAAATTGCTTTTCCTTGCACCCCAGCAGCATATGCTACAAGGAGTTGGTCAGTCTTTCTGTAACTTTTAGTTCTGTCCAAGTAGTAGCGTAGTTGTCTGTGTATATCCAGAGTGTGTAGAAGTTTTTCCCCTTTATTTTGTAGATTTGGGAAGAATGTAGGCAAGTGAATAGCTTGGTTCAAGGACACCCTAGATACCACCTTTGGCATAAAAGTAGGATTGGTTCTCAATGAAACTCTGTCCTGATGGAAGATAAGAAATGGCTGTACTGCCATTAAAGCTTGTAACTCAGATACTCTTCTTGCTGAAGTTATGGCCAGAAGGAATGCAGTTTTCCAAGACAGAAACTGTAGATCCGCCGATGCTGCTTGTTCAAAGGGAGGAAGTGTTAGTTTCTCCAGCACAAAGTTGAGATCCCAAGTAGGTAAAGGGGGTTTCCTTGGAGGATTGATGTTTTTGATTCCTCTCAGAAATTGCCTGAGGAGAGGATGCGAGAAGATAGGTGGATCAACATTGTATTCTGCTGAAATTGCTGAGGCATGAATCTTAATGGAAGAATAGGACAGGCCATTATGGAGCAATTCTGCTAAGTATTCCAGAATATGTGTGATGCTCGCCACTGTCACATCTAAGCCTTTTGTTGTGTTCCAAATGAGAAATCTTTTCCATTTTGCTGAGTATGTCTTCCTTGTGGAAGGCCGGCGAGCTTCCATAATAATGTCCTTTACTCTCTGTGATAAGTTATTTTGAAGGGGGGTTTATGGAATTTCCCAGGCAGTTAGCTGCAATGTTTTCAAGTTGGGATGCATGATCTTGAAATTGTTCTGCGTCAGAAGAAGTGGCCATAGGGGGAGAGGCCACGGTTTCGTCTGTGACATGCTCCTCAATAGTGGGTACCAGTGCTGCCTTGGCCAGTCTGGAGCTATCAGAATCACTCTTGGCTGTTCTGCCCTGATCTTCAGAAAAACCTTGGACATTAATGGAAGAGGTGGGAAGGCATTGACTTTTAGAGCTTTCCAGCTGAAAGAGAGAGAGTCCACCCTCAAAGCTTGTGGGTGGTATGTCCTTGAGCAGAATGTTTTCAGTTGATGATTGTGGGGTGAGGCGAACAGATCTATCTCTGGCTTTCCCCATGCTTGTGTTATGAGTAGAAAGATGTCTGGGTGCACCGTGTGCATCCATGGTAGTTCTGCTTAAGCTGTCTGCCAGTGCATTTGCTTTCCCTGGCATGAACTGGGACTGTAGTTAGATATTGAGTTTCAAGCATAGTTCCCATAGATTCATGGCCAGCCTGCATAGAGGGTTGGAATGCGTGCCTCCTTGCTTGTTTATGTACCACATGACTGTGGTGTTGTCTGTCCTTATTAACAGGTGGCCTTGATGGAGGAAAGGTTTGAAGGCCTCGATTGCGTGTATCACTGCCAGCACTTCGTTTTGGTTTATGTGCATGCGCAGCTGTCCTTGAGACCATAGGCCTTGGATACATTTGCCCTCCATGTGTGCTCCCCATCCTCGGTCTGAAGCGTCCGTGGTGATGGTTTGTTTTGTTTTTGGTTTGTTGAAGGGCAACCCTCTGTTGGACTGGCAGGCTTGAGCCCACCACAGGAATTCCTTCTGAAGGCAAGGAATGATTGGTATCAAAGTTTCCAAACTGTGACTGTGCTGAGACCATACACTCCTTAGGTACCATTGTAATTTTCTCATATGCAGCCTGGCTTGTGGAATCAGGATTATGCAGGATGCCATGTAACCCAGGGCCTGCAGGATTTTCCTTGCAGTTAGCTGAGTTTGTCTTGTCAGATTCATGAAGTAATCTGGAAGTTGTTTTTGTTTTTCTTCTGTGAGAAAGGCCATTTGAGTGGTTGTATCTAGATCTGCACCCAAAAAGGTTATCCTTTGGGATGGAACCAGTCTTGATTTTTGGATGTTGATTGTGTATCCCAAGGCCTGTAATAGGTGGCTGACATAGTCCAAGTCCTTTATCAAATTTTTCTTGTTGTCCGCTTGTATAAGGCAGTCATCCAGATATGGGTAGATTTGAATCCCCTGAAGTCTGCAGTGTGCAATTACTGATGCCAGGCATTTCGTGAATACTCTGGGTGCAGTAGATAAGCCAAAGGGCAATGCTGAGAATTGATAATGCTCTGATCCTGCAAGAAATCTGAGGTGTCTTCTGCAACTTTGCCGAATAGGGACATGCAGGTATGCCTCCTTGAGATCTAGAGTCACCAGCCAGGACTCCTTGCCCAGCATGGGAAGAAGTTGCTGTAGGGTCAGCATCTTGAATTTTGGCACAATGAGGTAAGTATTCAGTGCGGACAGGTCGAGAATAGGCCTCCATTGATTTTCTTTTCTTGGAACAAGGAATAATCTGGAGTAAAATCCTTGACCTTGTTCTGAAAGAGGTACCTTTTCTATGGCTTTCATTTGAATTAAGTTGTTGATCTGCTTTAAAGCCTCTGCCCTCTGATTTGGTGGCAGGTTTGGCATTCTGTTTCTTCTTGGCAAAGTGTGGAAGTGGAACCTGTATCCTTTGTCTATTATTTGCAGTGTCCATGTGTCCCTTGTAATGTAATGCCAGTTTTTTGAGAATAAGGAAAGCTTTCCGCCCAATGGTGCTTCCAATTGAGCCCTGCTCGGCGGAATCAAAGGAAAGTCATTGAGTCTGTCCAGGTGTAGTAGTTGTTGTTGCTGTTCCTGCACTACCTCTCTGGTTGGTAGGCTGCCACTGACGGCCTCTGTAGGAGCCTCTAGCTTGCCCTCTACCTCTGGAACGCCTGTTCCTGCTCCTCTGGGATCTGTCCGAGTCTGGAAAGGACCAATTCTTAGTAGGCCAGTTTCTGCTGAATCTCGGTGGTTGTACTTGCAGAAAGTCCTTAACTGTTTGCACAGATTTTGCCTTTTCTTCAAACTTCTTTAAGCCTCCTGAGCCGAGGAACCAAATAATTTTTGTTTTTCCATTGGAGCATCCAGGAGTTTAGCTTTAACATGGTCTGGTAAAGATTGTTCCTTCAACCAGGCATGCCTACGAATAACTGCCCCAGTCATAGCTGACCTACATGAAGCTTCCAGTGCATCATAACCACACTGCAAAAAATGATTACTAACCTGCTGTGAGTTATGTACCAGATCCTGAAGGGATTTACGGTCAAGGGGTTCAGAAGAGGAAAGCTTCTTATGCAATTCATCTAACAAATACTCTTGGTACTGTATCATATGAAATTGACAATTTAATGCCCTCAAGGAAAGAGTTGCAGAAGTATATACCTTCTTTCCCCATCTCTCTAAAGCTCTAGACTCCCTTTCAGAAGGTAGAGGATTTTTGGCAGTGCAGCTGCAACCCCTTTCGGGCCCTGAGAAATAGTATCTGGGTCTGCAGAATGGGCCTTGTACAGATGTAGATGAGAATCCGGGACCCTGTAGTATCTATCAGGTTTGGCAGGAGCCGGAGGGAGAGAATCAGGGGCTGTACTAACATCGTTGTAGACATCATCAATAACATTCAAAACAGGAGGTATAGCTAAGGGCCTATGCTGAGGTAAATGTAAAAAGGTCCTTAATCTCTTTCTAGAATCAGAAAATTCCTGACCCTACCATTGAAAATGTTCTCTCATAGAGTGTAGTGTCTCACCAAAGGAAAACTCTTCAGGAGGGGAGGCCGAAGGGATAGATTCTTCAGCATCAGAATCCTCGTAGGCCGAATAAGCCTCCTCCTGGTGATCTGACAGCACAGATCCATCCGTAGACTCATCTGAAGAGGGTTGGTCAGAGGGCTCAGTCCTGGGCCTCTTGTCTGGTTGTGGTTGAGAGCCCCTGTCCGGGTGAGGCTGAGAACCTCTAATTAAAGAGATAAGATCCTCTGCAAGGCTGAGGATCTGAGAACTAGAAGAAGGTCTCTGAGAGGTAGTCTTGGGAGGCAAAGTTTTAGCAAGTTTAGCTGCTTTAGCCCTGGAAAAAGCCTTAATGGACATGGATGCAGGGGGTCTGGCTGCACCACGTGCAGGAGTAGACTTGTCCAAAGGAATGGTGTCGGACATTTCCTGGACACTGGTTTCAGTAGGTAGCTCAGTAGCCGACTCAGCCAGGGCCTCCAGGGCCGTGGTGGTCGGTTGAGTGGATTCGGTTAAAGGAAGTACCGAGGACTCGGTTTCGGCCGAAACCGAGACACTCGTGGTAGGCCTAACCGTGGTTTCAGCCGAAACCGCGGGCCGCGAGTGTCGGTCCTTGTCCTTCCGTTTTTTCACCAAATGCAATGTCGGAGTCTCCGACGGCATTTTATATGCAAAATTAGCCCCAAAGAATTCCTCTGCAAACTCCGACCGACGTCTAAGCGTTCGTCGGTTGAAGGAAGCACAGGCTGAATAAGCCGAGACGTCGTGGTCTGGGCCTAAGCAAGGGAGGCAGTAAGAGTGGAAATCCTTATGAGGTATTTGTTTCCCACAAGTTAAACAATTATTTACTTTATCTGACATCGGCTGAGGCAAGAAAGAGTCCCCAACGGGGTACTTAGCTTTTTCGAAGTCTTCGGTAGCTGAATCACAGGAGCTGACCGACTGGCACTTGCGAACTGCTTCTGCTTTGGGCACCGCGCAGCAAGAAAGACTGGGGAAAATGGCGTCAGCTGATGCTTTTATACCCCAGACGCTCTGACGTCGGGGAAAATGCGACATCAGCCGAGGCCAGACCCAGACTTTGGAATCCGGCCGACCGAAGGGCTGCCTGAGGCAGGACAACCCATATGTTATGACTGCAGATGCATCCTTGAAGGACATCTGCACTCTTCAACTCATACCTCCTAAACTCTGCTCTTCCTCCTGTCCTGGCTAACCTTCATACCTTCTTAATTTCTCTCATATATTTAGATTATAAATGTAACTAAACAGTAACATCCAGCCATTATGCTGTATGCCCGTCTTTCTCTTGAAAATTTTTTAATAGGTTTTCTGTCTTTACTGAATGATACCTGTTTTGACTGTAATACTAGCTGTTGATTGTTATACTACCTGTTGATTGCAATGCAAATATTTTTCTTGTAATTATCTATGTAATGTAACTTTGTATTGTAGAGCTTTTCTCCCCGGGCCTCCACTGAAAATGGGCTCTCGAGCCCAGTGGACCTCCCCAGTCACCAAAATGGAATAAATAAATAAATATATTGCTAAACTACTTTTAAAACTATTATCAAACTGTTTAAGGAGATATACACACCCAAACAAGTAAATAACACACAAAAACAAGCAAAGATTTCTTAATATTTAAGCAAGCCTATGTGTAGAGTCTAACACCTAACATTTAATATCTATTAACTAATAAAAATGGATTATTTATATTTAAGGTAATTAAGGCAAAGGGAAAAAATTAAGTTTAATAAATCACAGTTATCACACTTGAGAACAGAGCCTCAGAAACATGTCTGAGATGATAAGGTGGCAAACAAGATCTGAGGCACTTAGGTGGAACGGACGGAATTAGGGGAGGAGTTAGAAATCTGGAGCCACAGTTTCATAAAAAGTGCCGAGGCTGGATCCAATTGGATCTCGCAACATAAAATTTGAATAAGATGAAAATAGACAACATTGGATTGTACAATTCTGCACCATTTATTTTACTTGTTGCGCTGTCATGTTCATTCTATTCATGACATAACAGTTATGCAGTTAACAATGTTAAACTGTTAAACCTGAATAAACAAGCCTCTCATCTAAAGAAGAACTAATAATGCCTTTAGGCATTAGACAGCTGGGCATATGAAACCTTTCCTGTCTACAGACCTCAGCCGTGCTTCAAGAAGATGGTCAAAAGAAATCAGAGCAAGAAAGTCAAAGCCTATAGACCATGTCAACAAAAGGGCAGGAGGAAGTAGGGTGGCTTTGTTAGTGAGGATGGACCTGCCTATCCAGAGCTTTGATGCTATAGTAAATACATACATTTCATATCTGGTTTGTGGATACCCACCGTCATCAACAGAAGGATAGAGTCCCTAGCTTATATTTCTCGTTGGTCACCTTTATGGGAGCATATCTCCGACAACTGTGCCACAGAAGAAAACTTGGATCTGTATCTAGAGATTCATCTATGAATTTATTTACTGTTTTATTAATAGGGTAGTGGGATGGTCTAGTTTCCCTTTTCAGCCATGACCTGGGCTCACTGAGCAGCAATACCCATATACAATACATAATAAAATGTATAATTATGAAAAAAGCATGTTATAACATGTGCCAAGTCGGTTCAAGGCAAGTTCAGCTCAAGATCATGTTTTGGCAGGTTAACAAGCTAAGAATGAGCTAAGTAGCTTCATTTTTTTTCTTTTATATCTGATTCAGACTGGACCTACAGGCTTTGGGTGCTTTCTTTTATATCCAGTCATGTCAGATAAGCACTGGTATTGGCTGAAACTGCAAGGGGGCATTATTAATGATGCAGCAAGGAAGCACAGCTAGTTCAGAAAGAGAGATGGCAATCCAATTGTTTTTGACTACATGTAAATATTTGACTTCTAAAGAAAAATAAAACATTGGAAAAGACAAGAGTTCTTGGATTTGTCTTCTGTTCCTTTGGAAGACTTCCATGTTGTACAAGTAAAGCCATGAGTTTATATGTAAATTTTTAAATTACTAAGGGGTAGGAAGTCAGGAGGCAGAAATGATCCCCAGTCAAAGAATGAATGAATAATCAAGGAGGGGTGGATATAGTCCATATTATTTTACTGAAATTAATCATTCTTTCAATTTGTATTTCACTTTTTGTTGAGTGGAAGTTTGTTTATCAAAAGAAAAATAAATGAACTATAAGCATTTACTTGCAATCAGGTCACAGCTGGGTAAGTGTAACATAAGTACATTTACTAAGCTATAAAAAGGAAAAAGTCAACATTTTAAAACACAACATCTCAAAACCACTCATTTGTAGCCTGAAATAAGTTTTCTGATGACATTTAATTGGAGATTTGATTATAGATTTCAGAGTCAACTGATGTTTAAAAAAAGTTTCTACAAACAGAATTGTTTAAATGCCCTAGGTTGTTTCTCAGAAATGGCATACATTACAACTCTTTAAAAAAATTCTTTGGGATGATTAACATGATCGTCATTGTTAAATTGACACCCTATCCCCATGTGCAAAAATGGGAAAAAGGAGTTGCAGATGGATGGATGAGTATGTAACATAAAACCAAAGTATTGCTGCATTGATATCTGGAAAACCCCCTCTGTTTATATTTAATAAGTCCAGGGTTACATGGTAAATACTTTTCTCCTGAATGCAAAACAGAGAACTAGCTGATATAAGTCTTACTTTGATTTTATACGGATTGGTGGGACTCACTTGGGCAACTGGAACTCTCAATTTTCAGTAAGCCAGAGTGCCTCCCTTTATAAAACTGCAGATTGTTACATACTTACAATCTGCCTCCCTTTATAAAACTGCAGAGTGTAAGTGTATAACAAGGTTGCATTGTGTAACCAATGTTATTTCCATTGCTCTAGAGCCAACAACAAATCATGTGTTGGTGGTAGCAGTTTGGTCATATAATCTTTACAATGAATAAATGGGACATAGTTTGCCTACAGCTGTAAAAATTTCAAAATGGTATGAGCTGGAGTTCCAGATGATTGGATAGTTTGACAATTCTCTTGCTCACTTTCGAAATAGAATGCTATCAGGTCTCTGTGATAAAATGGAGCCTAACTTAATTCCTATAAATTTTTTAGAAATGTGTTTCCTCCTGCAGACCTCAGAAGACTGAGGCTATTTGAAGTACCTCCATACCCCTTGGTTGTGTACCCCAAAACTAGATATTTTGTCATACTTGTGGGAAAAGAGAAGGTGATTATCTTGCGAGTATATGCAGGTTGTATGTGAAGGCACGCTATATTCATACTACCTCCATTGAAGAATCACAGACATATGGCATACCAGGGCGGATGAAATGGCAGTATTATGTGTCTGTGAGCAGCAAATTAAAAATTTAAAATTACTGTCTTACACGGAGTTAAAAATTATACAAGAAAGCATATGCAGAAACATTCTGCTTTATGGAGGGAGGTAAGGTAGGCTTTCTGTAAAAGAAGCTGACCATTAAGCTGGTTTCATAGGAACAAAGAGTGTCCATGTGTGTGATGGTTCATGGTCAGGGCTTAGAAATGCTCTTCTACTTTCAACTTTATGAGCTCCAGCTCAGCTCTTAATGGGCTTTAAGAACCAAGCCAGACCCTTGGCTTGTGTCTGGCACGGCTTTTTTCAAAATTCTCAGGTTTGCCCACCTCTATCATAGCATACAGAAATCTCAGTACTACCACATTGGCAATAATATGTTATAAACACAAGTTGTATCTATATATACAATATGAAAACATCAGATAATATTTTGAGCAACATGTATGGATTCAGGTATGAGGACATAAAAGCAGTACTGATATCCTGAATTGTTACATGGTATTAACCAGTCTCAGTAGCAGGTGCACTGGGCTTCCAAAAAGATAATCATTTAGAGCAAATTTAAAGGTCTCAAGTGTATTGTGGGTTTTAATTTTTGCATGAAAGTGGTTCCAAATGGCAGGATGTAATCTAGAAATGGCTCTTTCCCTAATACTTTTGAAGTGTGGCTGGGCAAAGTAAAGATTTGTCTTTTTTGGAGTCACCCAGGGTGCAATTTTGCTGCCTATTTGCAGAGGGGAGTTTAACAGCCAAAGTTTAACATTTTGAAAAGTAGAATGACAAGAAGAAAGATCAACCTGTCACTGGTAAGTAGGTATAATGGTGTACTAGAGGATCTGCTAGGTCTGAACCGTAAGATTTTGTTTTCTTTGGTTTCTAATCTCAGAGTATTGCAAAAGGACTGCAGAGGCAGCAAAGGCAAACCATATTCAAGATTTGGAAGAAGAACATTTTGGCAAAGGTAGTCCATCGGTAAATAAGGTGTGTGATTCTGTAGCAGAGTTTAAGATATGCCATGACTTTACTGGTGAACTTATCTGTGTAAGTGGCAAAGGAAAGTGATGGGTCAAGTGTCAGTTGAAGGTACGTTTGCTCTGAGACATTGGGAATAGTGTTGCTTTGGTTGTCTTTCAGTAGCAGAAGAGGGGATGGAAGCCACTTTCTGAGTAGTTCGAAAGATCACTACATTGGTTTTCTTGGTTGAGTTTACTATTAAGCTACCAAATAGAAATGTCTGAAATTGTTTTGTAATTTAGCCTGTAGGTCAGAATGCATTTTGCTAGACTCAATACGAACACCATCAGTGTACAGGACAATGTTGAGATATGGAAGTTCAAGTGGATGGTCACTGACAGAGAGACAAGAGTAGGGGGTCTAATACTGAACCCTGCAATAGTTTTGTGTTTAGTGCTGCAATGACATAGAATAAACTATTTTGAAAAATTTGAAAAGTTCTGTTAGGTAGCTTTGGAACATGATGTTTAAAAATCTCTGGTCATACCAATAAATAGATCATCAGTAACAAGTCTATCATTCATGCTCTTGTAAACTGAATCAATGCTAGTGAAAACAAAAGTCAGGATGCTGAATGTGTTGCAAAAAACATGTTACTCATTGTAAAGAAGGCCATAGCTACTTATGTGTTTAAATAATTGTATAGTAATTTTTCAAAGAATTTCATAATGGGACAGAGGTTTGCTATTGGTTGATATTCCTTAGCATCAGTGAGGGAAATCAATTTTGGGACTGGGATTACAATAGGCATGCTTAAAAACAGCTTAAACTGTGCCTGTTTCAAAAGGTAAAATATACGAGTAAGAAGTTTAGCTATTTTCTCTACTGCTAGTCACAGGAAAGTTAGATGGAACTTTCTGAGCTCAGACCCTGAAAAATGTAGCTTTAGTAGCAGTGCTTTAATTTGTCAGAGATGGGGAAAAAGTGGAAGGCTGTAGCAAATAATACTAGCTGGTAATGTTGGGGTCCAGATGGGGGTCTCAAGTGACTGACAGCATGAAGGGTGAGCCTGAAAATCATCAGTGTGATTGTCTAAAGAAGACAGAAGAAAATACTCTGTTATAAAGTTTTGGTTGTTAATGGAAGAACATCATTACTGGTTGGGGAATCAGTAATGGAATCTATCAATTGCTTTAATTCTTTCAAAAAGAGCTTTGCTTTAGCATAGTAAGCAATTTATTTTTTTTTTATCAAAGAAACAAGTTCTTTGCTGCTTTTGCGGCTGTTCTTGTGGATTTCCTGAGGTTGAGGAAATTTTGATGGAGTTGTACATTAGATGGGTCTTATTTCCAGGCTTTCCAGGCATAACCACTAGACTCCATTTGGGCTTTAATATCATCTGATAGCCAGGGCCACATCTGAGCTTGTGACTCCATCTGCAACAGGGCAAAGAGTATCTGGAATGGGGACACAGGTGTCAATAAAGAGCGAAGAGGTGTCGGAAATACTGCAGAGGATGGAACAGTCAACAACAATAAGATAAGAATGAGGGACTGTATTACATTTGGGGAAAAAAAATCCACCAATAATCTGTGGGAGTCTTGATGACTCTGAAAGATCAAATGGATAGCAAAGGGAAATGGTCACTTAATTTATTTGGAAGGAAGTCTGTAAGCAAATATGTGGGATGCAAGTTAAAAGAAAACCTAAAGCAGGGTTATTACCTGTGTGAGGATCTGGCCTTGAGGACATTTTGACTAATTGTGTTACTGAAGCATTTTGTTTAGCTGGAAAGATTCTTGTCCTAAAGCATTAACATTTAATTCACCAAGAATTGGTATTTTTTAGCAACTCCTATAGGGAACATATTTTTTTTTTTAAGTAATGGTCACTGAAGGAAGAAGATGGATGTATAATGAAACAGTGAGTAGTTGGGCGTGCTCTTTTAAGGTAATATGACAGTTTTGGGCTTTTAACATCCATAGTGCCTGATTTAGTGGAGGCAATAGCAGTGATAGTACTAGATGACATCCAGTTTATGGTGTCTTGTAAAACTATTCAGTGAAGTCCACTTAGCATATGCACAATCATCATCTAATTATGCATTCTAGAAAAAGGTCTTGAATGTATAAGTACTAAGTACAAAAGGAAAGTGTTATAACCCTTTTCAGACAGACTTTAATCAACTATCTCCATAAGGAAATTTTAGAAAATTTAGATCCAATTTTGTTAGAAAAAGACTATTCTGGATATCTCCTTAAAGATTTGGTAGTGTGTACATCCATACAACATAGTAAATATTCTCCACTGTTATAGTTAGAAGGGTGTAGCTAGACATACCTACTGTACACAAGTGAGTACATTTTTTTTCTGAGCATCACTTAGAGATTTTATGGATCAATCAGTACATAATGTTTAGAATTTCATAAACTAATTACTATATAGTGTTACATAAATCATGTTTACATAATAGGAATGTGCTTCTAATACTAGCCTTTTAATGGTTGTTACAGGCAACATTTGACAACAGTGTGCCCTTTTCTGAAGTGTATAGGGACAGCATTTTGGGGTTTGAGTACATTTTTTAAGTACAGGTGGTTGGCGAGGGCAGTAGAATGACATCTGAGTACAAACTATACATTTCTGGCTACACTCCTGCTTACAGCAGAATACGAGAAAGATGACAGACTGAAGTTTATCTCAGTGTCTGTCTTGAGAATAACAGGCTGGTTTATTCACAGAGAACCTAGATCCATGTGAGAATTAAAAATGGAGTACTGAAACTAAGGCTTGCAACTCAAAGTCTTCTACATGAAGTAATAATGTTGACCAAAAAGAAAGTACTCCATGATAAACATATAAACTCTGATGTAGCTGCTGGTTCAAAAGGAGGGGAAGTCAATTTCTCTACAGTCCTACAGAGGAAGATCCTTGACAGGAGGTTGAATACAAAAAGTTTGTTTGTGTCTTTCGGCTTTTCCCGGTTAGGGGTCGCCACAGCGGAACTCTGGTCCGCTAATGATTGGCAGTAGAGTTTTACGTGCTGACTTGCAGGGCCTAACGCACAACCTTCAGTGAAAGAACGCCCGTTCATGCATGTCATTACACAGAAGACGCTCTGAGAATCGAATGGGCAACGTCTAACTGGGAGGTGACAACGCTACCTTCAAAAGTTAAGCTAATAAAAAAATAGTTATGAACTTCGATGAAAATTAAAAATGCCAGCAAGCCACACCCTTATTATATGAATAATTAATTCTTCGGTCAAATAATTTTATGTAGTCAAACAGTGTAGAACTGAAGCTGTGAAAGGAACCAAATGTTTTGTAATAGTCCATTTTCTTGTATATTTTTTTAAGGCCACTGGAAAGAATGATTTACCTGGACTACCCTGGTGAGTATGAAGAGTTCCTGGCCATTACTAGAACTGGAAAAAACATGCAGCTAGATGAAGACGATTGAGGTCCAGGTGAGGCTTACCAGAAGGTTGGGTCAGAAGGGGCCTGAAGAGCCTCAGAAGTAGAGGCTTCTCCAGAATATGAGGCCTGATAAGAGGAAACTACACTTGTCAAGGCCAAGATGGGGTTATGAGAATAACCTCTGATGATGTGTGCCTTGTTTTTCTGTATGTATTTCAAAATAGGAAAGGGGGAGTGAGAGTCCTAGTGGTCCAATTTTGGTTGAGAACATTCCAGAGGCATTCTCCAGGCAGGGATCAGGGAAAAGGTGTTGCTGGACTTAGTGTCAGTCAGAGACACAAACTGATCACAGCAAGGCTTACTTCATTGATGGAAAAGCTTCCACACAACTGATAAGCTGTAGAACGTACCATGAGACAGCAGAAGCAGTAACTGAGTCTGTATGCTACAGAACTGGCTTCCTCATGAATGTAAGCGGTGATCAAACATCTATCTATTGATATTCATATATCTTTACTGCTTCTTAACAGAGCAGTAGGAATGAGCTCCCCACACTTGTTTATTTATCAGACTGCTGCATTATTGTTAGTTTAGATGTAAACAACATCCTGCAAGAAGTCAGGAAAGGCCTAAAGGGCAAAAATGACTGCACTCCTCTGTAATGCTGACATGTAAACTGACTTCTGACAATGCCAGACTGTTCAGTGTATGATCACAGCCAATGAAACCAATCTTAGGCACATGTGTCTGTGATGACTGCCACTACTGGAGTGGGGACTTGGAATGGACTGCCCCAATTTAGAACTGAAGTGTGATGCTATCACTTGAGATGTGGCTAGCAAGACCTGGAAATCCTGATGTGTTGTGTCATAGGATCTGCTACCTGAGACCACCAATCTTCCAGGGTCTGCTGTAGAACTTGTGTGTACAGCCTGACAAAGGGAACCATGCGTATGGTTGCTGTAATTCAATCCAATGCTCTTACAGGTTCATAGGTTATACGAAGCTTATGGCTTAAGTGCCCATGAAGAACCTCAACCATTTCCATACAAATTAGTCTATTCCTGCATATCCCATGTGTGAATTTATAGTCTCACATCCACTAAACAAGTTGGATTTTGAAGTCTGCTATGGAATTACTGTGCCTGATGTGTATTGGGAGTTTGCTCCAAAAGCAGGGGATGTTTTGGGTGAAGTACCTAAAAGATCTGCTGGTATAATAATGCGGAAGCAAAAGTTTAGGTCTTTAGAGTATGTGTTTGTAGTACCACAGGTTCTGCAAAAATGTAGGAGATCAAAATTTGTGGGATCTTTTTCAGTATGAAAGATTAATCACAGATCTCCCCACAGATGCCTATGTGACACACAGTACAGGGAGACAGTTTTTAATCTATGAGGGGTAGCATAGGTTGCCTAGTCTTTAGAGTTTGTGAGGAATCTTGGAGGTATTTCAAGCTGATTGAGTTACTTAGATACATACCCATTGCAGAATTATACTTAATTACAGTTCTAATAATGGATTATTAAAGTGGAATTACGGCATCACTGGACCTAGAGGTAATATTCTGAAGGATTAACTGTGCAATACAGAAAGACTTTGCTCACCTCGACTGAGACATAATGGTTGAAAAAAGCTATCAACATAAGTCCCCAGATCTCTGGCTATGTCTGTTCTAATGGAAGGGCTGCCATTTTATGATAGGAGGTGGAGATGTCAGATTTCCCAAAGGTAACTATATTGCATTCCTTGGCATCAAGGGGAGGCCCGTGACTAACACATCAGGCATTGGTCTGATCACACCCTTGCTGGAGAACCCAAGTGTATGTAGGAGATTTAACAACTGCATTAAGTTTCCATTGATCATGAAATAAATCCAAGCACCTGGTATGGAAGTAGAACACACAGCCTTCTAATCTTTCTAGCAAAGACAAGTGTGCTACCTGTTGAGCTACTCTCTCAGTACAATATTGCTTGAATGTCTGAAATGGAATAATTTTAGATAGTACATTTTGAACCATAAGGATGACAGCTGATAATAGGTGCCAGCTTAGCTTCAGCAATGCAACTCCTTTGTGTAGTGGATCTTGTTCACTTTTAACTGCATTTTTATTCCCATCTTTCAGCTGTATATGCTAGAATCTTTTAATCTTGACTGAGGACACTTGTTTATCTTTGTCAAGTATAATGAATAGCTTTAAATGAGACCACAAAGCTACTACCTGGAAGAAAAAATGTGATCTGCTTTACTTACTTATTTTTTGTATTCTAAGTCCAAACTGCATATTTTTAACTTGTATCCAGAACATAACAACATACTGTGATGAAAGGAGTTACTGTCAGCACAGCTAGCTGGAATTTGGTAAATAATTATATGTCACTGGTGAATATCAAAATGAATTATTCAAGATGCTTGTGTTACAAATGTATTAGAACTGCATGTCATGTATATCAAACTGTTTGTGTGTTTAAAATGTACTTCTAGAGTGCTGTGTTTGAAATGTAACCACAGTGTGCCCTAGTGGAAGAGAATAGAAATGTACCTGTACTGTTGTAACTGTTTACATGTATATGCTTAACAGTGAAAACTGGAATATAGGAGGTTAACCTCAGTCCAGAAAATTTTATAAAACTATCTGAAATTAAATTACTTTATAGGCTAGGCCATAAAAGATGGTATTTTTCAGTTCTCAATGCAGCAAGAGACACAAAGCCTGTACTAGGAAGTTTTCTGTAGTGTATTTAGGGTGAACTAATTACTGGTCTTGAAATGCGGAGGAATGTAATTGTTTTATGACTTCCACCATATGCCAAAGATCTGAGCAAAAGCCCTTGTATAAGTATTTTTAAAGGTATATGCTAAACACTGCCAGCTTCAGTAATGGGGATTTCACCTGGCAACTAGAAGTCAGATGACAAGAAGTGATGTCATTCTGGAAGCTAACCCAGCAGTAATATTTGAGATATTATTTTGAGAAGTCTCTTAGTGAGACAGAGCATGCTGCATTCTGCCTTGGACCTAACAACAAGAACCATTCACCACATCTACCTTGCCCTACAGTAAGTTGCTAAGGAATAGTATAATTCTCGGGGATATAGTCAGGAATATAACAAAGCTTAGTTAAGATATTTTTCTTTATTTATTTGAGACTGTCCTGCAATGTTGTTTTAAATGTTTCCTGTGGTTTTGAACTCTGATGTCACTGTGAATATATATTTAGTACTGTCTTGTTCTTTTATTATTATTAAATATATTTAAACCTTTCATTGTGGCTGATTTGTGTGGAGATATTTAAGTTTTGAGAGTACTTGCAAATTTATTTGGTGACACTGTTTGGGCCACTCCTAATAGCCTTGCTCTTGGTCAAATTATCATTTGTATTAATATTAATATCACTTAGTATATTGGGTCCCTTGGAAGAGCCTTAGGTAGCTGGCAGGAGTGACTGGTGGCAGTGGAAACTACCTTACAGTCTGGGAAGAAGAGCCATAGCTAGTAAACCTGTGCCAGCCTTTTCCAGGAGTGTGTGTGTGTGTATATAAATCAAACCTCAAAGAGTGTGTGTGACAGCTACTTGGACAAGGACATGAAGCACTGGTTGGACAGAGAGAGTGCTGGAGGTCTTGGCTTGGTCACTCAGTTGAGATTCCAACTCTATAACTGTGCCAGTGGGGAATCTTACTGGGGATCTGGAGAAAGAGTGAGAAACCAGCCCCAGACTGACTGTGGTCTCTGTGTGCTCTTAAGGGAAATTGCACTTGATGCAGAGAGCTGCAACTGGAAATACTGTGTGTGTACATGTTATATTCCCAGTGAATGTCCTCCCACTGTTGCCAGTGGTGAGGACTGAGGCTCCTTGATTACTGGTTCTGTACAGGGTCATCACACATACAGGTGTAGTTAAACTAGGAAACAGCATAAAGCCAAACTTCTCAATACAGACTCCTTAGGGTATTGGAAATGAAGGGATATTGCCATGTTAGTACTTCCACTTCTGGCAGCACTCTTGCATCACTGACTCAAGGGAAATAATCAACTTTGTTAGTATAACACTATAAGTGTTACAGTTTCCAAAGGAGTTATTGCTGCAGGTTTCTGAAACATGGCTTGAAGCATTTTGCACCACATTCCTCTTGAAGTTCTTATTATGTAATGCTCTGTTAAACACATAGGTTAGTACTAGTCCTCTTGAAGTTCTTACTATGTAATGTTCTGTTAAACACATAGGATAGTAGTAGGCTATCTGCCCTTGTGAGCCATTAAACCTAACCAAATTTCCCAAACTGTATGGTGTTTTGATTTCCCCTAGCCCTTCATGGACAATTCATACCATACAGTGATAATAATGGGAATTATACCATAGATATTTATAAGGATACAAGTGTGATGTATATCATTTAGTAGCTGCCTCTGTCCATTAGCAATGTAGGGGGCAGTCCTGTGGCAAATTTCTTATTTCCCATCCATAGATCAAGTTACACTTGAATACAGACAAGGATGATCTTCATTTTACATGGATGGGGAGTTTGTTCCAGAGCAGTGGTATCCTTTGCAATATATTACCTGTCTTGCCACACCATTCTGCTGATGTTGTCAAGGAGGATTAGATCCCTGGACCAAGTATTTCTAGTGTTGCACTATTTGCTGATTTGTAATAAGTCCAATGAGGTGGGTCAGAGGATGCCTTGTATGATGGACATGGGTCACCTTTTAGTCTGCAAGAACCCGAGTATAGTGATAAGGTTTTGAGACAGTCCATTTATGGGAAACTGTTTAGGCAGAGTATCCTTTGTGTAAGATATCTCTGTGGGTACTCCAACTGCTGCATTATTCTGGACAGATATATGCAAAAGTAGGTGTTATAACTTTAATATCTTATAGTCTTTTAGGTTTCTAAAACAATGATAGGAATGGTCCCCATTCCTAATTCAGGGTATAGTTAAAGTTAATGTAATTATTATTCTTAGAATCTTTGATGTTGGACATAAGTGCTATTCACAGCACCCATGATGTGCACAGAAATGACTCCTCCTACAATTCATACAGAGTTACATGTACTGATAGCATATCTAAATACAAATGCAGATTCTTTATTAGATCCATTGCTACTACTACTACTGGAACCATCCAAGTATCTTTCTTCTAGCATTATAATTGATAAATGACCTTATGAGAGCTGAAGGCAGGAAGACAATGATATTCCCAGACTTACAGATGATCTCCCTGTTAATAATCTGTGCAATATATTAGTACTTTCTTACCAGAGTGGGCACATGTTGGTCAAAAGTTGACTTGCTGTCTATATAAGTTTCTAAATCATAAACAACTATTAAGAAATATTTTGTGACTTGGCAGACTGTGGCTTATGTCCCCTAAATGCCACCATTTACAACAAATGCACTCCAGTTCACACATTCATGAATCATGGATGAAGATATGTACATCCATTTGGAGCACTGCAGGTCATGAGTCTTCCTTAGGTACTGGAGGAACTGGGTGGTCATGGTGTACCAACATAGGTATGGATTGCATACGGCTGTGGTGATATGTGATTGTATTATGCACTAGCCTCATGTTACTGCATACTTTGCTTATGAAAAGGGTTCTGACACTTTATATTACACTCCATTCCAGTGTCTAATTTAAATGCAAAAGATTTGCCATTTTTCTGCAGCTTTTTCACTGTGGATTTCTTGAAAACTCCTCAGACATTCAGTTTCAGTTTCATTACCAAACTTTAAGTCATTTTTTTTTTAAATGCACACTGCCTCTATCTTCAGCTTGCACTTTATCTACATACTGCCTTTCTAATGTGTTTGCACTTGTTTTTAGTTTTCATAACACTGTCTCTAGAACTTCAGTATTCTAGTTTTGTGATGCTTTTATTTTAAAACAGATTCTCCCACAATGGCCAGCAGCCCTATGCACACTGCAACCTTGAGCTTTTGCCTTACAATGAATCTTTTCATGCCTGCAACAAAACCAAGAAGAAACAAGCTGTTATAGCTACTTTTTTACCCTATTAAGTGTTATTTTGGACAGTATGCTGATGGTGCACATCTTGTCACTTTTGTTTTCAGTTTTATTCTTTCTTCTATTCCCATTTTCAGGCAAGTTCCCCTGCTGTTTCAGAATTGCTAGAGGTGCATTAATATCATCTCAAGCCAAAGATAAAACTTCCTAAAAACCTGAGGGTCAAGCCACATGCAAATAACTCAAGGGAAATATATATATTTTGCACATTTTGGTGGACAGCAATGTGTTCCACCACTGCTTGTTCACATACAACATCACAGCCACATTTTCAGTGCAGATGGCAAAGGCATCTTAGGCTAGAGAATCCTAAAATTTCTAATGTGAAAACAGCCCTCATTTCCAAAATATTTATGCACAGACCAGCCATGGTCTGTGACCACACACTTTAGACTGACTGCTCCTAGAATCCACGCTACAACAGAAGCATCTCTGTGGACTGCCACAATAGTGAGGGGATCTTGAAAGGTCTGCCCAGAAACAGGCTGAATTTGTATTCACCAAATGAAGTGTTCCTTACATTTCTGAAATAACTTAAGAAAGACCACTAGATCAAGTTTATTTATTTATTTTATTTAACATTTATTTACTGGGAAAGTCGGACTTGGAACAAGCCAATTTTCAGTGGAGACCTAGAAAGAAACATTCCAAACACGTCTTTGTAAGATGAGAGGAAACCGGAGCACCCAGAGGAAACCCACACGTATGCAGGGAGGACATGCATACTCCACACAGAAGGCTCCCTAGTCGAGAATTGAACAGGAGAACCTTTTGCTGTGAGGTGACAATAAAAACCGCTACACCATAAGTTGATTTTAATGAAACCCTATGGTCAACTGAAGTACTCCTACATGGTAGCTGGCATCTGGGACCACGGGAGTCATGACTACCATTAAAAGACAGAGACATTTGACAATGGAGAATCTGAAAAGCACCATTCTTCTAAGGCAGACTCTTGCCAGGAGGGAGATAGGCTCAACAATGCAACATCCATATTGCATCTAATGAATTTAATGGACTATGTGAGCATCAACTATGACATCATAGCACTGACTGTAATTCCTACAGACTGGAACAGTGAAAGAAGAGGCAACCTTGATGTCATACAACTTTGTACAGGTAAGGTAACCATCAGCCAGTTGTCCACATATGGAAAAACCATGTCAGCATAAATCCATATTTGACATGCACTTGGTGTACTCCATGGGTTCTGAGGTGATATCAAAGGGCACCATCCAAAATTGAAAGTAAATGCCTTCTATGTAGAAGTGGAAGAGTCTTCTTGTCTACTGTGCTACTTGAGCTACAGGGAGGCATCTTAGAAGTCCAAAGAGCATCTCTCATTTCCTTCCAATGAACACAAAAGGGCTGACTGAATGCACTATGACAATGCAGAAAGGGTCCTCTGTGACAAATTGATTTAGGTTGCTAAAATGTATAAAGGGACTGAAGTCTTTAAATTCCTATGGTACATAAAGTAGCCTGAGTAAAAGTCTAACCCTGCTAACTTGCTGGGACCTACTGGATGGCTCTTTTTTAGATAAGAATGAAAGAATGAACAAATTAATGAATGACTGCCTGAACAAACAAACAAACACAAATAAATACAATGTCATAATGCAGCAGGTTCATAAAATAATAGAAAATGAACCAAAACAACATTAGAAAAGAAAAACACACTGAGAACTACAAAAGAACACAGAGAAATGCTTTCATCTCATCATATGAGACTTTTTAAACAACATTAATTAGTTATCCATTATTCATCAGCTGCACCCAAGCAGAAAGCAAACTTCACTCCGCTGTGCAACTTGTTTCTAGGAGGATCAAAGGGGCTACATATGGCAATGGAGAAAGGGGAGCTAGATAGTCATGGAGGCAAGGGTGGTGGTGCAAAAAATAAATAAAATACAAGAACACACTTTATTCCATCCAGCATTCCAGTGCAGAAAATAGTTTTTTAGGAACTATATCACACAAGTGATAGATCTACAGTGCAATACTTTAAATTGGCCAGCTAGCAAGACATACTGAAGCCACAGTCATCAGCACTTTCATAAAACAAAATAAACAATAAATCATCAGCTGACATTAACATAAAGAAAGATTGGTTTGCAAGAAACACTATACTGATCTGTGGATACTGGATTTTTTACCTTTCACGTTACTGTTTGCTAACTGAACCATAAAAAAAGATGAAAGTTATGTACTTACCATAACAATGGATTTTTTTCATCCTAGTCCATCTGATACAACTGATGGGATTGGAGTCCAATTTATCCAATAGCCAGTGCTCTCTGCCTTGAGCATCTGAGGTTTGCACTCCCATAATGCTCTGTGCCTCACCTAGCCTCGGACCAAGCTTGTCCATTGCCAAAGAACAAACTCAAGCATGACAGTTTTGAGAAATGGGTAATAAATAAGATAAAAGTATAGGACATGGAGGGTGGGCTAAGGTAAAAGGATAGGAGATGGAGGGTGGAATGTCATATCAGTTAGACTAGGATGAAAATGATTCATCATTATGTTAAGAACATAACTTTCATCTTCTACTTCATCCATTCATTTGATCCAACTTTGGGGGACAATTTCCCAAGCTACCTTATTTCTTGGGTGCCATCACAACAGCATATCCTTCGGTATAAAGGCCCCAAAGGAAGCCCTAGACCTTGAAATTACATCAAATTTGTAATTCTTGGCAATGCTCTGTAAGGTAGACCAAGTAGCTGCTGTATGCATTTCCCCTACTGTGAAATTTCTGGAAAAAGCAGCAGATGGAGCCATCAATAAGGTGGAATGAGCTTTTACTTTTGATGGGACATACTTATTTCTTGTGTAAATAAACAAAATACAGTCAGATAGCAAATACCAGCAAAGTTTGTTCAGAAACTTTCCCAATTTGTTTTGGGTGAATGAAATGAACTAGGAATTTTTGTGATGGACTTTGTCCTATGCAGACAGAATAAGACTGAATGAACATCCAGTGTGAGAAGCAAGTGTGTTTCTTGCTTCATGTGACTAGGGAGTAATACTGGCAAATGACTGGGTTGCTTTAGGTTGCACTGTGTGGTGACCTTGGGGATAAAGGACTGTTTATCTTTTTGTAAAATTAGGTAGGGTACCACAAATAAGGTATAAAGTTCTGAAATGTTCTTGGACATGAAGAACAGTGTGCTCCAGGACAGAAATTTTAAATCTGCTGAAGAGGCTGGCTCAAAAGGAAGTTTTGCCAAGGCCTCCAAAATGTAATTTAGATACCATGAAGCAGTAGGGTCCTTTATGGGATGGTGTAGAATAAATTGTCCTTTGAGGATGAAGAAGACCTTGTAAAGTTGATTAGAAAACAGGGAATGGTTCTGACAACCATAACAGTTGTTAGAGATAGAGGCCAGTTGTATCTTGATTGCTGAAAAACTGGATCTCTGTCCAAATGGAAAATTCCTTCTATTTACTTTTGTATACTTTTTGAGTAGACTGCCTCAGGGAGGTAGACAGAATCTGAACTACCATCTGTGATAAGGAAAGGTCCTTCACCTTTACTGAAACTGGAGACATCATGTGGTGAATTTAAGACTGGGAAGGTTAGTTAGGCTGGCTAGATTGATGAAAAATTAGATCCAGCTGGGGTTCCAGGAGCCAGCGAGGTTCTTTCAGGTGAGGCCTTAGCAAAGGAAATGAGAATCACAGTAATTTTTTTAAAGTAATGTTTTCTGTAGAAACCAGAGGAAGAGAGGGAACGGTAGGATCTCAAAATTAATATTTGTGGGCCACTTGGTGACTATCCATCTGAGGGCAACAGGGGGAAGTAGTTGCTGAATTTCATAGTGGCTGGAGTTGCAAAGAGACCACAGCAGGGTACATTCTAGTGGCTGAATATTTTGTGAGCCACTGACAGGTTGAAGGACCATTTGTAAGGCATTAGAACAGATCTGCTGAGGTTGTCCATTAGACAGCTGGATCTCCCTGGAATGTGTGTGACTAACAGAAAGTGATGTAAATCCAATGCCCCATTCCCATACCCACATCTCCTCTCTGTAAAGAGGATCAGAGTTGGCTTCTACCTGCTTGTTAGAAGGTGGCCCTGGAATTCCTTCAAGACTAGGTGGACCGATCTCATCACAAAAATGCTGATGCAAAAAGTGGCCACTGTTTTTGTCCATACTCCTTCGATCATTCTCCCCTTGAAATGCACCCCAACCTTAGAGAGAGGCATCCATGGTAACAACCACCACAGGAGGAGGTAAAATAAAGGGTTGGTAGTGCAGAAGATTTGTCAAGTTTAGCCATCAATTCAGATATCTCTTGAAGAGGGTCTGAAACCTGCAGCCACTGGGAGGAGATCCTACCAGTCTAACAGAGAACTATTGTATGTGCTCCATAAAGCTCTAAAATGCTTATTTCCACATAAAAATAGGCTGTGACTATTCTATTCACAATGTCTACAGAAGGTTATTGTGGAGGACCCTCTTGATTCTCCAAGTCCACATCTGAGGTGGAAGACTCCATTGGAGAGTTTCTGACTCCTTTTACATGTACTCTTCATACGAATCTCTGACTGTGACTGATACTTAGAGTAAGTTCACTTCCCCATTCTATTGTCGTAGACTGTCTGTTAGGAGAGCAGACAATGGAAGACTTTCAAGAGCTCCTTTTTAATTTCTTCAAATCTTTTGGGTTTCTAATACCATGAGGGGAACGGACCCCATTCCTAAATCAAAGTATGATTACAGTTCATGAAATTAGTATTGTTTCGATCTTTGCTGTCAGTCAAAAGTGCTCTTTGCAGCACCCGCAGTATGCCCAGTAATGACTCTTTCTGCAATACGTATGAAGTTAGATGCATTGGTAATGTATCTAAATATGACTGTAGATTCTTTTTCATAATACCTGTTGCTCCTACTACTACTGCTGGAGCTATCCGGATATCTTTCTTCCACATTGCTCTTGTTTCTGCCTGCAAATCTTGATATTTTTTGACTTTGTGTCTCTCTGTATGCAAGACACTGTAGTCAGTGGGTGTAGTGATGGGTGATCTCATGTGACATAGATTTCATAATTTTCTGTGTTGCTTTGTGCCTCATGTTTCCAGTGTTTTTCAGCTACTTCAGTATTATAATGTTTGCACAATCCTCAGTGCAATAGTTTTGTACATTATTATGCCTTTCAGTATACGGTCCTTCTGCCATTAGTATATCACAACCAGCAACAAGGTGTGCAACTGTTTCCAATTCTGTTTTACAAAACCTACAATTGTCTGTTTCCCCACATGTTCAATGGACTTTGTAAACCAACTTGTACGTAGCCCACTATCTTGGGTCGCCAATATTAACCTTTCATATTTTGGTTTGAATTCACCTCTCCTTAACTATTCCTGTGCTCTACCCTGATCAACATGAGGTTTTTCCAGGAGTTTTCTACTTGCAACTATATTTATGCATTTTCCACATTTCTTGCCTTCTCATCTGATCCTTCACCTTATATTCTTTCCTTTGTTTTTTGGCACATTCAGTTGCTGCCTGATTTTTATCTACTTCTGGTTTGATTTCCATTCCCGCTTTATGCCGATATGCTTTTGCTAGACTAAGAAGGGAAGTCACCTTAGACTTATTCTCATTTTTAAAATCTTTCACTACATTTGGATCTTGTGAGGTCAGAAGATATATATATACAGCCCAATGATTGCAGATCTACTCAATTTCAAGGAGGCCCACACATCCTTCAGAACAATAATCTTGGTATGCACTGATTTTTATAAATCATTTGATGGGCATGAAGCATCCTTCTTGTTTTCCTGTCTAATCTATCCAACACCTTTTGGGGCCAGTCAATCACTCCAAAACTGTAAGTTAGGACAGGAAGAGCGAATTGGTTTATAACTTGAAATTTGTTCCTAGAAGTCAACGCTGTTTTCAGGATTAATTTAAGTCTTCTAAAATATTCCTTACTTAGTTTTATTTGCATTTGTTCATATTTTGTTGATCCTTCATCAAGTCACAAATATTTATACACTCCCTCTTGCTCAAGTTCTTTTATATCACATTCTTGTCCCAGATTGATGTTTTCTTGGTGTTGCAGCTTTCCTGCTTTAAAGGTTGCTTTTGCACATTTATCGAGACCAAATGACATTCCTATATCATCTGAAAAACTTTTAATTACTTGCAGTTGTGCTTTCAGTTCCTTCGCTGATGAGGTATACAGTTTTAAATCATTGACAAAGAGAAGGTGAGAAGTCTTTACACTTTTTTGCTTTCTGGAAGCCAAATTATAGCCATGACCTAATCTGTTCAGCAGCTTAAGAGCATTGGTGACAGAGAGTCACCCTGGAATATCCACCTTGGGATTTTTATCCCTGGAATAATAATTTGTCCTTTATCATGGCTTAACTGCAAAGTGGTTTGCCACTGTTTCATGGTTGCTGTGATGTAGTTTATCAGTGTAGGGTGTATCTTACATAGTTTTAAGCATTCTTATCTATGAATGTGGGATACTGTCAAATGCTTTTTTGTAGTCAATCTATGCTATACCTAGACTCTTGTCCTTTTTACAGTGTTCCACTATGACTTTATTTAACAGCAAATGATCCTTTGTTCCATTTGATTTTCATTTATTGCCCTTTTGTTCTATTGTCATAATTGAGTTTTCTTCTAAATGACTATAATCTCTGTCAAGATCAATTCCAGTGTATAGTTTATATGTCTTTGGAAGGCAAGTTATTTGTCTATAATTTTAGAGTAGCTTGTAGGTTCACTTTTAAGTAGGAGCATTGTTTTTCCTGTTGTTAGCCAGGTTGGTGTCTGTTTGGGGTGCACATATAAATAGCTCTTACTCATGGCTAAATCTTTGTGCAAAGATGTTAAAACTTTTAACCAGAATTTAGATACTGCATACGGGCCTGGGGTTTCCCAGTTAGAAGCCTTTCTTAACTTGTTTCAATCTCTCCGGCTATTACTTAATTCCATTTCATATCCTGCACCTTTGAACTTCTTATTCTTTATTTTACTTCTTCTACCCATTTAACATCTTTGTTATGTTCTACAGGATCTTCTTAGATATTTCTCCAAAATGTATCTATTTCTTCATTTTTTGGTGGTCTTTTAATTCCTTTTACCTTGTATCCCAATTCTCTATAAAACTTTTTTGGGTCATTAATAAATTGCTTATTTTTGTACTTTTCCTTTATATTTATGCATCTAAGTTTTTCTGCCTGTGCTGATACTTTTAGTTTATTATTTGTGATAGTGCATAAGACCTGATCCATTCCAATACTGCATATTGCTTTTATCATGTCTATCTTTCTGAGTATTTTGTTGATCCTTTCCCTCTTCTATACTCTAACAGTGAAGCTTCTCGTCTAAATTGCTTTGTTTTCTCTATTTGATACTTCCATGATGGGAAATTTCTCCCCTTCCTTTTCCCTCACTACTCTGCATTCTTGTGGTAAAACTTTATCAGATATTAATTTAGCTGCACAGTAATATATCATGTTTACTTCGGTTATTTCACATGGATGCTAATGGACAGTCCTAATTACTATGTTCATTTGTTTTATCAAACTTAACTTTTTGGATTGTATTGGGCTTCTGCAGTCTATGTCTTTCACTGATCTCAAGATGTCTATCTATATTAAATCAAGCAACTCTTCTCTTGGCTCATTTTCTTCTACAGTGAGGGAACATTTTTCATTTTCCATTTTCTGCGGGCATTCTAGAGAACGTTCTATAGTATCTTCCTGTGGCACATTCTCTTCAATTTCATCCTGTCATCAGTTGCTCTGTCATATGGAAACTCACTAGCCTATTACTCATAATCATTGACTGCATCAGAGTTGCCACAGTTTTCTGTTCCCTCCCTTGCTGTCCAGCTTCAAGTGAACATTTATACCAGTTTCCTGTGGAAGGCTCCAAAATATCTTCATATGGCAACTGACCAGTTGCTTCCATTTTCACTGGTTTCTCCTGAATTTGGATGTCTGTGGCTCTATCCTGCTGTGGTGCTTTCTGGGTTAGATTTTCTGCACTGCATCCTTCACTTCCCAGGTAATCCATAACCTCAGTTTCTATTTCTTTAACTTCTCCATTGTTAATCTCCTTTCCTGCTTTTCCTCTTTGTCTTCTTTTTTTGTATTGTAAAGTTTTCCACATCTGGATTCCTTTGCCTGTATTTCTCTTCAAATATCTTTGATGCTGCTCTTTTTGCATTGATTAGTTTTGCTTTCTCCTTTGCACAAATATGACACCATATTAAATCTCTTTTTCTTTCCCATGTTCAAATCCCTTCTTCAGATGACTCCTGATCTTCTTGTCTCTCCTTACTCTGGGGACTCATTCCATCATGCTGTGATGTAACCTGTGTTAGACCTTCTTCACCAAATCCTTCACTTTGCAGGCATTCTACAACTTCATCTTCTATTTTTTTTAACTTTTACTTTACTAATCCTCTTTTCTACGTTCCGTCTTTGTGATATTACTTCTTATTGTGAAAGGTTTCATATCTCTATGCCATTGCCTGTATTTCTCTTCAAATATCTTTAGGACTGCCTTTTTATATTGATTAATTTGGCTTTCAACTTTGCATAAGTATTGCACTATATCAAATATTTTTTTCCCATGTTCATATTTCTTTTTTATACTTTTCAAAAATCTCTAGGTTTTGTTTGTATTTTTGCACTTCCTCAGATGCTTCTTTTTCCAAACAGATCAAATTTTCTTGGTCTATATAATGTTTTTCATAAATCTGTTGTATTAAAGAATACATTTTTTATTTGGAGTGTCTTACAGTTCTGCTTGTGGAAGCATTTCTATTTCCTATAATTTCTCTCAATCTTTTTTGTATATCTTGTGTCTGGAAATTCTGAGCTTTCTGCATAACAGTAACAATACATCATTTCTTTCTTATCCTCAATAGTCCACTCTATCGTCTTTATGGCTCTTCTTTGGCCTCCTCCTTGGTGGCTGCTGCAATGACCATGGAGTCCACTGGAGGTCCTTTTTATCAGAATGGCTTATCTTTAGGAGGACACAGTATTTTGTCAGGCTTTCAGGACATGGCTTCTGTTGTGTCAGGGTCCTGCCATGTCCTTGTAGCAGCCAAGACTATAAGACTATCTTACAGAAAAGACCACTCAAGAGATAGATGAAACTAAACCATATACCTCAAAGATAATTTCCTTATACTGGGTGCTTGGTTCAGTGGGACAGGATTTCCTCCATCTCTTCATCTTAAGAATTTTGCCATATGAGGCATCTTCAGGAGGGGATTGTGTGGGACCTGCTTGATCCTCCAAGTCTATGTCTGAGTTGGAAGACTTCATTGCAGAGTTTGCATGTATTCTTTTACACATCCTCTTCCTGGGAATCTCCAGCTATGACTGATTTGAATCACGTGACTAGTCTGCTAGCAATATGGCTTTCTCAATGAAAGCATCCAATTTGCTCTGTCCCTGGGAGGCATGTAATGGAGCCATGGAAATAGGTTGGTGGGCATCTAATGGTGGAACCTGTGCCAAAGGCAGCCTTGTAGCACATCTCAATGGAGAAGTCATTACCATCTCCATGACTAAGAATGCTGATGCAGAATATGTCAACATCGGGGAGTCTAACTCTGCAGTCGAGCCTTTCCTTGCAGAACTGGTGACTAGGGCTGAAGGTAGACTCCCTGGCACAGGACAGCCAGATCGGTCAGCTACAGAAAAGTTAGCCAACAGCTCAAAGACCAAAGATTCTGGCACTTGAAAAAGGCCCCACATGGGTTGGAGCTGAAGATCGCTGACCAGGTGGAGCAGAGACTCGCTCAATCCTGAAGGCCTTGGGATTAAGTGTGTTGGATGCAAAGAAATCAGATTCAAAAGAATCAGTATCGGATCCAACATGACAGGGTCAGGAAGGCATATTGGCTACAAGCTCATGAGCACAAAGACAAGCACCGGGGAAGGAGCCAAGCAAATCTCCCTAGATGGAGAGGGTGATGAGATTATGTTCAACTGCATCAGACAGTCTTAACGGCGTCATCACAGGCTCCCAATCTGCTTCACTTTTACTCTTGAAGGTCTTAAATAACCTTACAGAAACTGCTGAAAGTGGCCTTAAAAATAAATCTAGACAATGTCTTCTAGTAACTGGAGGAGGGATCTTGTCTCTAAAGGAGCCTTAGCTGGTACAGTTGAGGCAGTAGATAGAGAGGAGTCCTTTTCATGAGAATGGGAAACTTTCAGATCCAGGGAGGAATAATGATCTTGTGCTTTCCTTTTTATCAAATAATTGTGTTTGTCCCTGTCCTTATCCTTTCAGCTTTCCAAAAATCCAGTGGCAGAAGGCCTTTTATTATTACTTTTTGTGTGTCGATCTGCAAGGGCTCTGGATCCAAACCTCTGACAAATCTTGCAGTTGACAAAGTGAACTGTGTCCTGGTCCTGCAATGGAATTTTCTGACCACATTTCACAGACTTTTTTTTAAATGTTTATCCACATCCAATAATAACTCTACAGCAACATCACAATATCAACATGATTTATACAAACAGAAGTTGAAGTAACAACCTAGATAAAAGTTTTCTTTTTTTTTAGGCCAAGAAGACCACATTAGCTAGCCACCTAACCACTGACAGAAGTTGAGGCTAGAAGATTGTTAAAAGACAAAGTTAAAAAAAAACTAACTAGCTATAAGATTTACATAAAACTGGTTGTAGCCAACTAGAAACAGCAAACTCTCAGCTTGTGAGGGGGGGAAAAAGTCAGAGAGATAGACAGCACGCTTAACTGTGTGGTATTTGGCTTGCTCCATTTCCAATGGTGGGAAGCATGATCTGGATCCAGGTGGATGCAGAGCATTATGAAACGAACCCATTCAGATCAGGGCAGAGACCACTGGAAAACATTTGGATTGGATCAGACAGGTGGCTCCAGTCCCATTAGTCAGACTGGAAGGACAGATTAAATAGTATTCTCCAGGACCTAATGGTTTACCCTGCTGAACTATTTCAACTCATTTTTATCATCTGTATCCCTAATCTTATGTTACAAAAATTTGGCTTCATATGTCTCTTAGGTGCCATGTCAGTATTACACATGTTCAAAACTCAGGAAGGCTTTTCAGGCTTGCTAGTTGTTGCTGAAGCACCTACCAAGGGGGGAAAATGCTGAGAGAAGAAAAGGAGCCACTTTTCTCCTGATTTCTTGTTAAGTTTTACTGCTTTGCTGCCTAAGTTTTGGCATTTTCTGGCTTGCTAAAGTTTATATCTGTAACAGTAACAGTACTTGGAACACATCTAGAGCCTGTTTACTGCATTTCCTGTGTTGCACTTAATTTAAAATTGTTTTTTTCTCTAAAAACTGCATTTTACCTGATTTTGGCCTAGCACTCAAGTGTGGGGTCATTTATTGCACTGTTGTGATTATTTTGCTGCTTGTGTATCTCTGCTACCTTTAAACTACAACAAAAAGAAAAAAAAAAACAAAAAAAATCTTGCTTTTTTCCCACTTTCTGAAAGTTAAGAAAGTTCAGTTACAGATTTGCTGTTCTGAACTAAAGCACTACACCCTCCTTGACTTCTCATAAGTATTAGGCTTCCGATTGGTCCTTCCTGATCAAGTAAAAAATCAGTTCCCTTCCCTAACCTGATCAGTAAAAAAAACAGTTCCCTACACTAATCTGGTATGTCCAAGGGTCACTTTCAAGGTTACTCTCCAGTCCAGCTGGTGAATCTGGGAATTTTGAGGCAATGTTACAATTGCCTTATGTACACAGACAACCCTCTCCTCCTTCCAACAAACTAATACATGTGAGAGATGCAGTTACACAGCCAAACTGGAGGCAGAGCTCTCTCAATTCAAGACTGGCACAGTCAGTCAGGAGGAAAAGGAAACCACCCACACCGCACATAAACACACAAAAACATACTCAGAGGCTCTAAATAAAAATCTGCCTAAACAGCAAAGACCTCCTAAGCAGATATCCAAGCAACAGCCACCCCTCAACAATACCCACGAATCACATATCTCACAAAATCAGTGTGCCTCACAGTCACAGCCCTTAAGGCCAAACAACACACCAAATACACTTGTTATAGGGGACTCTATTGTCCGGCACACTGACGTCCCACTCACCAGACTGAACAAGGAGAAGGTCACTGTAAGCTGCCTGTCGGATGCCAGGATCCGCCACATAACGCAAGCACTCAGGTCACTCCAAAGCAAGTGCAAGTATGACTCCTTCATTGTCCATGCTGGTGTGAATGACCTGAGACATACCTCCCTGGACTACATGAAAAGAGACATAGAGGAGCTCTCTGACCATGTAGCCCAGGCTGGCATGACCCTGACCTTGAGTAGCATCTTGTCCTCACCAAGAATGATGCCACATTATAAAGACAAAATGATCAGTTTCAACAACTGGCTAAAGTATTGGTGTCATTCAAAGGGGATCCAGTGTCTGTCAGCCTGGGATGACATGTTTGACAAGCCACGTTGCTTCACTAGGGACAGCTTGCACCTGTCACCCTTAGGCTTTCGTATACTGGCCAAGGCTCTTGACACCCCCATAGTGCCTTTTTTAGGCAAGGCTCAAAGGACAAACCCACCTCCATAGACAACCCAAGGATAAAAAACTAAAGGTAATGCTACTCAATGCCAGAAGTCTAAACCTCAAGATGCATGCACTCGAGGCTCCCCTCATTATGGAGAAAATCAATGTCTGTGCAGTAACAGAAACCTGGTTCAAGGCTCCTGAGATCACCCCAGCACTACCAGGTTATAACTCATACCATGCGTTTCGGCCCCAAAACTCGGACCGAAGCACAAAAGGAGGGGGAGTATCTATATTCATCAAAGATACCTACACCTCCAGGTTAGTGGCACTGCACGAAGTATCGGAAACCATCCATGTGCAACTAACAGCGGGCAAAACTGCCTTTCAGTTTGTAGCCTGCTACAGAACACCCTCCCTATTACAGGAACCCCACTTGGCATTCCTGAGAACACTGGAGAATATGAAGGTCTCTCCAAACACTATGTTATTGGGCGACTTCAACTACCCAAACATTGACTGGGAAAACTACTCAAGCCCAAACACCCTCGCCCAACGGTTCCTTGAATTTATAAACTCTAACGCAATGGAACAACTGGTCACCATTCCCACAAGAGGGAAGAACATATTGGACCTGATCACCAACATGGGGACTCTATGTTCCACACCAGAGGTAAACCCCTCATTGGTAAGATCAGACCATAAACAAATTTCCCTGGACATCCATATCCCGTCCCCACCCCCAGCCAAGGAAACCACTGTAAAGAATTTCTCAAAAGCCAACTTTGCACTTCTCAAGACTGAGGTGGAATCCTTCAAAGCCCCTCGGCCAGAGGATAATACAGCCCAATCTGCAGAATCCTTTACAAATGCATTCTATGAGCACCTGCAGGAATGCATGGATTGTGCTATCCCAAATAAAACCAAGACTCACTCCTCCAAAAACAGAAGACCAGTCTGGTGGACCCCGGCCATAAATAAGCTATACAACAGAAGGAGGAAGCTACTACATGACAGAGCAAAATCCCAAAAAGGGAAGGCATCTCTGATCAGTATTAGCAAGAAACTTCGATTCCTCATAAAATCATCAAAGGCCAGTTTCGAAAGAAAAATTGCCCTAGACACTAAAGATAATCACAAGGCCTTCTTTAGTTATGTCAGGAACATGGGCGGAAACTCCCAGATATGCTCTGAATTGTTGCATAACGGTACAAAATATACCAAACCTACAGACATAGCCAACATCCTGGCAGACAGATTCAGCGCAAACTTCTCCCCCCCTTCCCCCCAAAGGAGCAAATGCCTATCCTAACTGAATGTAACCTCCCTGACATCACAGATGCACAGATGAAAGCTGCCCTCTCCAAAGCATAAAACACAGCATCTATGGGACCGGACGGTGTCCCAGGCTGCATCTTACATGAGCTCCAAGAAGAACTGAACCCTCACATTAAGTCAGTGTTCAGACTTAGCCTTACTACAGGATATGTACCCAAAGAATGGCATACTGCTACAGTAGTCCCACTACACAAAGGTGGTGCCACAACAGACCCAGGAAACTATTGCCCCATAAGCCTGACTAGTCTGGTCTGTAAAGCTATGGAGCGTATTATCATGGAACTCATAAACAAAGACATTGGGAGCCTCCAGACACTAGACCCTACCCAATTTGGGTTTAAGGGCAGATCTTGCCTCTTAAACCTAGTTGATTTCTTTGAAACAGTTACCAAAGCCATATATGAGGGCAAGGTAGTCCACACAGCCTATCTGGACCTCGCAAAAGCCTTCGACACAATACCCCACTCGGGCATCATAAATAAGCTTACCAGCTTAAATATCAACCCCTATATCACAAGATGGGTTGCAAACTGGCTCAGAGATAGAACCCACATGGTCAGAATCGCAGGTACCATGTCCGAATCCAAACCAGTTACAAGTGGCATCCCACAGGGCTCAGTTCTGGGACCTCTCTTGTTCGGTATATACTTCTCTGAGGTTCAGGCTAACACAGGGATTATGACTGACAAAGTTCGCAGATGACTGCAAACTGGGGCCATAATCGAATCTCCAGCTGACACAAGCATCCTCCAAAAGGGTCTCACAGAGACGGATGCTTGGTGCCAGAGCCACGGCCTCAAGCTAAATGCTAAAAAGTGCATAGTCATCCCCTTTGGGAAAAACAAGGTGCCCACAAATTACCACATAGGTGGTAATCCATTAAGTACGGAAGAAGTAATTAGAGATTTGGGGACCAACGTAGATAGTAATCTCTCCTTTGATAATCACGTTGCCAAAGTGGTTATAAAGACCTTCTATATAGCCCACCTTATCACAAAAGGGTTAGCATCTAGATCAAGAGAGGTCATTGTGCCCCTCTACTCGTCAGGCCCATAATTGAATACAATGCCCCTTTTGGGATGTACCTTACCCGACACCTGCAGCAACTGGAGAGACCCCAAAAGTACCTCACCAGGAGGATCATGGGCTACAAACAGATGTCCTATGCAGCTCGACTAAAGAAACTCCAGCTCTACTCAGTTGCTTACTGCCTACTCAGAGGCGATCTATGCCTGACGTACAAAGCCATGTCAAAACCAGAATTAATGGACATGCTCCACCTCAAAAAATCCAAGTCCCTTAGAGCTACACACTCCAGGGACCTAAACCACAGCACAAAAATAAATAGGACATGCTGGAGGGACAGATTAATTTCTCAGAGGCTCCCCTCACTCTGGAATAGAATCCCAATTCATGTTAGACATAGCCCCTCGCTCACCCTTTTCAAGCGAAATCTTGATGTGTGAATGGGAAATCGCAAATTCACCCCTGGGATCTCTTCTGTGTCCCTGCTAGACAGAGGCACAGTAAACTAATCTTAAAAGGGTACCTTCTGTGACCTACTTTACAGAGACACAGTAAGCTAATCTAATAGGGAGGTGGAAGCCAAATACACTCTGGCAAGGCTTATAAATGCCTTAGGGCAGATAGCCTAGTATCTACCTATGAACCTAGGAGATCTTGGCTCATTATTGCATCTTTTCAACATGCAAAAATAAGCAGGAGACCTGGTACTGATGTAAAACACTTTTCCACAATAAAAGATCCAAACACCAGCAGCCTAAGAAACTTGGAACTTTAATAGCAAAGCAAAAACTTGGAGATAAAAACAATCACTGCTTAGCACTTTTGTCTTATATAAAAGACATCATCACAACCATGAAACAGGAAGTAAAACCAGCTTTTAAAGGAAATCCATGAACACAACCACAAAAATACCCAATCAGGTGACAGAAACCACTAAAAGCCCAGGAAAATCTTTAAAAGACAGTGAATACAAAAAGAATAACAGTATTTTCACAATTTACAACTTGAAAGCTCTAATTTTAAGTTCACTGGTGATACAAATGCCTTCATTAATCCCTTGCAAATGTGTGGCACCTAATATAAGTTGCCACATTTCATAATGCAATAATTTGTTCTTCTAGGGCTTTTAGTGGTTTCTGTCACCTGACTGGGTGTTTTTGTGGGTATGTTCAGACATTCCCTTTAAAAGCTGGTTTTACTTCCGGTTTCATGGTTCTGATTATGTATTTTATATAAGACAAAAGTGCTAAACCGTGATTGTTTTTATCTCCAAGTTTTTTGCTTTGCTATTAAAGTTCTAAGTTTGTTAGGCTGTTGATGTTCACTTCTTATATTTTCAACATGGATTAATTTCCAAAATACAAACTATAAGATAAACTTATGTATCAGTGTTTACTTATCTCCCTTCCATATATCATGTCTCAATTTTCATTCATGTTTTTGTGTAGGCAGAAAACTTGATTCCCCATATTCCAGCATGTACTATTTGTACTGTGCAGATCAAAGATTTTTTATAGCATCACAGATATTTTTCTTAAGTACTTAGTTTCCTAGAACCTTACCTTCAAATTAATCAAAATGTATACGCTTGTGCTAGAAGCGAGTCCATAATTACACTTATTCCCTTCTTTGTGCATAAGAATTGAGGAGTGCTGTTCTCTTTCATTAACTCCATTTGTAAAAACAATTAATCTAATACTTCATTTTAATACTATTCTGCAGGCTTGAAATATTGTTTCCATAGGTTTACACTTAGTTTATACTGGTGCTTTAATCCAATTATCTCCAAACTTTACTCTAGAAGTTAAAGTTATAATTAACATTTTTCCTAAAACACCAACCTTTAATGAGACTCAGAAATAACGTACAGCAAGCTGATTTAATAGTAGTTATGTTCTTCTAGACATTTCTTTAAATTCTTATCTAATATTCATAGCACAATTTATATTTTTAGTCATTATGCATACTAATACAACTTGCAAGATAGACACATCTTTTATAACCAGATAATTTCAGTTAAATTAAATGCATATGTATTTTATGCATTTTTCTTTACTTAGCAGGGTAAACACAATTTAAGTGTTCATTCTTTCCTTCCGTGCTTCTCTACTGGAAAATCTGATCACATCTCCTACTTTAGCATGGCCTAACACTGTAAGCTTTTTTATGGGAAGGAGGTTCTCTTTGGATTCCCTAAAATAATGCAGTATAAAGTTTTCAGAATAATGTTTTAGTTTTTCCTAGTCTCCATCGGTGTGTTATAAGTAAAATCTTCTACAGTTTGCTAAATATATGGTTGGTGCATTACCTTTTTCCCCACACAAAGACTCTATTCAATAACCTTTGTACTTTTTAATCTGTTCCTTTTATAGACCATAGATTTTTAAAATAGTAGTTGTGTTAGCTGAAATTACCATAACAGTAGATGTTCAAATGATCACGGCTGCAAAAGCCTTAGTTAAATGGTTTAATCTTGCCAAGAATATAAGAGCTGGCCAGTTTACAATGCTTCAGAGCACCTTCCACAAGCCCAAACTGTTAAGCAGCACAAGCTGAGATGACTTAAATACAAGTTTGGGTGCAAAGCCCTATACAGCTTTCCTGCCAGAACATACAGGGAAGCTGAGCCCTGAAAGGGCAATGCTAGGAATAACAAAACATAAATGTCCACACCCTGGCATAAAAACACACCAAAAAAACAAGGTGGACGGGGAGAGGGAGGCTACTGCAGCAGTGATCATTCAAATACCTACTTTTATGGTAAGTTCAATTTATACAACTGTACTACATTCATCATACTGATCACTGCTGCAGTAGCCTAAGCTATACAGGTTCATAACTAAGTGCTAGGCAAGCTGCCCTTGCGGGTCATGTTAAGCCTAGCCAATTTCCCTTTTTGTGCTTGAAATAACCGATCCCATTTGGTTACAGATTGCCCTTTCCCATCCCACAATCAATAATTATATATTGTCACTAATGAGAATAACTGGGATCGTACCATAGATAATTTGAAAGGACAAATACAGGAGATAATGCATTCAGGAGCCACCTCTGTCCATTAATAGCACATGGGGGAGTCCTGCAGTAAATTTTCAATTTCCCATCCATAGATCTAAATTGCGCTTGAAACTGCACAAGGATAAACTTTATTTTATGTGGATAGGGAGTCTGTTCCACAGCAGTGGTACAATCTGAGAAATATACCTGTCCCTCCAAAACATTCTGTTGATGTTGTAAAAAAGGATTAGATCCCTATACAAAGTACTTCTGATGGCATTTGACTTGATGTGTAGTAAATCCATCAGTAATAGATCAGAGTATGCCTTGCATGCTAGACACAGGTCACCACTTAGTCTGTAGGATACAGAGTGTAGTGTCAGGACTTTGAGTCAGTCCATGAAGGACATGTTGTTTAGGCCTTGTATCCTATTACTGAGGTATCTCTGTGGGAGTTCCAGTTGTTGCACATATCTGGACAGATACATGCCAAAGGGGACATTATATTCAATGACTGGCCTAATGAAGGCTGAATAAAGTGGGACAATGACACCCCTAGATCTAGACACAATCCCTATGTTTATAAGCTGTGCAATAAAGGACTTTCTTACAATAAAAATATGTTGTTCAAACGTTAGGTCACTGTCCACATAAATTCTCAAATCTTTAACAACTGGGTCAACTCTTCAGGGAGTATTGTCAGTGTGGTAGTTCCCTGGGCTAGATGACTTCCCAAAATATATAATAATGCATTTTTTGGCATTTAGGTTCAGACCATGATTTTGACATCAGTTATTTGAGACAAACCTTTCTGCAGGATGGGTCAGTTATTTTGGGATAATTACATTTATCTAATTACACAGCTAACTACATTTGGGAGGTACAAGGAGAGGAGTCCAGGAGCCCCTTAATGGTTCTAGAAAAACTCAATCTGGACCTAGAGAAGGAATCAAACTTATAGTGCTTTGTAAAAGTATGCACGTAGGACCAAGCAACAGCTTCAAGAATCCATCCCTTCCAAAAAAGCCATAGTTGAAGCCAAGGCCCTGGTACAGTGGTTCTTGATCCTGCCTGGAATATGGTAATAGCCTTAGACAACCATTTGGAAATAGTCTGTTTTAACACAGGTTGTCCCTTCTTCTTCTTACCTTCATAAAAAATGAACAACTGATCTTAAGATTTGGAATATTTAGTTCTGTCAAGATAGTACCAGAGTTATCTGTTGATATCCTAGGTATGGAGTATCCTTTCTCCCTCACTTTTAGAGTCAGGAAAGAAAATGGTGAGCTGGATAGTTGGCTTAAAGTGAACTTGGACACCACTTTGGGCAAAAAAGAAGGAATAGTTATCGAAGAAACATTGTGTCTACAGAAAATGAGATAGGGATGACTCACCATAAAAGCTTGCAACTCAGCTGCTTATCTTGCAAGTGGATCAAAGCAATTAGTAAAACTATTTTCCATGTCAATAATCTCAAGCCAGCCATACTAGCTGGTTGAAATGGACTGTTAACTCCTCTAACACAAAATTTAGATCACGTGGAGGGCCACTGATTTTCTTAGAAGCCTCTTATACAAAACCCTTTTCAAGAATATTTTGGCATGGACTTCCAAGATGGCTGCACACTGATCAACAGCTTAACTTTAGCTCTTTTGGTGTGAGAACAGAAACTGAGAAATGTCAGCTTGAAAATTAAAAATTAAAATTCAGTTACTGGCTAGTAAGTACACTGCTTGGATACCTGCAAATAAGAAACTAAGAGACTGAAAGAAAATAAACTAGAAAAGTTAAAGAGAAAACATTGGTTAGGAAGAATCCAGCAGCTGTTCAGCAAAAAGCAGTTCAAGCTCCAGTTTTAATGCAAGACAAGGTTTCCAGTAGTCTAGAGGGAAAAGTAAGTCAAATGTGCTCAGAGCTGATTAAACTAAAAACACAGAAGAAGTATCAACTCAAATAACAAAAGGCTGCAAAAATGGAAGAAACTTTAAACAGATATTCAGGTGAACTGATAAAACTGTAAAAATCAGAGTTTGAAATGAAAAAAGGCTGTCTGCATACGAGCTTGCTCAAGAAAAAGAAGTTATGTACTTACCATAACGTTCCATGTGAGTTGTTTATCTCACCTTTATTCTCACTGATGGGTTCAGAGCCGATCCTCGGCTCTGACACGGCTGATAGCAAAGCTCAAGGTTTGCCAGTAGCTCGAGACCAAGCCCCTTATCCCACAATGCACTGCTGGAATTACATCAAATCTTGTTTGCTGCAAATATATATCTATATATACATATTTACATATACCTTTACCCTACTCTAAAAGGGAAACAATTTCCAAAGGAAAGAAGTACTGAGGAGCCAGGATAGTACTAGCCTCTAAGTCTACTGTCAGCCAGGAGGGGGAAGGAGGGAGGGACATGAGAATAAAGGCGAGATAAACAACTCACATGGAATGTTATGGAAAGTACATAACTTCTTTATGTGAAGTTGTTAAATCTCGTCTATTCTCACTGATGAGTAGCGTCCCTACTACCCTCAATCTTGGGTGGCTCATGGAAGTACATTTTTCAGTACCGTAGAACCAAAGGAAGACCTGTCCCTGGAAACCCTATCTACTTTGTAATGTGTGATAAAGGTATGAGGCTTAGACCATGTGGATGCAGCACAAATATTGTCAAGGGGCAATTTAGCTTGAAAGGTAGAAGACGTAGAAACGGCTCTGGTAGAATGAGCCTTACATTTGTGTGTCAAAGGCATGTTAGCATTTGCATAAACAAAAGATATACAATCTGATAACCATTTAGATAAGGTTGTTTTAGCCACTGGATTACCTTTTCTGGCTTCTGAAAAGGATACAAAAAGTTGACCTGATTTTCTAATATCCTTAGTTCTGTCAAGATAAAATCTGAGCTGTCTATGTACATCAAGTTTGTGCAGCATGTATTACAATTTTTTGTGAGTGGTTGGGAAAAAAGACTGGCAGCTCAATGACCTGATTGATATTGGATTCAGAACAGACTTTAGGCAAAAATGAAGGGTTTGTTCTGAGAGATACTCTATCAGCATGGAAAATCATGTAAGGTGGTCTGACATATAATGCTTGAAGTTCTGACACTCTGCGGGCAGAAGTAATGGCCACTAGAAAAATAGTTTTCCAGGATAAATATTTAAGGTCACAAGAAGATGCTGGTTCAAAAGGGGGGAGAATAATTTGAGACAGCATAAAGTTCAAATTCCAGGGAGAATAAGGAATTTTGACAGGAGGTCTCATATGAAGAACACCTTTAAGAAAAGTTTTAGATAACTTATGGCCCATAACATTAAAGCCATCGAATCCAAGGTGGAAATTTGAGATGGTGGCTAAGTGGACTCGAACTATAGCAGCTGCTGCCCCTTCCCTTAAAAATCTTTGTAAAAAATTCTAAAATGGATGATAGCAGAGCTCAGAAAGGGTCAATTTTCTGCGTTAGCCCAAATTGATAACCTTTTCCACTTACTGCAGTATAATTTCCTGGTGGATGGCTTTTGAGAAGACAAGATAATTTGTCTTGTATCTTCTGAAATTGAATGAAGCCTGGCAATTAGGGGAAGTGGATTAGCCAAGCAGTCAGTTTCAGGAACTGCAGGGAAGGATGGAGGTCCCCTGACAGGTGCGTCAGAAGGTCCGGAACTGGGTCCAGGATCCATAGATCTTCCAACAGGTGATGGTGGAGAAACGGGAACCAAATCTGTCGAGGCCAGTAGGGGGCTATGAGGATGACAGTCCTTCCCAACGATTTTGCTTTCTGTAAAAATCTGGGTATCAATGGAAAGGGTGGGAATGCATAAAGGAGACCGGGGGACAATTGTGTACGAGTGCATCTCTTGGTGGATGTCCCGGAGGTGGTATTAGAGCAAAGTAGCTTCTGCATTTTGAATTGATGTGGCTGGCAGAGAGGTCGCAGCAAGGCTGGCCCCATTTGCGGAAAATCAACTCCGCAACCTGTTGTTTGAAAGACCACTCTTGAGGGGAGCAATATCGCCCTGCTTGGCTTGTCTGCTATCACGTTGTATATTCCCCGGGATGTGCGTTGCTAACAGAAAACGCTGGGATGACACAGCCCATTGCCAGACCCTGAGGGCTTCTCGACAAAGGGGGTAAGACTTGGTTCCACCTTGCTTGCTCAAGTACCAGACTACTGACATGTCTGTCTGAATTGCCATAGTCCCTAGAGGAAGAGAGTCCTGAAAGTACTGCAACGTCAGAAGTACCGCTCTCAACTCCAGAACACTGATATGCAGATGTGGCTCTTGATCCGTCCATGTGCCTTGGGCAGTCTTTCCCTGAAAATGCCCCCCCACCCTATCAGGGAAGCATCCGTGGTCACAGTGGCTACTGTGGGGGGGGACAAAGGGCTTTCCGATTGTGACATGAAGAGATGTCAACCACCACCAAAGGTCTCTCTTGCAGGTATCAGTGATGAGAATTATGTGGTGCATCGGCAGTTTCTAGTAAGACCACTGAGCAAAGAGGAGCCATTGAAGAATTTGCATATGCATCCTTGCGAGTGGTATGGCCAGGATTGCAGCTGCCATCAAACCTAGCACCTTCAAGACCTCTGCTGCTGTAACTGTTCTTTGACACCAGTGAGATGATGTATTGGCGGAAAAGTGAGACTCTTTTGATCGGAAGACGTAGAGTGGTGGTTGAGGTCTCTAACTCTGCTCCTACAAAAACAGTATGCTGCGATGGCGATAAGGCAGACTTTTCGAAGTTGACTGTAATGCCTAATTGATGGCAGAGTGCTAGAGTGTATTGTGTTGTCTGAGATAATTGATGCCTGGTGGTAGTGGTGAGGAGCCAATTGTCTAGGTATGGAAACACCTGGAATCCTAGACACCTCAGGTGAGCCGTGACCACTGCCATGCATTTGGTGAACACTCTGGGGGCTGTAGTGAGACCAAAGGGCAGGGCTCGAAACTGGTAATGATTGGCTCCCAGCCAGGAACGCAGGTGATCCCTGGAGCGTCTGTTCATCTTTATGTGATAGTACACGTCCTTGAGATCTATGGAGCACATCCAATCGCCATTCTCTAGGAAGGGAAGAATGGACTGAAGCGTGACAATTTGGAACTTCTCTTTCTTTACTAACTGATCGAGTCTGCTGAGGTCCAAGATAGGTCTCCAGTCCCGTTTTCTTTGGTACCAAAAAGAATCTTGAGTAAGTTCCGAATCCAACTTGGTCTGCTGGGACTGGTTGGATGACTCTTTTTTTCTAGCAATTTGTGGATCTCTATAATTGCTTGTTCCCTGAGACTGGGTGGAACATCTGGGATTCCGTATACAGGAGTGGGAGGGGTAGAGAATGGTATGAAATATCCTCTGGAAATAATGCTTTGTACCCACGTATCTGACGTTATGTTTAGCCAGGGTTCTGGGTACAAAGATAAGTGACCCCTGACTGCCTCCAGAGCCAGGCCTCCCTTCAGAGGCACTGGTAGGGCTGACCAGAGAACTGTCCTCTGTCGCCCTGTAGTTATGGACCCCCTCTGCTGCGCAGGTGGTGTCTTCCATTATAACCCCCTCCTCTGCCTCTAGAGGGGGTTTTTCCACGTGTGTCCTGGAAGGCTCCCTATGCTTTTCAGAACCACATTTTTTCTGCCTTAGGGCCCTTGGGATAGGGCCGAGTAGGGGATAGAAAAACAGACTCCAGTGGCAGATAGGGTCTTGCCTTCCTGCTCACACCTGGTTAATGTTTCCTTTACTTTAGGCCCAAATAGTGATGAGCCGTCAAACAGAGTGTTAATAAAGGAAGACTTAAAGGGCTCCGCAAAGGAACAGAGACGCATCCAGGCTTGTCTCGGCAGAGCAATGCCTGAACTAGCAGCTCTACTCGAACCATCAGCTGCATATATGAGATGCATGGAGGAGTTCACAATCAAATTTAGGGTAGCAAGCTGTGTGTTGACTTTGTCGGCCACCTCTGCAGCTACCGTACCCTGAAGAGTATCTCTTAGCTCTTTCAGAAGATTTCTTTGGAGTCTCATGAAATAGGTTAAGTAGTTTAGCGATCGAAGAGAAAAGGTCGCTGAACTAAACATGCGTTTCCCATATCTATCCATGATCCTAGACTCTCTATTAGGAGGATGGATAGATGTGGATGTTTCAGACACTTCCTTTTTGGTGGCTGCAGCTACCATCATGGCATCAACAGGCACTCCCTTGGTCAAAAAGGCTTTGTCCACTGGGGCAGAAATAAACTTGTTCAGCTTTAGAGGGACAGGTTCCATGGCGCCGGTGACTCCCACGCCTTATGAGAGATCAGGTCCATGAGTTCATTGTAAGGCGAAGACACCCAAAAAGTGGAAGGTTGAGACCCAAAAGCCTTTAAGAGCACTGACTCGTCCTCAGTAGGGGTTGTGGACTGCCAACCGCCCCTCTGATTCAGGATCTCCAATATCTCTGCAAAGGAGATATCCTCAGAGGGGAATCGAGGGGACCCTTCTGACTCATCCAGGTCAGTGTCAGATGTCAAAGACTCCTGTGGGGAGTCCAAGTGCCTCCTCTTCCTGGGTACCTCCTCAGTGGAAGGATCTGGGGAGGTCTCGGAAGAGCAGGGGATGCCCTGTAGGGGTACTTGTGGCTCAGGGTCTCTACGCTTCGCAGGGGGACCAGTAGATGAAGAAGCGGACACAGGAACTTGAGGGGAGAGGAAAGGCTGAACTGATGCTGACGATGTCTTAGGAGACATGACTCTCCTCATGGCGTTGAAGGTGCCATGGCTCTGACGAGAAGGGGTAGACGAACCTGAATGGACCGTCTGATCCTCCAGCACCGAAACCATAGGCTCCTAGCCGGAGGTAGGAGCAGAGCTCATCCGTGCCGAAGCCCCAAGAGGAAGAGTCGGCACTGACATATTGGTCCGACTATCCTCCCCGGACCCGACAGGAAAATGTCGGTTCCTAGCATCCTTGGTCGGCTCCGAGGATGTCCGAGTAGATGGAACCGATAACCCCGGTGCGGGTCTCTGTTCCAAGGGTTCAACAGTCATTGGTTCTGGCTCCTTTTCCACTGAGGGTCCAGTACAGCTCGGAGGAGGAGGAGTCAAATCCGGTTCAATGGTCTTTGGCTCCGACAACAATTTAGCAAGTCCTGGTGCCCTTAAAAGCTTCTGCACTGGCTGATCCATATCCAAATCGGATAGGCTGACCAAAGATTTAGAGGAATGCACCGAAGCTGCTGACTGGAGCAGAGGAGATGAGGGGACCACGGAAACTGGCTCCAAGACAGGGAGCTGGCTCCGAACCAAAGGGACACTCGGTTCCGAGAGCTGTGGAGCCAATGACCCTGTACCCTCTGATCTCATTGCCCTCTTGGTCCGTTTGGAATCAAAAGACTTCGAAGAGTTTGACGAAGTGCTGGCATTTTCCTGGCTACCCGACACTTCAGAAAAAGAATGCTGCAGTAACCCCCTATCTACAAGTTTTCTCTTCCTTTCTAAGAGAACCCTCAATGCAAAGGGATGGCATATACTGCAGGAGTCTTGGAGGTGTTTCGCCCCCAGACAACAGACACATTGGACATGTCCATCAGTAACGGACATTTTCTGTCCACAATTTGGACACTTTTTAAACCTCGATTTAGGGTGAGATTTCTCTCTCTCATCAGACATTCTTTCAACAGAACACCACAAAAAATACCTATAAAGGCTAAATACAGGGCTAACTAAGCCCAAACTAAGAAAACTAATAACACGAAGATAGCAAGAAAACAAAAACTACACACAGAGTAGATGTCTACAAAAAACTAACCTACTGAACTATTATTATTTTAAACTAGAAACACACTGAACACTAGCAATCACTCAAAAAACTAGAAAAAAAAAGTTTTTTAAACTTGCAATTTGTCAAAATGGTCCGAGCTATCTGGATCACTGAGATCTCTCTTGCTAGAGGACATAGCACATAGGAAAAAATGTTCTGGTGTACTCGAGAAACTAGAAGAAACAGACTGTATTAATTTCAGGAAGGCACAAATAAGCAACTGAACTGGTAATTCTGCATCAGGAACTGTTAATTGAAAGAACTCACCATGTGTATGCTCCAAATATGGTCATGAGAAAGCAGCAAAGACCTTTATTATTAAAGATGCAAACCTAGTTACAGAAAGAGTTGATCCTGACACAAAAGAGCAGAGTATTAACAGTTGGAGACAGCAGTGTGTTTGTGGCAAATGATTATTCACTGTACACCAGGCAGAAGAGAAACAAATGTATTCCAGTAATCAGAGAATGTAAAGAGGGAGGTGTGAGATTCAAGCTGCTGTATCCAGTTGTCTTCAGAATATTTTTTCTGGAGGATCAAAACAAGTTTTTGATGCATAACAGGCTAAGGAGGAAATGCAAAAGTTCGTCCAACAAAAACTGAGCCATCAAGCAGAAAGGAGACTGCTTCCGATTCTTCTGATAATACAGCACATAGACTTTGGCAGTGAAACCTTTTCCAGTTCCAAAGGAAAATTATTGAGAGGCACAAAAGCACAGGAGATGACCAAAAGAATCAGGAGTACTGTGGAATTGAAATGGATTCTAGAGTTGGAAGATGGAGATGAAGAAGACCAGTAACACAGAAATTAGTGAATAAAAGTAAGACTGTAAAGCATCAATTACATTTGTGAAACATGGCTGTATACATAGAAAAAGTGGACTTTGTTGACTTTGTTAAACTTGTGAGGAACTGATAAGCATTTTCCTCACTTTATGTTGTTAATGTTTGGAAGGAATTTTACAGGATGGGACGTGATTAAGGAAAAAAGTAACTAAGAAAACTTCTTGGCAGTATTTATATGAAAATGTTCACATTATAAACATATTTTATAGTAAAGTATTTTTAGTTTTGCATGTGATAAAGTTATTAAAGTAAATGCATGCCTTTTTGGTATTAAGAAATGTAGCCATTACAGTGCAAAAAAAGAAAAGCTAGATACAGAATGTAGTATATATAGATCTGATATGTTTTCTCCTATTTTTGCATAGGTGAATGTCTAGATTAAGAACCTTAGCTTAATATAATAATTTTTAAGTGGAAACAAGTAAATATGAGAACACTGAATATAAGAAGAAGTCTTCTTTTAACAATAAATGTTTCAGCTTGTCTTTCACTCACTAGCAAAAAAACTACATTTTTCTTTAGCATTTCTATGAAGGCAAGCTGATAATACAGCAATAAAAATGTTGAGATTGTGATGGTGCTGTACAGTGGTGTTCAGTTATCTCTCCCATAGTAAGTCTGAGTAGAACTTCTGTCTTTTCATTTATTGACCCTATTCATATGTCCTATGAACTTTAAGGTGGTGCGGCATCGGAAAGACAAGCAATGCATCTGTTAAATGCCTGCTATATATATATATATATATATATATATATATATATATATATATATATATATATATACACATATATCAACATATTATACATTTTTACTGATGTTTTTAAGTCATAGATGTAATTTAATTGACATTTCTCATTATATCGCATTTTGGAGTACTGAGGTGTCTTTAACCAATGAAAACGTCTTACTAAATGTATTTTTTATTGTATGTTTATAGGGTTGCATATATCGATGTATTTGCCAGTTGTTGCATTACTGTCTGCATTTGGACCACTATTTTCAACTTTCACCTTATACCTACATTATACGTTATTAACCTTTGTCATTTTTTCCTCTCTGTTTATTACAGACCCTTTCTTCCTGCACACCTGTTACCTCTTAAAGCAGCTAGTACTTGGTGTTCTGCATTTGCAGCCATCTGTATCGATTTAAAATAAGCAGCTATAGTGCCCTTTACACCAATTAGCTCCAGACAACTTGCTCCACAATTTTATCTTCACAGCCATTCTTAAGGCTTACAAGGAATCAGCCATCATATAAAAAGGGAATTACAGTGTATGTGCTAATTCTGTTGTTTTGTTGCTTGAGCACTTTGTCCACTTTTAGGCCAGGAGTGCACACTATTGGATACCCTCCCTTTCTTATTATTATTGCTCGCTTTACAAGTTGGACTCATTTACTTTCTTATTAAATTGCTCTATTGTAGTTATAGCTTATTTGACTGTAGAAGTATCTGTTTTTCTTCACTTATCTGCACTGCTCTTTCCATTCCTGGACATGGTGAGGCAGTTGATTGTTCCTGGCTCTGTAGTTGTTTTTGGCTCAACCCCACTCCTTTCACACTTGCTTTGCTCAGGCTCTCTTTGCTCTCCTACCCTACCCCCATTTCCCACTCACCCCTGCTATTCCAACATTTATTTATAACTACCCTGACACATCCAATCTGATTATACTGTACCTTCCCCACATCATACTATTATCCAATCACATTATACCTCCCACCCCCACACTAACTCGCTTCTCAAGTACTAATTTAAACCCAATTTATTACCTCCACAAACTCACCCCTGTTCGCACTTAACTTACTCCTATTCACAGTATTACCTATTGTAGCTGTTTATTCAAACACTATAACTCCTACTATTCTCCTCTAATACATTTTGCCTTATCTCATATCACTATATAATCAGGATACACTATGTCTCCTATATCACAATCAACCCAACACTCATCACTGAAACTATCTATTCATACAGGTAAATGTACTCGCACTAACCTTTCTCTACCTCCTAAATACTTCCACATTCCCATCAATATTCATCATCCCCACCATTCTACAACTGCTTTTCCATGACACAATACCTCCTTTACCAACCTCAATATTACACCCAAGCTCCACAACACTACTCACATAGATTGCTTTCCACTCAAATACCATAAAACCATTTCTAAATCTAAACCTCTCCTAACAAACCACAATCTACTACATAAAAATATAATAGCTATACTCAGTATACTATGGAAATTACATCTGAGTGGTGACATACATCCCAACCCTGGCCCCCAAGTAAATCCAAAGATCACTTCAACACACTTCCCAAGAAACCTGACTCAAACCACATATTAAAAACAATGAAATCCTACACCCTGCATACAACATATACCGATCTGACCGTCAAATTAAACATGGAGGTGGTATAACCATAATGTTCAAACAAAACTTACTAGAACTCCCTAACACAAATCTCTCTTAATTTAATAATAGTGAAATATTTCTCAATAAGCTAAACATTAATAAAAACAAAACCTTGATCATTGTAGCCATCTATATTCCCCCAGGTGACAGTTCGACAGTTGAAGAAATTCTCCACTGGTTATGCTTAACCTACCACCAGGAAATCATCATAATGGGGACCTTAATATAGACTGGACCACCTATTACAATAACAATTAATCTAAGTGTATAAACCTTCATAGCTTCTACCAACTAATAGAAGATCCCAACAGAACAGATAGTAACTAACAAACACTCAATTTTAGATTGGATTCTCACTAACATATCTCTTTCATCTCTACAATTAGGATGTCTCCCCAACACTATCGGTGACCATCTGCCCACTTTTTTGCTTAAACACAATCTCATTCCACCAAAATAGTCTATCAACTAATCCATAATAAAACAAAAGTCAGTACTCAAGCATTTCACACCCTAATCCAACAAATAAATTAGTATCCCCTAAAAACATTACCACTTGATGCTGCTGTACAACACTTTAATACTACCTTTCTGGATATTTTAAACAGCTTAACCCCTTATAGAAATGTTAGATTAAAAATGCACTATTCACCATGGCTATCAAACAACACCAAAGATCTTCTGAAACAAACAGACAAGGCTTGGGTACAATGGTCAACTAACAGAAATCAAGATAACTTAAAGTTATAAAAACAGCTCAGAAATAAAGCAAAATCCCAAATAAAAGCAAAAGCACCAAAACAACCCAAAAATATTCTGATTCACCATTAACAAACTTAAACCTGGCAACAATACTATTCCCATACCCAATACATCCCACTCAGTGGATAATATAGAAACAGTTCAATTCCTTCTTCATAAACTCAATATATTCTCTCAGTAATCATAACCAAAATACATCACCCAATGTCCCATCCATCAATAATAGTCTTACAAACACTTTCTCCTCACAACCTGTACCAGCTCACACTGTATACAAATTTCTTAAAAAAAACTCAAACCTACCAGCCTTGCTGCAGATAATTTACCATCAGAATTCCTTAAAATTGCTGCTGACGCTATCACATATCTCATATCAATCCTTATCAATCTCTCTATTACTGAAAGCTATGTCCCACTACTCTGGAAAATCTCCTATGTCACTCATTTGCATAAAGGTGGAAATTCTACAGAACTCACAAACTACAGACCAATTGCTATCATTTCACCCCTCTCTAAAAGACTTGAAAAATGCATTCATACCCAACTTCTAAAATCACCTTCTACTCAACAACCTATCTCATACTCAACATGGTTTTCACTCAAATCATAGCACCACAACTGCCCTAAGTTTTATAAACACTATAAATCAGTACAGAAACCAAAACAAACTTGTCTCTGCAATCTTTCTTGATCTCTCTAAAGCCTCTGACACAGTTTCACACCAGAAACTACTTTTTGAGCTAGCCACTTTAAACATTAGCCACACTACCCTATCATGGTTTCACAGTTACCTAAGTAAGCAACAACAAGCTGTTGGGTGGAAACAAGAGCTATCATCTTTACTTTCTGTTAATATTGGAGTCCCACAAGATTCCATATTAGGTCTCCTCCCTTTCAATACATTTACTAATCAGTTGCATCATTCCACTCCTTTAGCCTCAGTTATCCAATATGCAGATGATTCCACCCTCATATGTAATGCATCTTCCCTCACAAAGCTAGTGGAAATCACACAATTCTTTCTACAAGTAGGATCTTGGCTAAACAAATCTAACCTTATTTTAAATCCAAGCAAGACCAAGCTTATGGTCTTTCTCCCCAACAAATCATCCATACCTCCAACCTCTTGCCATATATACTACTCTAACAACATACGCTCATAACCTCCACCTTACAAACTAAGCTACTAGGTGTCATCATTGATAAACAAATTTGACATTCACCTTTCTCAATCTATTAAAAAAACACATATTAAACTTGACTCTCGCTACAGGATTAAGCAGTTTCTTACAAACCAAACCAGATTAGATATCACCAGAACTCACCTTTTATCTACTTTATTCTATGCTACCCCTGATCTTTACCATGCTTAGCAAAACTGAACTTTCAAACTTGAATCCTGCTATAACAAAATAGCTAGGTTTGCCACCAATTCTACACACAGGTCTCACCATTGCTCCTCCCTACGACAACTGAATTGGTTAGAACTCCCCCAACACCTGACCTATACCCAACTCATTATTACTCACCACTTAGTGTACCAGCCAGAGAAAATCCCAGCATTTCAACACCTAATCCAACCTTACACACATACTTGGCAACTCCGTTCTATACATAAAACACTCTTACAAGTCTCCAAAGGAAACGATAAGATTGGGGATTCACTCTATTCCCATCACATCTCTAACATCTGGAACACTATTCCTCAGCATATCTTAATCATCACAGACATATTTATATTCAAGAAACACCTACAATACTTTCTATATAGCAACTGGACCTGCTCCTGTATTAACCAAGGATAGCTTCTTCGCTGTATATCGTATTCCCATACCGTATACCTGTCCTCACTTACCTGATTTATTCCACCCTTCTAACCCCTCACCTCTTTCTTTTTTTAAACTAACCTTACTAAAAGGTAAACATACTTTCTAATACCCCTATAAAAACTAAACAACTCATTTCTTCTTATACATTTTTTTCTTATATCATTGTATTTCATTTCTTATGACTATAATTTTGATGTTATATCTAAGATGCCAGTTGTTCATTTGTAATTTTTTTTTCTATTTATATTATTGTATTTGTTCATTTTATATTTCTGTGTATGTAATTTGTATTTCTGGAGCTTTTCTCCCTGGGCCTCCACTGAAAATGGACTTACACCCAGTTGTACTATCCCGGTTAACAAATGTAAAATATTAAATAAAAGACAAAACAATGATTTCTTCAAGGCAAAAAGTTAATGACTCCTGAAAGTATGCAAGTAGTTTTCACATGGTGGGGGCAATAAAGATTTAAAAAAAAAAAAAAAAAGAACAGACATCAATTAGAGTAAGTAGACACACAGACAGCAACATGCATCGAAGCATGGATAACCTAAATTTCAGGTTAATTAGGACCTGTGTTAGCAGCTATTTGGCACAAATGTTTCTATTAGGAGGGTTAAACTTCATTATTTTAAGATATATATAGTTATGTGTGGTTGTATTACGTTAACAGGTTATGATGGTATTTTATTGGACTGTTTTTTTTTTTTTTTTTTTTAAACAAAAAATCTTTATAAATGTGACATAGGTTCCAATGCTGATAAGATAATAAAAAATTATAAAGGATTAACCTACCAAACATTAGTGGCTTCATATATTACAAAAGATGGAAATAGACATTTTAAAAGGCTGCCATATATAGTAAATGTGAATAATGACTTCTTACCATAATGGCGACACTTTCCATATTACCTTTACATGTGCATGGTCTCACAGGTACAGACAAAAGAAAAGAATACTTAATTATATTAAGAAATGCAGAGCGTAAATAGCAATGCTATCACAGTCATATTTGGAAAGAACTGAGCATATGAATCTGATAAAGAAAGGATTTCAGGATGGATATTTTGCACACTATCAGGACAAAGGAAAAGAGGAGTACTTATATTAATTGCTCAAGTACTGATAGAAGAGGGAAAAAGAAAATGGCAGGTCTGTAGTAGTATGGGGCTACCTGGCAAGGAATGATTCAACTGGCATGTATTTATATTCCTTCTAAACTAATTTGAAGCTTAAAAAATTTTGGGAGAAATAATCAGCTTTCAGCAGTGAATATTAATAACAGGTAAGTAGACTTGACAGAAATTATATTTCACAGGACCATATTCATTTGAGAACTCTGATACACATCAAATAACTATTTCAGATCATGATGTTTTAATAATTATGTGTTAATAATTATGGAAATAAAAAAAGAGTAATGAAGTAAAGATGAGACAATGGTGCTTCCCCACCTACCTGCAAATAAGAAAAAAATGTAAAGAATGGGTGATGGGAAGTTATCCAGGAGTTATTATGAAAAAAAGAAAGTACTCCAGAAGTGATGGCTAGTGAGTGAGATTAAAAGGAAGTGGACTTTAAAAATATGGCAGAAATAAAAGAAAGAGGTATTTGGTTAAGAAGTAATAAGAATTATTTAGAGAGGCTGACAGCATTATACAATAAGGGGGAACTCACAGAACAAGAAAATGAGCAATTGCAGAGTACTAAAGGGAAAATAATGGAGTACCTGGATAATATGCAAGAATTTAGAAAAAAATGCTGTTAAGCAACTATTTTTATAATTCCAGAGCACAAATACGTCTGGCATGGCTTAGACAACAGAAAGTAGTAAGGGTTGTTGCCAAACATGGAGGAGCCTATAACTAAATAAATAACCTGAGATCTTATAGAGGTATTAGACATATTTTGGAAATGTCATGAAAATTCATATAAAGCAGAGAAGTGGGGAAATCAAAAAAGTGCAAATGGAAATGTTTATGGGAGACTTAAATATGCCAAGGTTACAGGTAGATGAGGCTGAACAACTAACAGTTAAGATAAAAACAGCCAAGATAAAAATAGTGATGTATAACCAATCTAGAGGAAAGACTCCAGGAATAGGTGGCATTCAGGTGGAAGTTTAGAAGCTAGGAGAAAAGAGGCACCAACATCCTGGAAAAAAGATATGGAGGCTGTAATACCTAAATACAGTAATGACCTGATTCAGCTTCATAAAGGTCAATTTCAAATTTAAATCATAATTATAAAGGGTTTATGTCTATAATGGCTAAAAGAATGGAAAAGGTGATGTCACAATTGAAAGCTGTGGACCATTGTGGTACTGTGGAATGGAGGCAAACATTTGGCAATATTAACAGAACAAAGACAATCCAGAGGGAAGCAGAATGTAAGAAAATACAGTTGTTAGTGGGTCTTGATACAGAAAAAGCATTCACTAGAGTAAACTGGGATTTTATAAGTAGGGTAATGGAAGCATTTACATCACCTGATACAATAAGGTTAATTAGAAGAATATAGGAGGTATCGGATGCAGAAATCAAAGTGGGAGGGTTCCTCTCTGATAAATTGTATTCGGGTAGAGCAATCAGGCAGGAGTGTCCTCATTCCCCTTTCTTATTTGTGATATATTTAGAATCAATGGCAAAGAAAATAAGGGGCTCAAAAATTCAACAATATAATTGGTGTGGCGTTCAAGAACAATTGGCTTTATTTGCAGATGACAGTATTTGTTACCTGACAGAATCAGAAAAGGACATCTTAGTGTTGTGGAATATTCTGAGAGTGTTCTGGAGGTTTTTTGGGATACAAAATTATTGCAAGTAAAACAAAAGCTATGAATACAAACTATGTACACACAGATGAATTGGTCCAGCAATACCCATATTTATGGGGACACAAAATGAAGCATTAAGGAGTATTGATTAAAAATAATTTGGCTATAGCAGCTAAGGATAAGTGGGAAGAGACTAAATGGATGATGAAACAAAAAGTTGTTGTGTCTTTCGGCTTTTCCCGGTTAGGGGTCGCCACAGCGGAACTCCGGTCCGCTAATGATTGTTAGTTGATTTTTACGTGTCGAGTTACCAGCCCCGATGCACAACCTTCAATGAAGGTACTTCCATTCATGCATGTCTCCACGCAGAAGACGCTCTAGCTGACAATCGAACTAGACACAGTGTCTTACTGCAAGGCGACAATGCTACCACAGCACCACCACCGCAGTATGATGAAACAAAAAGTAAAAAACTGAATGTTCTTTCCTGTGGATATGGATAGCAAGATATAAGCAGTAAAAATGTTTTAGTGCCTTTAGTTTTATACATAGGCCAGGAATATTTTTATTAACCAGAGGAGAAGCTGAAGATAGCAATTAATAAGGAGTTGAAGAATTTTATTTGGGTGGGGAAAAGGGCAAGAGTCCAATGGGATAAGTTGATCCTCCCAACAGAATAAAGTGGTTTAAAATTACCTGATTTGAATGGATATTTTACAGCTACACAGTTAAGGCAGTTATACATAACACAAGCAGAAAGCTACAATTCAAAATGGAAAGGGAGGATGATGAAGTGGGGGTGCAACTCAAAAAACAAGGAAATAATGGGATTTTTGATGCATAACCATAAGGAGAATAACAGTCATACAGAATATTACACTCATAAAACAGCAGAAAGAACACTAAGAATTAGCCAACAAAGGAATGGAGAAAGGAGATTCTGCAGATAGGGATGACTGCAATGAGGGGTACAGACTATAGACAGGACACGGATGGAATTTACTAGAGGAAGATGGCAATGGAACAAAGAAATTGGGAACAAATTAGAGAAGGACAGGTAATAGAACGGGAAGAGGTCAAGAATCATTTTGATTCCAAGCTAGTGACTGTCTTCCCTATGACGGGCTATCACAGTATAGACAAAAAGAAAGGGATAGGGGAATACTAAATTAAAGACCTGCACAAGTTGAATTTTTAGTTGAATCTAGAACACAAGCTGATGTTAAAAAGGGGATAATTAGTTGGGTATATAAAATACTGCATAACAACTACATGAATCAATCAAAAGAGGTCAAAGGGATGACATATGTATGGTTCCCAAATATGCAACAAAATCTAGAAGATTTATGATTTTTGCCTGGAAGTGTTTGCATAGATATTTTTATACCCCAAACAGACTCCAAATATTATTTTCTCAGGCAGATGGCAAATGTAGGTGTGATGGGGGAAGAAAGAGGTAACTGGGGTTGTATGTTTTGAGAGTGTAATGAGTTGTCAAACTTTAAAAATTCCCTACTGAGTACTTTGGCAGGAATACTGGGTTAGCAAATGATTGTAACTAAGGAAATTATATTTTTGAGCTGGGATACAGGATTTGAATTGCCTAGCCATAGCAAGACCTTGTTAAGTGCAGTTCTGGTGGCTATCAAAATTGTAATTACTAGAAAATGGAAATCAAAATCTAAACCAACTATACTTGAAGTAGTGAATATTGTAACAGAGATAAAAGAACAGGAAGTGGGATCATTAGTAAATGGTAGGAGTAAATTACATAGCAAAATGGAAATTGTGGGAACAGTGCATACAGACAAATGTTTCAGAGGAGGAATGAGGTTTAAGAGAAGGTAGAAATGTAATAATTTATATAATGTTGCTTAGATTATAGGTTAAATAATATATGTTATGTATAATGTTTGTAAATGTGAACCTGTTAACATGGTTTGGTTACTTTTATATAAATGCAAGTTTGATTCCTCTTAAAGAATATTTTGAAATGGGACTGCATTGAAAGAGGATAATCCATGGGCCGACATATTAAAATGGCCAATAAATAAACCTTGATAGCAGAATAAAAAAGGCCATAGGACAATAAGTCATACAAATATTGTAAAATCAGACAACAAATAGCCCTGAGTGGGTGCACCCACGAACATCCTCAGTAAAGAGGTGTCTAAAATGAATTATGACCCTATCAACCAGGCAGTCAACTGAAGATGACTGATGTAACCCTGTTCTGGTGTGATCTTTTAGGAAGCTTGCAGTAATTGCCCCTGGCCATCTCCAAAAGAAGGGAGAATAAGAAGTTATGTATCTACCATAATGTTCCATGTTAGTTGTCTTCTTCTCGCCTCCTTTCTTGCTGGTTGGGTTCGGAGCTGATCCTCGGATCCGACTTGGCCATTTACTAAAGCTCGAGAGCTATTTACTGGCTCGAGGCCTCCCCTTATCCCACAATGCTTGGTGCCAGATACCCAGATCTCGTTTGGCAGAGCTACCACCATAGAAAAAATTTTAAGGACACCTGTCCAAACTACAAGGTTTACCTACAGTACTAAAACAGAGGAGGATGTAACCCAGATAAGACTCAGCCAGAGGAAGAAGGCCTCAAAAAGGGACAATTTTTGGTCTGTCCAGGCAAGGGGGATGGAGGGTGGGACGCAAGGAATAAGGCGAGAAGAAGACAACTAACATGGAACATTATGGTAGGTACATAACTTCTTAATGTTAAGTTGTCTATCTCACCTTCATTTTTGCTGGTTGGGACAGCGTCCCTAGCACCTTAGTCCTGGATGGCTCATCGGAACAGACTCTTGAGCACAGTGGAACCAAAATCAGCTCTACTCCTAGAGGCCATATCCAACTTATAATGTGAAATGAAGGTATGAGGAGTGGCTCATGTGGCTGCAACACAAATAGATTGCATTGGTAGTCTAGCTTGAAAAGCTACTGAAGTAGCTAAAGCTCTGGTGGAATGACCTTTAGGTTTAGTAGGGAGTTCTTTATGTCTCAGCTGATAAATCCAGGTAACAATAGAGGACAACCACCTGGATAAGGTTGCCTTCAGCATAGGACAGGAAGAGTTGGTCTGATTTTCTTGTTTGCTTAGTCCTATCCAAATAAAAACGTAATTGCCTATGAACGTCCAATTGGTGTAACTTTTGTTCAGCTTTGTTCGAATAGTTAGGAAAAAAGACAGGTAGATCAATAGCCTGATTCAGGTTTGTTTCAGAAGGTATCTTGGGCAGAAAAGAAGGATTAGTCCTGAGTGAAACTCTATCCTTGTGAAACACAAGGTAAGGAGGATGAATACAGAGGGCTTGAAGTTCCGAAACTCTCCTAGCTGAGGTGATGGCTACTAAAAAGAGAGTCTTCCAGGAGAGTAATTTTAAGGAACAGGAAGCCGCAGGTTCAAAAGGAGGGAGAATCAAGGATGCTAATATCAAGTTTAAATCCCACGGAGGAGGGGGATCTCTGACCGGGGGCCTAAGCAAAATAGCCCCTTTAAGAAAGGCCTTGCAAAGTTTGTGGGACATGATGCTGGTTTCTGACAGGCCAGCGTGGAAATTTGTGATAGCAGCTAATTGGACCCTAATGGTGGCAGACGAGGAACCAGCTTGCAAAAGTTCTGCTAAAAAATCTAGAACATGATGGACAGGGGCTGTAAAGGGGTCTATATTCCTAGCCTCTGCCCAGAAAGAGAAACGTTTCCACTTACTAGCATAAGTCTTCCTGGTGGTAGATTTGTGTGAAGAAAGGATGATTTCACGCACCGGCTGAGAAATATGTGTAAGCCTGGCTAAGGTTGGAAGTGGAGCAACCAATCTGTGAGGTTGAAAGACTGAAGGGTTTAGTGCAGCCCGCCCGACTGATGGACCAAGAGGTCTGGCACTGGGTCCAGATTCCAAGGCTGCTCCAGCAGATGACAATGCAGGAATGGGAACCAAATTTGTTGAGGCCAGTAAGGGGCAATGAGGATCATCCTGGATCCCAATGCGGTCGCCTTCTGAATTAGTTTGGGAATTAGGGAAAAGGTGGAAATGCATACAGAAGACCCCGGGGCATCGTGAACTAGAGTGTCTCTGGTGGAGTGGCCAGGGAGGGGGAAGAGAGTGAAGAAATCGTCACACTTGCTGTTGAGAGGAGTTGCGAAAAGGTCGCAAGGTTGACCCCATCTGCGGAAAATTTTGTCCGCTACTGATTGATTGAGAGTCCACTCGTTAGGCATGAGAATAGCTCTGCTTAGCCTGTCCGCTATGACGCTGGACTTCCCGGGGATGTGCGTTGCTATCAGAAACCATTGAGAGGAGATCGCCCACTGCCAGAGTCTGACTGCTTCTCGACATAAGGGATAGGACTTGGTTCCGCCCTGCTTGTTGATGTACCACACTACAGACATATTGTCTGTTTGAATTGCAATAGTCCCGGTGGGTAGTGAGTCCTGAAGAGCTTGCAACGCTAAAAGCTCCGCTCTCATCTCCAAGACGTTTATGTGCAGGTGGTACTCTAGAGGTTACCAAGTGCCCTGGACAGTCCTGCCCTGAAAATGCCCCCCCCCCGATCAGGAAGGCATCCGTGGTCCCAGTGGCAACAGGAGGAGGAAGAACAAATGGTCTGCCCTGGAGTACTAGAGGGGAGACCATCCACCAAGCCAGGCGGTCTTTGCATGATTGAGTGATTATTATGTTGTGAGACATCGGAAGTTGTTGAAAAGACCATTGGGTAAAGAGCATCCACTGAAGAATCCACATGTGAAAACAAGCTAGGGAAACTAGTATGATTGCTGCTGCCATGAGACCCAAAATATTTAGTACAAATCTGGCCTGAATCCTCTTGCACTGTAGTAAGACCTGCACATGTCGGCGAATGTCTGACACTCTGTCTACAGGAAGTTTTGCAGACAGCTCTTTTGTGTTTAATCTTACGCCTATAAAGGTTATAGACTGACAAGATGACAATGCAGACTTTTCGAAATTTATTGAGATACCTAGCTCGGAGCAAGTTTGGATGGTATAATTCCTGGCTCACAATAGCTGATGCCTGGTGGAAGCATTAAGGAGCCAGTTATCTAGATATGGAAACACCTGGAATCCTCACCGTCTCAGGTGAGCCGTAACCACTGCCATGCATTTGGTGAACACCCTGGGGGCTGTGGTGAGACCAAAGGGCAGGGCTCTGAATTGATAGTGACTGGCTCCCAGCCAGAAGCGGAGAAACCTTCTGGAGCGCCTGTCCATTTTGATATGGTAGTACGCATCCTGAAGGTCTATGGAGGACATCCAATTGTCCTGACCCAAAAAGGGTAGAACGGACTGAAGCATGACCATTCGGAACTTCATTCTTTGAACAGATTTGTTTAACCTGCTGAGATCCAAAATGGGTCTCCAGTCCCCTGTTTTTTTTGGTACCAAAAAGAACTTGGAGTAAATTCTGGATCCTTGCTGGTCTGCTGGGACTGGCTGGATGGCCCTTTTTTCTAGCAGTTTTGAAATTTCTGGCACTGCTTGTTCCCTTAGACCGGGTGGAGCATCTGGAAGGGACTTGGTTGTTTGTACAGGGGTGTGGACAAAGGGGATTTTGTAACCCTTGGATATGATGGACCGTACCCCATTTGTCTTGTGTGAGGAGTTGCCAAGCTTCTGGGTACAGTGACAATCTTCCCCCGACTGCCTCCAAAGGTGGACAGTCGGGACAGCCCCTCAGGGGTGCTGAAAGGGTTTGTCAGAGAAAGATTCTCTGCTACCCTGATTTTGCGGACCCCCTCTGCCTCTCAGGCAGCATCTATTATTGTTCCCTCCCCTGCCCCTGGAAGGAAACTCGCCGTGTGTGTCGGGCACAACTCCCTGGGGTTTCCAAAACCACATTTTCCCACTCTTCTGACCCTTAGGATATGGTCTAGAGGGAGTAGAAAAACAGACTCCCATGGCAGAGAGAGTCTTGCCTTCCTGCTCACACCTGGCAAGGGTATCCTTCACCTGTGGTCCAAACAGAGCCGAACCATCGAAGGGGGTATTGGTGAAGGACGCCTTAAAGGGGTCAGCAAAGTTACATAACCGCATCCAGGCGTGTCTTCTCAAAGCCACGCCTATACCTGCAGCCCTACCCGCCCCATCGGCTGCATAAGAAATGAGCCGCATGGAGAAGTTGACAATAGAGTTAAGGGTCTCCAGCTGGGAGTTAATCTTATCCTGAGCCCCAGCAGCTGATGGATCCTGAAGGGTATCACCCAGTTCCTTGAGAAGATCCCTCTGAAGGCAGGAGAAATAGCACAGATAATTCAGCAACCGCATGGAAAAGGTCGCTGAGGAAAACATCCGCTTCCCATACCTGTCCATTGTCCTAGACTCTTTATTAGGTGGATGGACAGGCACCAAAGGGTCAGGCAACTCCTTCTTAGTGGCTGCTATCACCATGGCATCAACGGGGACACCCTTTGTCAAAAATTGTTTGTTGGGTGTGGCTGTAATGAACTTAGTTGGCCTGCGGGGAGTTGGTTCCACTGTGTCCAGGGCTGACCACGCCCTTCGAGCCACTACTTCCATGAGTGGGTTAGAAGGGTGGAGACACCCAGGAGGTGGAAGGGTGAGAACCAAACGCGTCCAAGTATACCGACTCATCCTCGGAAGGGTTAAGGGCAGTCCAGTTCCCCCTCTGCTTAAGGATCTCTAGGATGTCTGAAAAAGAGACATCCTCAGAGGGGGATCTTGGGGACCCTTCCAAATCCTCCAAGTCGGTATCAGACGTGACTGACTCGGGGGAGTCGACATGTTTCCTCATACATTTTCTCTTCCGAGGGGGCTCCTCTGAATGATCAGGGGAGGCCACGGAAGAGGAAGATACTCCCAATGGGGTGACCTGGAGTGTCGGTTCTCCACGCTTGGGGTCAGGAGGGTGGACAGAGACCGATGCAGGCACCATGGGGGGAGGAGCTGACTCAGGAGTCAGCACGTTCCTCATGACCTCGAAGGCGCTCCCCCCCCCATCAGGCAGAGCAGAGGGTCCACGCTCCGAAGAGACGTGAACCCCTCCCGGCACCGAGAGGGATGGCTCCGAGGCCGATGTTGGGCCGAGCTCACCTGCGCCGAAGCCCCAAGAGGGAGCACGGGGTCGGACAAGGGTCCGATGCCACTCGCCCCCTCGGAGCCGACGAGGGAGTCCCGGTGCCGAGATCCCACTGAGGAAGGAACCAATGAAGAGATTGCAGCCGGCAAAGGAGCTGAAAGATGTGGTATCGGCTCCGACATTTCCAAGATTCGATCCCCAACCAGCTCCGGCTCCGAACACAAAAAGGGAGTCAGAGGAGGAACTGCTGAAGACACCGGGACAGCCACAGTCTGTTGAGAAGGGCTGGTTAACATTTTGGCCAGGGCCTTCCGATTTAAGGAGTCTACTGACCACCCTCTCCAAGTCAGGATCGGATAACCTGGAAGACCGAGAGGAGGGGAACCTATGCCTTCGTTTTGACTGAAGCAACGGTGACCTCGGAGCCGAACGAACTGATTCTAGGGAAGGGGACCTAGAACGTTTTCGGCCCAACGATGGTTCCGACACTAAAGTCGGAGCTGATTGAGGTCTAGGGATGTCGGCTCCAGCCGGAGCCGAAGAGGAGGCAGATGCTCCATCCGGCGAAGGCTCCGAACTGGGAGCCGATGGCTTGGTGGGCTTTGAGGATTTCCACGACTGAGGCTTTGGCAGGGATCCCTCTGGCTTAAGTAAGCCTCTCAAAATAAGCTTGTTCCTACGCTCTTGCAGGACTCTCGGGCTGAAGGCATGACAGACCAAGCAGGAGTCCTGCAGGTGTAGGGAACCCAAGCAATAAACACAAGAAGTGTGACAGTCTGTCAGAGACATCTTCTGACAGCATGAGTCACACTTCTTGAAGCCTGAAACTTTAGTATCCTTGGACATACTGGCCCGGGGATACTAAAGAGAGAAAAATTAAACTAGTGCTTAAACAAGGCACACAGAAACACTCGCACACCCCACTAGTTAAGCTAACAATAATAACCACAAAAACTATCACACACACTTAATAACAACTATCCTTAATAAAAATATACAAATACAAGGGAAAGTCAATCTATATCTAAGAAAAATACAAGGTAAATATTAGCTAGTAATACAAAAAAAAAAGGATTAATACGACCTGAGCCAGTAAAAGCGCAACCTCGTAGCTGAAGCGGCAAATGAGATCTGGGTATCTAGCGCCAAGCATTGTGGGATAAGGGGAGGCCTCGAGCCAGTAAACAGCTCTCGAGCTTTAGTAGATGGCCGAGTCGGAGCTGAGGATCGGCTCCGAACCCAACCAGCAAGAATGAAGGCGAGATAGACAACTTAACATCCATGGTTACCTGGGCCAGAAAGGAGTCGCAAAATTGACCTTGAGGGATTCTTTCTAAATCTTCAGAGGTACCCTAGATATTGGAGGAAAGAGTGGAAAAGTATACAGGCACATTCCAGTCCAATGAAAAGAAACAAAAACATTTGTCTTCCATGCCTTCTTGTGTGAACTCCTGGAAGAGAATCTTGCTAGTTGACGGTTCAGAGAGTAAACAAAGCTGTTTATTTCTGGAACTCCCCATAAAATAGATCAAATCCTGGAAAACTCCCTGATTGTTTCCATTTGGTTGGGTCTGCCCTGATTCTGCTCAGCTTGTCTGCTACAAATTTTACTCTAACGTAATGTAGGATGCCTGTAGAGTGTGATTGTACTGTCAAGCTATATCCTATGCTAACAGGGCTAGTCTGCAAAGGGGGTACTACCCATTTCTCTCTTGCTTGTTGATGTACCACATGACTGTGGTATTGTCTGTAACCACTTGAAAAGATCCTGGAGACCACAGATGGTTCAGAGAGTTGAGTGTATTGATCAGAGCAAGCATCTCCTTGATATTTATGTGCGTATATCTGTCCTTGGTGTTCCATCCTCCCTGTACTTTTGTCCCTTCTGAAACTGCTCACCAAGCAAAGTCTGAAGCATCTGTGGAAACTGCTTTTCAGCAGGGAGGGAGAAGGAGAAAAGTGGATTTAAGGATATCTGTTATCTTCACCAAAAGATTTTCTACTGAAACTCCAGCCCTGGGGTTTCAAAAGATGAAGGGTTTTGCTGCTGGAACCAAAGATATTTCAGATACCACTGTATGCTTCATGTAGAGTTCTGCCAGCAGTATCATCAGAATCATAGATGATATGCGACCCAAAATCCTGAGGTATTTTCCCTCACAGTAACCAAAGTCTAAGTGGAAAATCTTAGAAATAGATCTAGACTAAAAAAAATTGTTGAACCGAGGTGTCTAGTTGATATCCCAGAAATACAGTTCTGTGTAAATGAGTGAAGAAAGACTTTTGAATGCTCTCTTGGAATCCCTGCTTGTGTAAGAGATCTCTCACCCAAGAGACAGATTCCTGACACCTTGAGAGTCTCTAAAGACAAGCAAATCATTTAAATATGGAAAAATGTGGATACCCTGTAGCCTGCACTGAATAGTCCAAAGGGTAAAGAAGAGAAATGATAATGTGATCCAGACACACAAAACCATAAGAAATGTCTGGAGTCTGGATGAATTGGGGATTTGATAATAAGCATCTTTTAAGTATAGTGTTACCAGGAAACATGAAAAACTTGCCCTACCTTTGGGAGATTTTCAAAGGAGAGAAGCTCCTGTTGCTTCCTTCTTCTGATGTCACATGGCTTCTCCTTTCTAGGCTATTTGGGGGTATAGAGGTCCAGTTCCTGGTTTCCTCTCCTTGATCCTGTGGGAATAAAGACAAGTACTCAGTTCTCTGGTTAAACAGAAGATTCTTTATTGACAGATGGGGATTGCTTATTTTACTGAGTACAATCTGTTCTGATGTGGCTTTTTATTACACAATCAATGGGCGAGTCCAGAATTGTCACCACCCATGACATCATTTTGGGAGGGTTTAGTTTATTAAAACATCAATGCTGTCATGGTGGAAGTACACCTGTGTGCTTGGGGGTGGGTTATAGTTGGTTAATCATTATCTTTACGAGGCTTTTTTAGTTGTAGAACAGAAATTTACTGTAAATGTTTCTGCAAAGCATTTACAAAACTCAATAAAATAGGTCCTTAAGTCCAAGAATAAACATTTTTTATGCTTGTCTTGGATCATTTTTGTCAAACACCAAGCACGTATAAACTGTTTACCAAAAACACCCTATCTATGTTTCACTTGGGAAGTTCATTTCTTTTACTGTCGCCAACAGTTTTTGTATTTAATTGGGGGGTATTCAAGTTTTGCAGTACTTTTGCTGCGCCTTCGTCAAATCTGCCATAAATCTGTATAAGGCTAATCTCATTAGTTTTTATCGATCCTGGGTTTGGGATAGGATTTTTAGTTGAGAAATATTAAAATATAAATAAAAATTTGCTTATATTGGTCTCGTTTGTGTAAAGGTGTTTTGGTTGGCTTATTTAAAGTTTCTCATTGAGATGTGGTGGCTTATATGGTCACGATCAATTAGGTTTTATGGTGCTTGAAAACCAAACCACCACAGGTCCCACTTCAGGGTAGCAGAAGCTTCCTTTAGACAGTGTGGGAGCTTGTTGCATGGGCTTGCCTCTATTGTTTGTGTAGTGGGTCATGTGGTGGGCAATAATTTCTAGTATGTTCAGAGTTCTACACTAGGTGTGTTGTCATGTGGGTTGCCAAAGGACGATTAGCCTGCATTTTATCATGTTCAAACCTTTGAAATAAGTTATAACTCTAAAATCCACTCTCTGATATCGTTTTGACATGTAAAGATAGGAAACAGGAAAATAAGCAATAGTCTGCCTCAGTTGTATATGGGAGCTGGCACGGTTTTGAATTACACCTGGGTTGGAAGAAATTACCCTGACAGCCAGTGTGTCGCTCTGACAAAACCCAAGACAGATCCTAATTGAAGTGACTGTGAGGCATGTACTTTGTGGAAACAGTAAAGGTCTTTTAGTCAGCTTGGCTCATGCTGCGTGAGTGTTTGGGTGTCTGGAAGGTGGCCTGAAGCTTTGGAAGTTAGCCAGTTATTTTATCCTTGAAAGGATAATACCCATACATTGAAGGCTATTGCAGCAGAGATCAATATGATGAACATCACTCCTTTAGAAAGTAAAAAGTTATGTACTCACCATAATATTCCAGCTATGTTGTCCATTTTCAGTCTTCCTCAATAACTGGGTTCAGATCTGAACCTTGGATCAATATTGTCAGCTTCTTCCGGAATATAAAATACTTGAACTTTCGAGCTCCTCTCTTTACCTGTAATGCCCCACCAACCTAACATACCTCAGATCTAGTTTGCTGCCATATACCCAGCAGTGGAAATTAAGAAAAGAATGAAAGCTGGAGCTCAGACAAGGAACAGAGGATGTCCTTACATTCACTGTTGCACTACTCATTACCATATGGGATTGCCTGCCGCAGAAGCCCAAGTGTCCAGCCAGTCTACCAAAGACTCCTTTTTGCTCATTTCAAAGGTATACCAAATGTCGAACTGAAGATGCAAAAACCAAATGGCTGCAGGCACACTGAGGTGCCCAAAACACACAACAACAGCAAAGGTAAATTAAGGCACCAAAGTTACACACTGGAAATCAGTCACTGTACTTTATTGCAGAAGACAAACGGTAAGCGCTTTCACAACTTAATGTTGCTTCATCAGACCACATCACTACAACTGATGCTTGGTTAAATACTAGGACAATTAGTATGACATCACAATTTAAAGAGATATTACTCCACTAACATAAGAACATATATTGATATCCATAAGAAAAATGCATAAAATATATAGAAAGGTGTGTATTTACACACAATAATATTTAAAAAAGGGGGAATGTCATCCCTGATGGTTATTAATATTATATATATATATATATATATATATATATATATATATATAGATATAGATATATATATATATATATATATGTACATATACACACACATTTTGTGCACATATAACCATAATAGTACAATAAAACATATATAAAAAACTCATATTTAGTGTTTAAGGCACCTTGCCTTAAGGTAAGGAACTAATGAGGTGCAGCCATTCAAACCAGGATATCTATCTGCTTGTAATTTAGTGATCCATTGTTGTTCTAATTCTTCAGTGTGGTTTTCTACATCACCACCTCTGTTTGTCCTTACTATTTGTTGTAAGATTACAAATTTAAAACAATGACTACTGTCTGTATTCAGGACATGATTAGCTAGAGCATTTGATTGCTTCTGGTTCCGTATGTCCCTTATATGTTCTAACATTCTTTCTTTAAAGCTCCTATTTGTTTTGCCTACATAATAGGCATGGCATGCTTGGCAAAAACAAAAACAACATCGACACTTTTACAATCATAGTAATTCTTCGTATAAAGTTTAAAATATTTCACAGGATGAATGTACGCATTTTTAGTGTAGACATGCTGACAAGCAGCACAATTCCTGCATGGGAAGGTGCCCTGTCTGTTTGAGAGATTTTTTCTAAAAGACTGATGTTCTCTATTACAGAGCTGCTGCTTTAAAGACACATTATTTCTAAAACTGAAGTTTGGGTTGTAACCAACTGTGGAAACCAGACCCGGTATTTCATGTAATAAGTGCCAATTCTTTTTAATAATTTCCGTATACTTATTGATGTCACTTGCAAATCTAAACACTATTCTAAACTTATTTCTATCAATACTTGTATCATAAGGTATACTTATATCAGCACTATAAGAGCTCATGTATGGTTTACATCTTGTAGATCTCAATTTCCATGCATCTGCTATCACTCTAGTGATTTCTGAGCTAGAATAGCCTCTTGTTTGAAATTCGTCTTGTAACTTATTTAAAGCAACTACTGCCTCTTCATCATTATTATGTAGGCGTAGGGTTCTATAGACTTGTCCTTTGAGGACATTCCTAGGTATGTGTCTCGGGTGCATGCTTGACCTGTGAAGACAGGTATTGGTTCTTGTGGGTTTGTGATAAATACTGGTTCTTATCTGCTTTAAATCAGTAAGGGTGACACTCACATCCAAGAAATCAACACATGTATCAGAAAAAGTAAAAGTAAACTTCAAAAAGTCTGTAGTACTATGCAAGTAATCAATGGAATTACTGATATTTTCACCATGCCCTTTCCACAAGACAAAAACATCATCCACGAAACGCACTTTTGTACCTCCCACCCCTCCAGGCATACAAAGATTTTTAGATATCTGTGAAAATGCTTTTAATGAAGCTTATACTCCTGGTACGCAAGGCTGCACCTTTCATAATTTAAATACAGAAGAATATAGGGCTCTACATGAATTGCAGGATTTACATTCTCTTATTATTAAACAAGCAGATAAAGGTGGTAAAATTGTATTAATGGCTGCACCTCATTAGTTCCTTACCTTAAGGCAAGGCGCCTTAAACACTAAATATGAGTTTTTTATATATTATTTATTGTACTATTATGGTAATATGTGCACAAAATGTGTGTGTATATGTACATATATATATATATATATATATATATATATATATATATATTTTTTATATATATATATATATATATATATATATATATATATATATTTTTTTTTTTTTAATAACTATCAGGGATGACATTCCCCCTTTTTTAAATATTATTGTGTGTAAATACACACCTTTCTATATATTTTATGCATTTTTCTTATGGATAACGATATATGTTCTTATGTTAGTGGAGTAATATCTCTTTAAATTGTGATGTCATACTAATTGTCCTAGTATCTAACCAAGCATCAGTTGTAGTGATGTGGTCTGATGAAGCAACATTAAGTTGTGAAAGCGCTTACCATTTGTCTTCTGCAATAAAGTACAATGACTGATTTCCAGTGTGTAACTTTGGTGCCTTAATTTACTTTTGCTGTTGTATACCAAATGTCACCCAAACGCTCCTTGTGTAGCATAGGGCATAAAGGTGATGTTCAGGCCTACCATACACGGAACTTCTTTGCCACCAGTTCTGAATGTATCTAGTCACCGATCTGTATTCCTGCATCCGTTTCTGTCAGTCTGTTTTCCTGCATCCGTTTCTGCCTGTTAAACACATTTTCATTCTCCAGGGACTACCTACGCCTGCTTGCTGAATTATTTGCAGTTGCAGATAACTGCCCTGTTGGGGTTGTTGTTTTTTTCTTGCTTTTTAGTGCTCCTTGAGGTTAATGTCATTCAGGAAGGGTAAATGCCAGTTTGGGAGACAGATTCATCTAAGACCACCACTATGTGTCTTTTTTGCATAGGAGCCTCTCATGACCATATACCTTGTTCTATTTGTCAGGTGTTTGTTCTGAAAACCTTTTCCAGTAGACTTTCTTCCCTTTCCTTGTATCGAGAACCAATGTCTGAAGCTTCTCGCTAAAGATACAATGGAAGGAATCTCTTGCCCCGAGGGTCAGCCGTTATGGAAGAATAAGGTGAAAAAGGTACAGCCAGACTCTTTCCACTGTCCAGCCTCTGCCAGGTGTTACTCCCAAGGTCATTACAGACCCAGATACTCACCTGGCTGTGTTGTTGGATTACTCTACCATGACCATGTCAGAGGCCAGTGAGGGCCTGGCTGGCAGCATGTCCTGAGAGGCTTTGCAGGCATCCATCTCGGACATTCAGGGGGAACCACAGTTGATTTTTTTCCAAGGGAGTTCCTTAGTCTTTAGTTGGGGAAAGTTCCTACTATGGCTCTTGACCGCTGTCCCGGGTCTTAGCCTTCTCAGTTTTTTGGAGGGGGAAGTTCCTTTAAAACAGAAACAAAAAATTAAGCAAGTTTCTTCTGCTCTTATAGATCCACAAAGGGAGTGGCAGGTCTTCACTCAGGGGTCATTTACTGCTTTAATGTCCTTAAAACCTCCTCATGGGGTTTTGCTTCCTGCTCCTCCTTGGTCCTCTTCTCCCCCTTAAAAGGTCTAGTAAACAGGATTCTTTTGAGGATGAGTTAAATTCTGATAATGAATCCCTGGCTTATTCTACTCAAATTCCTTCTCCTTTGGACTTTGGGTTGGAGGAGATGGACTCTATTAGCTCAGGTGTCCCTTTTGAGGAAATTCCTTTGGGGACACGCTCTCTATGATGATGGATTTTTAAGTGGGATTGTGCTCAGGTCTCTGATATCTATAAGAGGTACTATGAGTTGCTGCAGTTGGAATCTCCTAAACTGGCGGCTATTCCTCCTGTTTTGGCTGCTTTGCTGGATGCTTTTTCCAATTCTTCTTATACGCCTGATTCTCTGTCCCCTGCTCCCAAGAACCCTGACAAGTTTTATAGGGCGCCTGAGGATTGTTCTTTCCTATATAAATGTCCTACTGCTGACCTCTCTGTAGTGTCTGTGGCCACTGATAAGCTGTCTCAATTGCTTCCTTTGCCCAAGTTATTGCCTTCTGACAAGAACAGCAGAACTATGGAAAGGCTGGGTAAGAAGGCTTACACTTCTGTAACCCTAGCTTTTAGGGCCATTAATTATCAGACCCACATGTCTAGGTTTGTGTTGGATCCTCTTTCTTAGGCCTGTCAATTTATTTCTAATTTTCCAGAATCTAAGGGTAAAACATATGCTCTTCCCTTGCTAAGGATTTCCTCTAAAGTCATTCATCATTCTATTAAATGTAGTTATGATACAGCAGATGCCTCTCCTAAGGCTGCTGTTTTTGGTTCAGTAAATGAGGAGGAATTCTTGGCTTAGGCTTCAACCTTTACCTGATTATATTAAAGCTAAATTGATGGATGCTTCCCTGGATTCTAGACTTTTGTTTGGGGAATCTGCTGCTGGTTGTTTATTTAAGTCCTTTCAGAATAAGGGTAAGGCCTTACAGGAGCTTAAAAATGAGTTTCTCCTGTTCCTAAATTTCAGATAAATTACCCCGCCAAGTCTGCCTTTGTTTGTAGGCAATCCAGCCCTTCTACTAAAGGTAGGAAGAGTGGCAAATAGACTCCTCCTGCTAATGCTAATCAGTTTTCAGGGACTCTGAAGATTCCTTTCCAGACAAACCAGGTGCTGTGTGACTATCCATCTCTTCCCAGCCACATTCCTCTTTCTCTTCACCTTTCTCTTCCTGTTTGGCTTCAGATCACTCAGGATTCTTGGGTTCTGTCTATCATTTGTCAGGGGTACTTCATGGTGTGGAAATCCCATCCTCCTTTTATAGGCATTCTTCAGCCTCCTCGGAAACAACTTCCCTTTTTCTCAGAGGTTCTTCAAAATCTCTTGATTCAGAGTCCTAGTCAAGAGGTGCCCATGTCCCAAAGGGGGAAAGGGTTCTACTTCAGACTGTTTCTAGTGCCCAGAAAATAGGGCACTTGGAGACATACTCGAGACCTCTCTCATCTAAATAGTTTTTTAAAACTGCCTTCCTGTTGGATGTTGTCCCTTCAGGTTCTGTTTCCCCTCTTGCTCCCTCAGGCCTATATGGTGACTTTAGATCCCAAGGATGCTTATCTCCATATTCTGATCCATCCTCTTTTCAAGACGTTTTTGTGTTTCTCTGTTACTTCCTGGCATTTTCAGTTCTCTACTTTGCTCTTTGACATTTCGGCTGTCCCACTGCAGGCTTTGAGGGATCCAAATATTTCCTTACTTAGAAGACCTGTTGATTCAGGCATCCTCTTCAGAGACCAAAAAAGCAACAATGTACCACAAAAAGAGTGCAAACCTGTTTAATAATCCAAACTGTCAAGGCAAATAAAACAATACAATCCAAATGCAGGTTAAGCGCTTTCATCTGTGTACATCCCAGACTTCCTCTCCACAGACCATTTTGCAAAATCTTCATTTTGCCATTTTCCTTCTTCAGGGTCTGGGATTCACTAAAAATTGAAAGAAGTCTTCCTTCTCAGGATCATGTTTTTCTGGGTTTCAGGATTCAGATGGTGCCAGTGCTTGCATCCCTGCCCCCTCCAAAGGATTTAACTGTCATGTCTTTCTTTTACACTCTTCTTCCACTGACTCATTACCACCAGGGAGTTTCTGAGACTGCTGGGTTTCATGGAATCCACCATTCAGATGCTCCCTTTGGCCAAACTTCACATGAGAAAGTTTCAATGGTTTCTGAAGTCAGTGTGGCTCCAACATGCACATCCTATGAATTTTGTGGTTCCTCTTCTTCCTTGTCTCAGACAGGAACTTTACTGGTGGATTCAGCAACTATCCCAGAATTCAGACATTCATTTTCATCCTCTTCTTCCCTCTCAGGAATTGTTCACAGATGCTTCAGACATGGGATGGGGGCAAAGATTTGGCTCCCTGAAGGTACAGGGTGTGCGTGGTCACCTCATCAGTAGAAGAAGCACATGAATGTCAAAGAGATGAGAGCTCTTCTGCTGGCTCTTCAAGCCTTTCATCCCCTTTTCTCCACACAGCCTCTCAAGGTTTTCACAGATAATACCACAGCGATGTGGTATATCAACAAACAGGGAGGAACGAGATCTTATCCACTTCTGGTATGGGATATTGCTGTCAAGTATCAACTGAATCTTCAGGAAGTTTATATCCCTTCCAGTCAAAACTCTGTGGCAGACACTCTGACCAGGTCCTTAACTCAGTTCTATTAAAGGATGCTTCACAGGGACGTGGTTCTGGACATTGTCCACAAGTGGATCTTTTAGCCTCGCATCTGAACAGACAACGTCCTCTATTTTGTATCAGAGTCAAAGGTCCTCTGGCATGGAAGGTGGACACCCTTTCATTTTCTTGGCAGGAGATGTTTCTTTATGCATTCCCTCCACGTTCTCTCATTCTGAAAGTCCTGTTCAAAATTTAACAGGATACTCCCAAAATCTTGCTGGTTACTCCCTTTTGGCCGCAACAGCACTGGCTCCTTCTACTTATGCATCTAGCCAAGAGCAAACATCACAAGTTACCTCACAGAGTGGATCTAATCACATAAGACAAGGGATTTCTCATGCATTCTCACCTGTCCACACTTCAATTGACGGTGACAAGAGTTTGATGCCTCATAGACACCTCTTTTCAGAGGACATGCTGCAAGTCCTGCAGAAGACCAGGAAACCTATTATTAGGAAATCCTACTTATCCAAATGGAAGAGGTTTTCTATTTGGTGTCTCCTAACCTGGACCCACTTATTATGGATGTTCCTTTGGTTCTCTCTTATTTGTGTGAGTTGCTCAATGCTGATTTGGCCTATTCCTATATTAAGGCCCACTTATCGGCTATCTTTGCTTGCTTGCCTTCTCCTCCTCTAGCATCTAGATTTGAAGTAAAACAATTTCTTAAAGGCATCCTTAATAGTAGACCTCCCAGGAAGCCAGTCTCTCCTCCCTGGGATCTTCACTTTGTTTTGGAGAAATTGACTCGGGCTCCTTTTGTGCCTGCTGCTTCAGCCTCCTTGCACCATTGTTCCTGGAAGACTGTTCTCTTGTTAGCTCTTACTTCTGCCAGATGGGTGTCTGAATTGTGGGCTCCTATGGCTTGTCCTTTTTTTTTAATATTTTATGAGGACAGAGTGTCCTTGCGCACTAAGGTGGTTAATATGCTTTCACTTAACCAGTCTATTAATCTGCCTATTTTATTCCCCTTCCGCAAGACGACAGTGAGAGGGTGCTGCATTCTTTGGATGTCCATAGGCAACCCAGAGTTTATTTGGATAGGACTAAGGCTATTGGAAAACCTGATCAGTTGTTTATTTTCATCCTAGATCTATGGGATTTGCTGTATCCAAGCAAACTATTTCTTCTTGGATTTCTAAGCCTATTTCCTTTTGTTACACTTTTCATGGCAAGGATCTTCCTTCTTCGGTTATGGCTCATTCTACTAAAGCTGTGGCTTCTTCTGGTGCTTTTTTAAAGGGCTTAGATATCACCTCTATTCCTGATGCAGCTATCTAGACTTCTGTGCATACCTTTACCAAGCACAAGTTAGATGGTATCTCTAGAGCTAGGGCTGGTTTTGCTAGTGCCATTCTTCATGGCTTTTTAGGGGAATCTTCTGCTCCTCCCCCCTCCTCAGATTACTCTTGAGCTTTGGCACTCTCCAATATGGTAATGAATACTGCAGCAGTAAATGTAAAGACATAGTACTGTTGTGTAAAATCTAACTGCAATGGTAGATGTCCTTGCCTTCACTGCTGCAGTACTTGCTCCCTCCCTCCATCCCCCTAGTCTCTTGCATTCTTTGGATCTACAGATTTCCTCTTGGGTTCCTTCGACTGGTGTTCCTACTGGGGCAATATGTTCAATTTATGGTAGGCCTAAGCATCACCTTTAAAGCCTATGCTACGCAAGGAGCATTTGCGTGACTTTCGGCGTACCTTTTAAATAAGCAACAAGTAGTCTTTGGTAGACTGGTTACATGTTCAGGCTTCTGTAGCAGGGAATTCCATATGGTAATGAATACTGCAGCAGTGAAGGCAAAGATATCTACCATTATGTTAAAATTTTACACAACTGTACTTTCCAGTACTTTCCAATACTCTTCAAATCGCTCCAAGAGTAAAACAAGGCAGGAGTGGGTGGTTGGGAAGTTGAGGAAAAATGAAAATGAGCAACACAGATTGAGCGTTATCGTGAGTACATAACTTTATCTGTTGTCATCATTTTTATTCACTTCTCAACAGCTGGGACAGAATCCCCAGCTACCTAAATTTCAGGAGGACTCTAAAGAAAAATATTCCAGAGCACAGCTAAGTCGAATGTTGTTCTTCCCCTAGAGATCACATCCAATTTGTATTGAGCAATAAAGGTATGAGGATTAGCCCAAGTTGCAGCAGCAGCACAAATATCATCCAAGGAAGATCTAGACAAAAAGGCTGATGAAGTCACCATTGATCTCATAGCATGACCTCAGAGGTTTGTAAAACCAAACCCACTTTCTCAAAGACAATACAATCAGTTAACCATTTGGCCAAAGTCACTTTAGATACTGGTTTGCCGAGTTTTGAATCTGGAAAGGAAACAAACTTTTAGTTATGTACTCACCATAACTTCAGATGTTTGGGATCCATCTCGCCTACATTCTGAATGATGGGTTCGGAGCCGATCCCTCGGCTCCGACTCGGCACGCTTATGCCAAAGAGCGAAGTCTCTTATTGGCTGAGCTTACTATATCCCAGGATGCACCACTACCAGTCCCCCAGATCTAGTTTGTCCGCATACATGCACACACGCATACCCTGCTTATATAACATCGTCAGATGAAACAAGATAAAACAGTTGAACTCAAAACCGTTCAATCTCTTCTGATCTGCAAGGCAGGGGGAAGGAGGGTGGGTATCAGGAATGTAGGCGAGATGGATCCCAAACATCTGAAGTTATGGTGAGTACATAACTAAAAGATGTTATGTGATCCTATCTCGCCTACATTCTGAATGATGGGACAGCGTCCCTAGCACCTGAATCCTGGGTGGCTCACTGGAAAACACTCCTGAGTACCGTGGAACCAAATGATGCTCGTCCTTTAGATGCCACATCCAATTTGTAGTGGGAAATGAAAGTGTGCGGGTTGGACCAAGTAGCCGCAGCACAAATTTCCGATATAGTGAGCTTGGAATGAAAGGCTATAGAAGTAGCCATAGCTCTGGTAGAATGAGCTTTGATAGATGATGTAAGTTGTTTATTCGAAGAAGAATAGGCCTGAGTTATGCCATCTCTGATCCATTTTGAGATTGTAGCTTTTGTGATGGTTTAGCCCAATTTATTATCTGAGAAGGACACAAACAACTGGTCTGACCTACGAAGTTGCTGAGTCCTGTCTAAATAGAAGCGTAATTGCCTGTGAACATCCAATTTATGGAGAGTGTATTCTGCTTCATTAGAGAATTTTGGAAAGAAAACTGGTAGCTCTAGAGATTGTTGAAGACAGAAACTAGAACAGACCTTTGGGACAAAGGATGGATTAGGCCTAAGTGATACTCTATCCTTGTGGAAAATCAAGTACGGTGGTTTAATAGACAGGGCTTGAAGCTCTGAGACTCTTCTTGCAGAAGTAATAGCCACTAAGAATGCCGTTTTCCAAGACAGATATTTTAATTCGCATGTAGCAGCCGGTTCAAAAGGGGAGATGTTAATGCGCGAAGCACCAAATCAAGATCCCACGGAGGTGCAGGATGAAAAACTGGTGGTCTTAACAGACTCGCACCTTTAATGAACGTTTTGCATAGTCTGCTGCTCATCAAAGGAGGATCCGTGGATTCATGGAATTTAGAGATAGCCGCTAGTTGGACTTTAATAGTTGAGACAGAAAATCCCTGATTAAACAGGGATGTTAAGAATTTCAAAACCTCTGGGACAGGAGCAGTGATAGGGTCTAAGCCCTTGAGTTGAGCCCAGATAGCAAACCTCTTCCACTTACTGAGGTACAATTTGTTAGTGGTGGGTTTGTGGGCGAAGATAAAATGTGAACAACTTCCGGGTCTAGTGTGTGCCTTCTAACTAAGGTTGGAAGTGGAGGAGCCAAGCTGTCAATTTCAAAGATTGAAGGGACTGATGCCAATGTCCCGACTGATGGATTAGCAAATCCGGGATCAGGTCTAAGGTCCACGGATCGTCCACTGCATGCTTTTCAGGTAAGGAAACCATATCTGACGAGGCCAGTATGGGGCAATCAGAATCATTGAAGACCCCAGTTGAGAAGCTTTTTGAATAACTTTGGGAAGGAGTGGAATTGGAGGAAAGGCATAAAGTAGCCCTGTTGGCCAAGGTTGTGCTAGAGCATCCATGGCTGGTACTTCCTGATGTGGAATCAAGGAGAAGAACCTTTGGCACTTGGTGTTTTGTGGAGTTGCAAATAGGTCGCAGCACGGCATCCCCATCTCTTGAAAACCTGGGCTGCTACTGTGCGGTTTAGAGACCATTCGTGAGGAGAGAGAATTGTCCTGCTTAATTTGTCCGCCAATACATTTGACTTTCCCGGGATGTGGGTCGCTACCAAGAAGCGGTTGGTAGCTACAGCCCATTCCCACACTCTCATGGCCTCTCTGCAAAGGGGGTACGATCTGGTCCCTCCTTGTTTGTTCAGATACCAAACCACCGACATGTTGTCTGTGTGGATGGCGATGATGCCCTGAGGAAGAAACTTGTGTAAGGCCTGTAGGGATAGAAGTACAGCCCTCATCTCCAACACGTTGATGTGGAGAAGAGCTTCGTCCGGAAGCCAGGAGCCCTGAACTAGCCTGCCCAGACAATGCCCGCCCCACCCTATCTGTGAGGCATCTGTCGTCAGGGTAACCACTGGAGGGGAGAACAAAGGGTTTTCCCTGATCCAAGTTGGATGTCTGAAGCCACCAGTGAAGGTCCCTTTGCATATTTCCGTAATCATGATGTGATGATTGAGGGAAGATCCTGAAAGGACCATTGAGTTGACAAGAGCCACTGAAGAATCCTCATGTGTAATCTTGCTAGAGGAACTAAAAGAACCGTGGCAGACATTGAGCCTAAAACCTGTAGGACCATCCTGGCTGGGGCTTTGGATCTCGAGATCAGAGCTTGAACTTGGCCCTGTAAAGTTCGGATCCTTTCGGCAGGAAGAAAGACGCGATCAATCTTGAGTCTATCTCTGCTGCAATAAACTTTATGCGATGAGAGGGCAGCAAGACAGACTGTGACCAATTGAATGTAATCCCCAGGAAACACCCAGGAGATGGTGGCTTTGAGGTTGTCCATTAGTAGATGCCTGGTGGTGGCAGTCAGGAGCCAGTCGTCGAGATAGGGAAACACTTGGAATCCAAGACTTCTCAGGTGAGCCGTCACTACTGCCAAACACTTGGTGAACACCCTGGGGCTGTGGTGAGACCAAAGGGCAGAGCACAAAATTGGTAATGACTGACTCCCAGGCTGAAGCGCAGATACCTTCTGGACGCCTGATGTATTGGTATGTGATAATAGGCGTCCTTGAGGTCTATGGAGCACATCCAAACATCCTTCTCCAACAACGGGAGAATGGATTGTAATGTGACCATTCGGAATTTGGATTTCGTGACGGATTGGTTCAGTCTGCTGAGATCCAATATTGGTCTCAGGTCCCCTGTCTTTTGGCACTAAAAGAACCTGGAGTAATTTCCTGATCCGATCTGGTCTGTGGGGACCGGTTGGATGACTCCTTTTCTAGCAGCTTTAAAGCTTCTGCGGCTGCTATTTCCCTTTGACTGGGTGGTGGGTCCGGGATTCTCTTGGACGGTGGGGGTGAGTATTTGAATGGGATGGTGTAACCTCCGGCAATGATCCAAAGCACCCATCTGTCCTGAGTGATTGACTCCCAGGCTTTTAGGTGCTTGGCAAGCGACACCCGACTGGCTCCGAGCAGCACAGCCGGGCAATCCCTCATGACGTGTGGGAGGCTGAAGAGCCACGAAAGGACTCGCGGTCTCCAGAATTGCGGGGCCCTCTGCCGCCTCTGGGACGGCGTCTCCTGAAAAATTTCCCGCCCTCTGCCTCTGGACGGGAATCTTCCTGCTGTTGGGAGAAAAACTTGCGAGATTTGCGGAACCACATTTTCCCCCTCCTTTAGCCTTGGGGTAAGGCCGAAGGGAGTGGAATAACGGGCACCTCGGCAGATAACGTTTTCCCTCTTGCTCACAGCGGGTAAGGGTGTCTTTCACCTTGGGTCCAAACAATGAGGACCCATCAAAGGAGCGTCGTGAAGGAAGACTTGAAGGCCTCCAAACTGACACAAGCGGAGCCAGGCTTGTCACGTAGAGCCACGCCTGTGCCTGCCGCTCTACCCGCCCCTTCGGCCGCATAGGAAATGAGCCTCATGGACGAGTTAGAAATTGACGTAAGGATAGCCAACTGAGAGCTAACCGACTGGGCTAGCTGCTCAGGTAGGTTACCCGAGAGGGAATCTGACAACTCCTTGACCAGATCCCTCTGAAGCCTGGTAAAATGTGCCAAATAATTCAGAGACCTTAAGGTAAAGGCCGCTGAAGTCAGGGTGCGCTTTCCGTACCTATCCATACTCCTAGACTCCTTATTAGGAGGATGGACGGACGTTGAAGCCTCTGCCACGTCCTGTTGTGTAGCAGATGCCACCACCATGGCATCTACAGCCACGCCTTTAGTAAGGAACTCCTTCTCGGGGGAGCAGATAAAAATTTATTTGGACGAGAAGGGACTGGTTCCACGGTATCTGGATGTTCCCACGCCCTTCGACAAACTAAATCCAGAAGCTCGTCAAGGGCGGAGACACCCAGGAGGCGGAGGGCTGAGCCCCAAAGGCCTTGAGGAGCACTGACTCGTCAGCAGAGGGGGGTTTGGATATCCAGCCGCCTCGTTGTTTGAGGATCTCTAAGATGTCTGCAAATGAGACATCATCCGAGGGCGACTTCGGGACCCCTCTGCATCATCCATATCAGTGTCCGATGTAATAGACTCGGGGAGTCCACGTGCTTCCTCTTGCACGATCTCTTCCTTGGGGTTCCTCTGAAGACAACTCCGAAGAACCCTCAGGAGGAGGGAACCCCACTGGGGTAACCTCAGGCCTCGGGCTCCGCTGGCTACGGACAGGGGAACTGCCAAAGACCCAGTCTCCACGCCCAGGGAAGGTGCTGGTAAAACCGGAGAGATGGCCGAAGAGGACTTGGCCAAGGCACTCCTCATGTCCCTGTAAGCCGGACCCCAGAATCCTGGGAGTGTCCGGACTCGAGCCGTGATAGCCGACGGAAGTCCCGCAGCCGAAGCACCGAGGGGAGGCTCGGAACCGAAAGCATAGGTCCCAAACATCACCCCGGGTCCAGCCAAGAAGTCCGCGTACCAAACTCGGACCCGAAGGCCGGGTTGGAGTAAGGGTCGGAGCCGACCCTGAGATCTCCACCGGCTCCAACAGCACCTGCTCCGACGGAGCCGAAGCAGTCGGAGGAGGAATGGCAATGGGTGGGCCAAGGTCATCGGCTCGAAACCAGCTGGGTCGGAACCGAAACAAATTTTTGGAAGACTGGGGACTGGAACAGTCTTTGGAGCACCCTGTCTATATCAGAATCCGACATCCTCAAGACCGAGAGGAAACAGAACGGGTTCGAGAAGGCCTCTCCATCGGCCCCAAAGGGCTAGGGGACCGGCTCCGAGGCGACTCGATGAGTATCGGCGCCAAGGGAATACTCACAGCAGATTCCATCGGTGCCGAGGTAGACTTGCGCCGAGGAGGAAGTGTCTGAGCGGCGACCCTTGTCGGCTCCGAGAGCAGCGGAGCCGAAGGTGACCCGCCTCGATGCCCCAGCCATCGGCTCCGAAGCCAGAGGAGTCGATACTGGTGGCATCGAGGCAGACCGTTCAACCTCGGCTCCGAAGTCTTTGGAGCCGAAGGAGAGGCCTGCCTAAGTTTCTTGGCAGTCGGATCCGACGGACTGGTCGGAACCAAGCCCTTTTCTTTGGCGGAGCAGGAGAGGATGCCAAGGCTTCTTCAAAGGAAGGTTTAACTAACCCCTTAAGAATCAATTTATTTTTCCTCTCCTGGAGGACCCTTGAGGAAAAAGCGTGACATACACTGCATGACTCCTGCAAGTGCTTTGCCCCGAGACAATATACACAGAGCGAATGATCGTCTGTGATAGACATTTTAAACCCGCATTTCGAACATTTTTTAAAGCCCGAAGGCCTAGGGGTTTGAGACATGATGTTACACAATTCTAGTCACTTTGACAGGAAAGTAAACAACTAAATTCTTACTGATGATAAAGCTAAGCTTACAGTTATAGCTTAATGCAAACACTTCCTGTAAAAAAGGACAGGGAACTCCAAACCAACTATAGACCCTGTAAAGTATTAAAGGTTGACAGTCCGGGAAGGCCCTGGATGGAGGGGGGCCGAAAACAAACTCAACCCAATCACACACAACAATTTTACAATCCAATCGTACACAAATGTTAGCGATAGCCGTTAAAACAGCTTTTGTGAGCAAAAACAGCAAAAAACTGACAGAAAAGTTAGTTAATAAAAACTACTCAGCCCAGCCAGCTCGAGACCCCGTCTTCGCAGGGAAGCGGCAAACGAGATCTGGGGGACTGGTAGTGGTGCATCCTGGGATATAGTAAGCTCAGCCAATAAGAGACTTCGCTCTTTGGCATAAGCGTGCCGAGTCGGAGCCGAGGGATCGGCTCCGAACCCATCATTCAGAATGTAGGCGAGATAGGATCACATAACATCAATTGTTCAGATTTTCTCAAATCGTTGGTTCTGTGAAGATAGTAATGTAATTGTCTGTGGAGATCCAAAAGATGTAAAATGTATTCTCCTTTGATTGAAAAGTTTGGAAAGAACTCAGAGTCTGATGAGTTGATTAATATTAGATTCCCAAACCACCTTTGGTAAAAAGAAAGAAATGGTCCATAAAGAAAATCTATCCTTGTGAAAAATTAAATGAGGAAGTTTAGAAGATGATGCTTGAATTTCAGCCACTCTTCTGGCAGAAGTGATAGCAACTAGGAAAATACTACTCCAGGTCAAAAACTTCAGATCAGATTTAGCTGACAGTTCAGAGAAGGGTCGAGTTAAGGCCTGAAAAACAATACTTAAATCCCAAGGAGGACTAGGATCCTTTAAAGGAGGTCTGAGTAAGGAGGTTCCTCTAAGAAAGGCTTTACAAAGCTTGGAAGAAGCTAAAGTACAATTATTTACTCCTATATGAAAGTTGGAAATGGCCACTTACTGTACTCTTGACAACTGAGGAGCTGGCACCCTCATTGCAAACTGTAGCTAAACTGTCAAAAACCTTTGAAATTGAAATTTAAAAAAGGGTCTAAATTCTATGTGCCCAGAAAACAAATTTTTCATTTACTTTTCTAAATTTTTCTAGTGAAGGTTTTATGAGAAGATAACAGAATATGATGGACAGGGAAAAAAAGAGCCTGGGCTGTCTAGCAGTCAACATAACTGGAGAGACCATGTGGTCACCTTGAGGCCTGAAATGTCATGCTTGTCGGGTGAGACGGGAGGTCTGAAGTTGGATCCAGAAGCAGGGCAGATGTAGAAGATGAGGCCAAAGGAAGGGAAACCAGATCTGATGAGGCTAGTAAGGGGCAATGAGGATAACTGTGTTCTTCAACTGGGATGCTTTCTGGGGATATTTGGGAATGAAGGGCAAAGGCGGTAAGCATAAGGGAGATTGGAGGACCAAGCGTGAATTAGAGCATCCCTCTGTGACTACCACAATGAGATGATCATGGCAAAGAACCTGCTGCATTTGTTGTGGGGAGATGTGAAAAGGTTGCAGCATGGTTGGCCCCATCGACTGTAAATCATTCCACTATGCTGATTTTGAGATACCACTTAAGAGGTATCAGAATGGACTTGTTTGTCTTAAGTGACATCACATTGGACTTCCCTGGGATGTGCGTTGCTATCAAAAAGTGGAGGAGCTCGCCTACCATCATATTCTCATAGCTTCTCAACAAAGAGGGTAAGATTTGGTCTGTCCCTAGTTTGCTGATGTACCAGACCAACATATAGTCCATCTGAATCATGATAGTCCCAGTTGGGAGACTATCTTGAAAGGCATACAATGAGGAGAACAGCTCTCATCTCCAGGACACTGATATGTATGTTAGCCTCTTCGGGAGACCATGCGTCTTGGACTGCACTTCTCAAGGAGTGCCACTCCACCTGACAGAGGCATCTGTGGTCACTGTGGCCTTGGGTTGAGGAAGAATAAAGGGACATCCTTCTTGAATTTGATTGGAGTGGATCCCCCAGAGGAGATAGTTCTTGTAAGCTTGGGTTATTTTGACTGGCCTGGATTAGGGATGTTGAAAAATAGACCACTTAGCTGTGACTGTCCATTGAAGGGTTCTCATATGGAACATGCCAAGTGGTAAAAAGAGTGATTGCCACTGACATGGATCCCTAGGTTTGAAGTATCAGATGCACTAGAAGAGAAGAATTCTGAACAAACTTTTTGATCTGGAATTGAATAGTTTGTACCCAATACAGACGGAGAGACTATTTCAGTGGCTGTACTGCAATGAGCACCGATGAATGCCAAGGTTTGAGTTGGAGTGAGCCGAGATTTTTTGTAACTGACAAATATCCCCAGACAAGTGCACAGCTGGAGTAAGTAGTCCCTGGCTTGAATTAGTTGATCAAACCAAAATACACGCAAGGTGGACCTAGTACACGGTTCAAACCAAAAGTCACGAACCAAAACGAACCAGCAGAAAGAAGAAAAGTGCCTAAATGTTTTTTAGTAGTAGCAAATTACATTCCATATATTGCAAACCGGTTTTGACTATATTTTTAGCCTTCTTCAGTGCAAAAGAAAAAAATAGTATTAACAGCACATCCTGGTAATTGCTTTTATATCCCATCATTTAAAGGTGTATATACACCAAAAAACATGTATACACCTGTTTGAAAATCAAATGACGTAGACTATAAACTTGTCTTTATCTAAAGAGAACATAGTCAGTTTTGACCGATATACAAATGCATGAAATCATAAGCTGACAAAAACTATTCTATTTCATTTAAGCCAGGTTTGAATAAAGCTCCTAACCTGGTGATCCATGAGGATTCCATATTATTTAATCTGTCATGCCAGCCTGCTTTAAGGTTTCTATGCATATCAATTTTGTCAATAATAGTAAATTTAAATTGTGCAGTTTGGTGAGTCATGGTGTGTTTATATAAAGCATTAGAAATTTTATGATTTCTAATGGCGCTGAGATGTTCACTTATCCTGTGTCTCAGTGGTCTTGATGTTTGGCCTACATAAAAGGAGAAACATGTACAAGTGGCCAGATAAATCACCCAATCCGTGCTACAGTTACCAAAAATTCTTATCTGGTATACCTTAGGGGTATTGCCACTAGAAAATTCTTTGGTCTTGAAAATGTATCTGCAAGCACTACAATGACCACATGGAAAACATCCTGGCAAAGGATCACCGAATAGAGTTGTCTGAATAGATATGAGTGGCTTGTATATTTTGTAATGTGTAAAGTGAGACTGAATGGTTCTACCTCTATGGTATGAAAAAGCACATCTGTCAGGTAATATCTCATTCAAATGTTCATGAGCCCTCAGAATATCCCAATGATTACTGATAATGTCCCTAAACAAGGGTGTATTGCTACCAAATGTAGTGACAAACCTGATGGGTTGAGATGTTGTTGCTTTAGGTTCATCATGTGAATGTTTGTATTGTAATAGTGTAGATCGGGGCACATCTTTGATCTGATTAATAGTTTGGCTAATACGATGTTTCTGATACCCTCTGCTTATGAGCCTGTTGGACAGGTCCTGTTCACATGCTAGATGGGATTCTTGAGACGAACATATACGTTTCATACGTAAGAATTGAGATTTAGGGATGTTGTTAATGATGTGGCGGGGATAATAACTGGATGCATGTAAAAGTGTATTGTATTGTGGAAATTTCCTATGTACACGGGTCGCCAGTGTATGGTCACAGCCTGTTGAGAGACTATCACATCCAAAAAGACAATTTCTTGAATATTGTATATTTAAAGTAAACTGAATATCCCATGGGTTGTTATTCAAATATTTTACAAAATCATATACTCGTATGCTATCACCCCGCCACAACATCCAACAATCATCTAAGTATCTTCTCCAGATATCTAATTGTTCCATACAGGAATTGTGGCAAGAATCATATATGAATTGTTGTTCAAAGAATCCCATAAACAAATCTGCGTATATGGGAGGAAAGGATGCTCCCATAGCAGTGCCTCTAACTTGCCAATAGGCTTGTCCTTCAAAATAGAAGATGTTCTTAGTTAACACATATTGTGTCAGTCTGATTAGAAAATTGTTAATCCCCATAGTGTATAATTGGGATCTGTCTAACCAATATGTAATTGCCGATATACCTGCATCATGTGGGATGCTGGTGTAAAGGGAAGAGACGTCCAATGTACATAGCCACCAATCTGATTCCAATTGTGTGTCCTGAACAATGTTCAGAAATTCTGTGGTATCCTGTAACCTCGATCTCACCATGGGTAATAATGGCTTTAGGTAATATGTAAGAAAGGCCGATTAAGGTTCTGTAAGAGAACATCTACCAGAAACAATCGGCCTACCAGGGGGATGTGTAGGATGTTTATGGATTTTAGGAAGCAAGTATAGGTATTGAGCAATAGGTTCAGACACTTTAGTGGGTTTGATCGATTCACAACTTTCCAAAGATTTGGCAGATACCCAACATCAAGCTTCTATGCTATTTGTTAATACTGTGATCTCTTATTATGAGTGTATAATTGAATCACAGATTGTTGAGATTCACAATAATTGTCTTGAGGCTCAAATTTTTGAGTCGGAGGATTTTTACAATAACCATTTAACAAATTTGGCTAAAGATTTAGCAATACTGGAACAGCAACTAATTAAAAAGAAAACATACAAATTTCAGCAGGATATGGCTGATTACGAAAAGGGGAAACCATTTGTCACTCAGAAAAGTGTTAGATTTTTTTATTCCAACAACAAAACTAGCAACAGGAGGAAAAGACCTAGGTCTATCCTAAGAAAAAATACCCAAACTACAAGTGGCATTCGGAAGATGATACATCTTCGGCCACAGATTATGACTGCCCTTCCAACCAGGTGTCCCCAGTGGCTAAAAGGAAACTATCAGACCCTTTAGACCTAGGACACGCAGAGGTGGTAGAAAACACAGAAACAGGCACACACAGTCTACAACTGTTACTACAGAAAATTGTGAGTTAGTAAATAATGTGCACAATATATCTTCATTTGAATTGTCACCTGTCCATAATAAATTGCTGAACAAGGGTTTAAATTTTGTACCAACTTTATTTGTCCCTGAACACATATTGGTCAATGAAATAAAAGATTTTTGTAGATTGATTAACCTCAAAATATTCTTTTCAGATTGTGACAGCTCTCAAAGATCCACTGGGTTCAAATTTGGCAAATCCGATTTTCAACCTCCAATGGACAAACATGTAGCCATATTCAAGGAATGTGTCATCAAAGATCTACATTTTTCTTTAGGCTACCAACCTATTAGACACAATTTAACATTGGAGGAACAACAAGCGCTACAGGAACTTCATTCCAATCATGACATAGTGATTACACCAGCTGACAAGGGAGGAGGCATTGTAATTATGGATTGGTCCATGTACCAAGAGGAAGCCCAAAAACAATTGTCTGATGACCGATTTTATATAAAGATGGTCCTTGATCCAACACCTAACTTCAAAATACACATTGATTCTTTTTTGGATTTAACCATTTAGGAGGGGGTTATTAACAAACAGACATGTAAACAACTTAAAGTGTCTGAACCTATTGCTCAATACCTATACTTGCTTCCTAAAATCCATAAACATCCTACACATCCCCCCAGTAGGCCGATTGTTTCTGGTAGAGGTTCTCTTACAGGACCTTTATCGGCCTTTCTTACATATTACCCAAAGCCATTATTACCCATGGTGAGATCGAGGTTACAAGATACCACAGAATATTTGAACATTGTTCAGGACACACAACTGGAATCAGATTGGTGGCTATGTACATTGGACGTCTCTTCCCTTTATACCAGCATCCCACATGATGCAGATATATCAGCAATTACATATTGGTTAGACAGATCCCAATTATACACTATGGGGTTTAACAATTTTCTAATCAGACTGACACAATATGTGTTAACTAAGAACATCTTCTATTTTGAAGGACAAGCCTATTGGCAAGTTAGAGGCACTGCTATGGGAGCATCCTTTGCTCCCATATACGCAGATTTGTTTATGGGATTCTTTGAACAACAATTCATATAGGATTCTTACCACAATTCCTATATGGAACAATTAGATATCTGGAGAAGATACTTAGATGATTGTTGGATGGTGTGGCGGGGTGATAGCATACGAGTATATGATTTTGTAAAATATTTGAATAACAACCCATGGGATATTCAGTTTACTTAAAATATACAATATCAAGAAATTGTCTTTTTGGATGCGATAGTCTCTCGACAGGCTGACCATACATTGGCGACCCATGTACATAGGAAATTTCCACAATACAATACACTTTTACATGCATCCAGTTATCAACCCCGCCACATCATTAACAACATCCCTAAATCTCAATTCTTACATATGAAACGTATATGTTAGTCTCAAGAATCCCATCTAGCATGTGAACAGGACCTGCCCAACAGGCTCATAAGCAGAGGGTATCAGAAACATCGTATTACCCAAACTATTAATCAGATCAAATGTGTCCCGATCTACACTATTACAATACAAACATTCACATGATGAACCTAAAGCAACAACATCTCAACTCATCAGGTTTGTCACTACATTTGGTAGCAATACACCATTGTTTAGGGACATTATCAATAATCATTGGGATATTCTGAGGGCTCATGAACATTTGAATGAGATATCACCTGACAGATGTGCTTTTTCATACCATAGAGGTAGAACCATTCAGTCTCACTTTACACATTACAAAAGATACAAGCCACTCATATCTATTCAGACAACTCTATTCGGTGATCCTTTGCCAGGATGTTTTCCATGTGGTCATTGTAGTGCTTGCAGATACATTTTCAAGACCAAAGAATTTTCTAGTGGCAATACCCCTAAGGTATACCAGATAAGAATTTTTGGTAACTGTAGCACGGATTGGGTGATTTATCTGGCCACTTGTACATGTTTCTCCTTTTATGTAGGCCAAACATCAAGACCACTGAGACACAGGATAAGTGAACATCTCAGCGCCATTAGAAATCATAAAATTTCTAATGCTTTATATAAACACACCATGACTCACCAAACTGCACAATTTAAATTTACTATTATTGACAAAATTGATATGCATAGAAACCTTAAAGCAGGCTGGCATGACAGATTAAATAATATGGAATCCTCATGGATCACCAGGTTAGGAGCTTTATTCAAACCTGGCTTAAATGAAATAGAATAGTTTTTGTCAGCTTATGATTTCACGCATTTGTATATTAGTCAAAACTGACTGTATTCTCTTTAAAGAAAAGTTTATAGTCTACATCATTTGATTTTCAAACAGGTGTATACATGTTTTTGGTGTGTATACCCCTTTAAATGATGGGATATAAAAGCAATTACCAGGACGTGCTGTTAATACTATTTTTTCTTTTGCACTGAAGAAGGCTAAAATATAGACGAAACCGGTTTGCAATATGTGGAATGTAATTTGCCACTAATAAAGAACATTTAGGCACTTTTCTCCTTTGTGCTGGTTCGTTTTTAGGTTATTCTTGAATTAGTTGATGCCTGCTTGGGAGTGGTCAGAAAGTAGACATCCAGGTATGGAAAACCTCAGAATCCCAGCAGTCTCAGGTGAGCTGCTATGACTGACATGCACTTGGCAAACATCCTGTGGCGAGACCAAAGGCCAGCGCTCTGTACTGATAATGACCGGCTCCCAGCTATAAGTGTAGGCATCATCTATATTGCCTGTTCATTCTGATATGATAGTAAGCATCTTGAAGATCTACTGAGCATATCCAGTCATCCTTGTGCAGAAATGGAAGAATGGACTTAACCATGACAATCCCAAACTTTGTGTACTGAACCAATTGATTTATTTTGCTGAGATCCAAAACTGGTATCAAGTCCCCTGTCTTTTGTGGTACTAAAAAGAATCTTGAATAAGTTCCGGACTCTTTCGCTGGTCTGGGTTTGCCTCTTGGATGACTATTTTTTCTAGCAGCTTTTTTATCTCTAGGAAGCTGCTTCCCTCTGACTGGATGGAACAGCAGGGATTTTCTTTGAAACTGGTGGTGGTGGTTGTGAAAATGGTATGACATAACTTTGGAATATTATCCTTCACACCCATGAATATTTTGTGATATCTATCCAGGATCTTTGGTGAAGCAATAGATGACCCCAACTACTTCGAGAGGTGGACAGTTGGGCCTCCATTCAGGACCACTATAGGATCTGTCCGAGAAACAATCACTAGATCCCTCCAGAGGTGGACAGTTGGGCCTCCATTCAGGACCGCTGATAGGATCTGTCTGTCTGAACAATCACTAGATCCCTGATCATGCAGACCAACTCTGCTGTGAGGGTAGAGTCTTGGATTTGAATTCCCCCCCTCTGCCTCGGGGAAACTCTCTCCACATGGATCCTGAAAGGGATACTAAGGATTGCTTGAACCACATCTTTCTACCACCTCACTGGTTTCTGGAAAAGGACCACTGAGGAGTAGAAAAGCATATGCCCACAGCAGAGAGGATGTTCCCTTCCTGTTCACATCTAGAGTGTGTGTCATTCACTTTGAGACCAAACAATGATGTTCCATCAAAGGCTGCATTGATGAAAGAAGATTTGCAGGGTTCTGCAAAATCACACAAACTCATCCAGGCATGTCTTCTAATGGAAATGTCTGAACCTGCCTACCATGAGGTACCTCCAGCAGCATGACAGATGAGCCTCATGGACAAACTAGAACTAGATTGAAGGTAGCCTACTGCGAGGAAATGGTACTCCCTTCCTTGGAAGATATTGACCCAGAGAGAGATTTGGTAAGATCCTTGATCAAATCTCTCTGAAGTCTGGTAAAAATGTGCCAAATAATTCAGCGACCTAAGAGCAAAAGCCGCTGAAGCATAGAAACACATCCCGAATCTGTCCAGTGCCCTAAACTCTGTTAGAGGGCTTGTACAGAGGAACTCTGTTCTTTAAGTTCCATTCTTGTGGCCGCTGCAACAGCCAAGGCATCAACAGGTACTCCCTTTACTCCAGTATGGTCAATCTTTAGGTAGTATAAAGCAAACACAATACTGGCTTATGGAATAAAGAAAGAGTCATATTTAGAAGTTATGTACTCACCATAACGTTCCATCTGAGTAGGTGACTTCATTCGGATGCAACCTGTGGGTATCGGATCCGACCTCGGATCTGAGCCGGCAATTCAAAAGCTTAGGCTCCGAGCTCCTAGCTCCTCCCTCTTACCCATAACCCCTTGCCAAGCCCTGACTGACCTCAGATTGAGTTTGCCTCAAAATACTGACTACAGTACACGAAAAACAGCATAAATACTCGCTCTATAAAGGTCAGGGGGATGGAGGGGGGGATGGTTGCATCGGAATGAAGTCACCTACTCAGATGGAACGTTATGGTGAGTACATAACTTCTAAATCTGAAGTAGGAAGACTTCATTCGTCTGCAACCTGCGGGACAGAGTCCCCAGCTACCTGAATCTTGGGCGGCCGTCATGGAAGGATGTTTCGGAGCACTGCTGAGCCAAAGGATGCTCTTCCTCTAGAAACAACATCCACCTTATAATGAGAAATAAAAGTATGAGGCGAGGCCCAAGTAGCTGCCGCGCAGATATCATCCAATGATACATGGGACTTAAAGGCGGCTGACGTGGAAACTGCCCTAGTAGAATGAGCCGTAACCCTCTGAGGAGCAGGTCTACCTGAAGTGTCATATGCCTGCAGAATACAATTAGCAATCCACTTAGATAGTGTGACTTTAGATACTGCTTTACCCAGAGCAAATTTAGCAAAGGAAACGAACAGCTGATCTGATTTCCTGTGACCAGCTGTTCTGTGAATATAAAAACGTAATTGTCTATGAACATCCAAGGAGTGCAATTTGTATTAGGTTCATAGGTTCATAGGTTCATACTAGGCTATCTGCCCGAGGGCATTTACAAGCCTAGCCCATCGTTTTGTGGCTTACGCCACCCCTTTAGTATGGGGAACTATACCCATTATTTTGCTGTGCCTCTGTCAAGCAGTGACACTGAGGTTATCCCTGGGGTATATCTGTGATCTCCCATCCATTGGTCAAGATTTCTCTTGAACAAGGCCAGCGAGGTACTCTGCCTCACATGTACCGGGATTTTGTTCCACAGCATAGCGAGTCTTTGGGTGATGAATCTATCCCTCCAGCACGTCCTATTAATAGCCGTGTCAAGGTTTAAGTCTCCCGCCCTTGTGGCTCTGATGGATCTAGATTTTTTGAGGTGAAGCATATTCATCAAATCTGGGTTTGACATGGCCTTGTATGTTAGGCAAAGGTCACCTCTGAGCAAGCGGTAAGCGACTGAATAGAGCTGGAGTTCTTTCAGTCGGGCAGCATAGGACAGATTTTTGAGACCCTTTATCCTTTTGGTGAGGAACTTTTGTGGCCTCTCCAGCTGCTGCAAGTGTCGGGTCAGATACATTCCGAATGGGGCATTGTACTCAATCATTGGTCTGATGAGTGATGAGTAAAGGGAGACTATGACCTCCCTTGATCTAGATGAGAATCCCTTCATGATAAGGTGGGCAATGTAGAAGGTCTTCCTAACTACTTTAGCTACATGGGTGTCGAATGACAGACTACTATCAACCTGGGTCCCCAGGTCCCTGATAACTTCTTCTGTGCTCAGTGGACTGCCACCTATTTGGTAGCTAGGGGTAACCTTGTTTTTCCCGAAGGGTATGACTATGCATTTTGGCATTTAACTTTAGGCCGTGGCTCTGGCACCAGTTATCCGTTTCTGTGAGACCCTTCTGAAGGATATCTGTATCAGATGTGTTTTCTACTATGGCGCCCAGTTTGCAGTCATCTGCAAACTTTGTCAGCCATAACCCTCCTGTGTTTGCTTGTACTTGGAAAAGTAGATGCCAAACAAGAGTGGGCCCAGGACTGAGCCCTGTGGGACACCACTTGTGACAGGCTTTGAGTCTGACATGGCGCCAGCAACTCTGACCCTGTGGGTTCTGTCACTCAGCCAGTTTGCAACCCATCTTGTGATGTATGGGTTGACATTTAAGCTGATGAGTTTTTCAATGATACCCGAGTGGGGTATTGTATCGAAGGCCTTAGCCAGATCGAGGTAGGCTGTATGGACTGCCTTTCCCTCATCAATGGCTTTGGTGACTTGTTTCAAGTTTAAAAGGCATGATCTGCCTTTGACAAAGCCAAACTGGGTTGGATCCAAAGTCTGCAAATTCCCTATGTCTTTATTTATGAGGTCCATTATGATCCTCTCCATGGCTTTGCAGATGAGGCTTGTCAAGCTAATGGGCCGGTAATTTCCAGGGTCGGTGGAGGCACCGCCTTTGTGAAGTGGTACCACAGTTGCAGTGCGCCACTCCTGGAGTGCGTATCCAGAGGTAAGACTTTGATTAAACAGCTGTCCTAGCTGTGGGTTTAATTCCTCATTGAGTTCATGGAGCACACAGCCGGGGACACCATCAGGTCCCATGGATGCTGTGTTTTGTGCTTTGGAGAGAGCAGTTCTCACTTGGGCGGTGGGGGTGTTTGGGGGTCTGCAATCCTTTGGTATAGATATCTCTCCTTTTGGGGAGGGGAGAAGTTTGCACTGAACCTGTCAGCCAGTATGTTGGCAATGTCTGTAGGATCAGTAATCTTCACATCATTTTGAACTAGCTCTGAGCATATCTGGGAGTTTCCTCCCAGGTTTCTAACATAGCTAAAGAAGGCCTTATGATTGTCTTTTGAGTCTTTAGCTATTTTTCTCGAAATTTGCTTTGGATGATTTTATGAGAGCTCTTAGTTTTTACTTATAGTGATCAAGGGTGTCTTACCTTTTAAGGATTTTGCTCTATCTTGTAGTAGCTTCCTCCTTTTGTTGTAGAGTTTGTTTATGGCTGGGGTCCACCAGACTGGACGCTTGCCTTTAGTACAAAGAGTCTTTGTTTTGCTTGGGATTGCCTTATCCATGCAGTCCTGCAGGTGCTGGTAGAAGGCATTTGTAAGTGATTCAGCGGCTTGAGTACTGTTTTCCGCCGGCTCGGGGCCTTAAAGGAGACCACACTAGTCTTTAGAAGTGTGAAGTCGGCTTTTGAGAAGTTCTTTACTGTGGTCTTTTTTATTTCAGGTGGGGGTGGGATGAGGACCTCCAGCGAGATTAGTTTGTGGTCTGATCTCACCAGTGAGGGGTACACCTCCGGTGTTGAACATTGTGCTCCCATGTTCGTGATGATGAGATCAAGTATGTTATCTCCTCTTGTGGGGATGGTGACTAGTTGTTCCATGGCATTTGAGTTTATGAATTCCAGGAACTTTTGGGCTAGGGTGTTTGGGCTTGAGTAGTGTTCCTAGTCTATATTAGGGTAATTGAAGTCACCTAGTATGATGGTGTTTGGTGATACATTTATCCCCTCTAGTGTTTTCAGGAAGGCCATGTGAGGTTCCTGAGTTTGTGAGGGTGGCCTGTAACATGCTACAATTTGCAGAGCAGTCTTGCCTATGGTTAATTGCACCTGGATGGTCTCCGATGCATCGTGCGTTGCCACCAGTCTTGAGGTGTGGGTGTCCTTGATGAATATGGATACCCCCTTTCTTGGTATTGTCCGGATTTTGGGGCGGAACGCATGATATGAGGTAAAACCTGATAGCGCTGGGGTGCTCTCAGGAGCCTTGAACCAGGTTTCTGTCACAGCACAGACATCGATGTTCTCCATACTGAGAAGGGCCTCGAGTCGTGCATTTTGAGATTTAGACTTCTGGCATTGAGCAGCATTACCCTTAGTTTTTTCCTTTTTGTGTTCTAGGGTGGTAGGTTTAGAATTTGAGCCTTGCCTAAAAAGGCACTATGGGGTGGCAAGAGCCTTTGCCAATATCCGAATCCCAGGGTGACAGGTGCAAGCCGTCCCTTGAAGCAGCGTGGCTTGTCCAGCATGTCATCCCAGGCAGACAGACACTGGATCCCCTTTGAATGACACCAGTGTTTAAGCCAATTGTTAAAGCTGATCATCTTATCTCTGTATTGTGGCATCATTCTTGGTGAAGGTAGGATACTGCTCAAGGTCAGGGTCATACCTGCCTGGGCTACATAATCAGAGAGCTCCTCAATGTCTCTTTTCATGTAGTCCAAGGAGGTGCGTCTCAGGTCGTTTACACCAGCGTGGACAATGACTGAGTCATATTTGTACCTGCTGTTGAGAGACCTGAGTGCTTGCGTTATGTGGCGGATTCTAGCGCCCGACAGGCAGCTTACTGTGACCTTCTCCTTACTCAGTCTGGTGAGCGGGACGTCAGTGTGTCTGACTATGGAGTCACCAATGACTAGTGTGTCTGGCATTGTGTTTGGCCTTAAGGGCTGTGACTGTTTGACACTCTGACTGTGAGGTCTATGTGTTGCAGGTGTTGTGTTCTGAGGTGGTGGTTGTTTGGGTGTCTGCTTTGGTGGCCTCTGCTGTTTTGGTAGATTTTTGATCAGAGCCTCCAGTATGTCTTTGTGTGTTTATGTGTATGATTTGAGGTTGTAATGGTACTATGTGAGACTGGGTCTATAGTGTGTGTGGTAACCTTCTCCTCCTGACTGGTCTTGCCAGTCCTATGTTGAGAGAGCTCAGCCTCCAGTTTGGCCGTATAGTTGCATCTCTCGCATGTATTTGTGTTTTGTGGGAGGAGGAGAGGGTTGTCTGTGTACATGAGGCAATTGTAACATTGCCTCAATATTCCCAGGTTAACCAGCTGAGCAGGAGAGGACACTAGCAACTGATCCCTCGACATGCTAGAAGGAATAGACAAAAAAAACTTTAAAAAGATTCCGGGGGACGTGGGTGACCGAGAAATGGGGGGTTGCCTTTTTGGGGTACTATGACAAGAGTGCCGTATCAAGGTAATAAGTACTGTAGGAGCAAGTGCTACATTTAACAGATAGAGAATAGTCTACTTGGAGTCAAGTAGAGATGATCTTTTTAATTATAGGATAAGCTGATTAGATCAGTAGTATAGTTCGAGGAAGGTAGTTTTAAGGGAAAATTTGAAGAGTGGACTTTAGGTAGCCCGAATAGTTTAAACCTGCTTAACCGGGGCTGCCCTAGTGTGCAACGGTAGCAACTCCGCGCTAAATTGGGCTAAATCGCGCTAATGCGCGCTAAAGCGTGCTTTATAGCAGGGGGCTGGAAAAGACAGGAAATGACCCAAAATGGCCAATAAACTACAAGTTACTGCCTTAAACCACTCCTCTGAGGACAAATGAAGGAGTTATGGAAATGACCCCTAGTGGCCAATAAAACTACAGTTTCAAGTCAGTAACCACCTCTCCGGGGGGCAGGGAAGCTGCTCAATGTTAGTCACTGCCACTGATGAACACAGAGACCCTCCTTCAGCCCAAGCAAAAATGGCCTCACAGAAACTTTCAAACAGTTCAGGAACAGCAAGCCTTTGTTTGAGTACTTGGGAAAAAACACAGGTAAATTGATTGATTGGTTAATATTAGATTCAGAAGAGACCTTCGGAAGAAAAGATGGATTGGTCCTGAGGCACACCCTATCAGGGAAGAAAGAAAGGTAAGGCGGCTTGACGCATAGAGCCTGAAGCTCAGACACTCTTCTGGCTGAAGTGATAGCTACCAAGAAGGCAGTCTTCCAGGAAAGGTACTTTAGATCTGTAGAAGCTGCAGGCTCAAAGGGAGGAGCAGTAAGGACTTGCAGAACTAAAGACAAGTCCCAAGGTGGTACAACCTCCTTGACTGGAGGCCTCAACAAAAAAATCCCTTTGAGAAAGGTTTTGCATAATTTCGCCGTCATGAGGGGAGCTGTCTCATGACCAATGTGATAATGCGAGATAGCTGCCAATTGTACCTTAATCGTGGAAGAACTTGCCCCTTGATGAAAGAGGTCTGTTAAAAAATCCAGCACCGCTGACATAGGTGCCGAGAAAGGATCCAAAGTTCTCTGTACCGCCCAAATAGAGAATCTCTTCCATTTACTCCGATAAACCTGCCTGGTGGAAGGTTTATGAGCTGCCACTAAGATGGCCTTGACCGGTGATGAGATACCGAGTCCTAATCAAGGATGGAACTGGAGCAGCCAAGCTGTCAACTTCAGGGTGCAGATTGGGAACCGAAATTCCCAGAGGGTGGGAGATGAGGATCGGAATTGGATCCAGAATCCAGGGTGGATTGATTTTGTGAGACCATACGAAGGGGAACCAGGGTTGACGAGGCCAGAACGGGGCAATGAGAATCATTCTGCTCCCCAAACTGTTGGCTTTCTGCAGAAGCCTCTGCATCAGAGGAAGTGGAGGGTAGGCATAAAGGAGACCGGGAGGCCAAGCATGCACCAGAGCATCTCTCGGAATTCCTGGTGGGAAGCAGAGCGAAGAAATTGTCGCATTTGGCGTTTGAGGGAGAGGCAAAAAGATCACAACGGGGTTGCCCCCAAACGGCAAAAATCTTCTTCGCTACCTGAGGATTGAGAGACCACTCGTGAGGAGAAAGAATGGTGCGACTGAGCTTGTCCGCAAGGATGTTGGACTTTCCCAGAATGTGCGTTGCTACCAGAAAGCGTTTGGTGGAAATTGCCCATTCCCAGACTCTCATGGCCTCTCGACAAAGGGGGTAAGACCTGGTTCCTCCCTGTTTGTTGATATACCAGACTACCGACATGTTGTCTGTCTGAATCGCAATAGTCCCTGAAGGAAGAACGTGGTGAAGTGCTTGCAACGCTAGGAGCACCGCCCTCATTTCAGGACATTTATATGCAATGACGTCTCTGTGGGATTCCACCTCCCTTGCACAATCTTTCCGCAGAATGCCCCCCCACCGAGGCAAGAAGCGTCCGTGGTCACTGTGGCTCGGGAAATGCAGCACAAAAAGGTCTCCCTGCCAGGGGCTCCGGAGAAAGAAGCCACCAAAGAAGGGAGTCCCTGCACGCCTTGCTGACCGCAATCGGAGCGTTGAGAGGGGAACGAAGAGGGGACCACTGAACCTGAAGGGTCCATTGAAGAACCCGCATGCGTAAGCGAGCATGAATGAGAAGCGGAATAGCTGCCGCCATAGAACCTAGGGCCCTCAGGACCGAAACTGCAGTTGGAGATGGTTGCAGGACCGCTGCTACATGACACTTCAGGTTGGCAATTCTGTCTGGAGTGAGGAAGGCTCGCATTGATCTGGTGTTTAGTCTTCCTCCTATGAAATCTATAGCTTGTGTGGGGTGCAGTAAAGATTTCTCCCAGTTGATCGTGATGCCCAGCCTTGGGGCTAGTTGAAGAAAGTAGTCCCTGGCTGAGCACAGAAGATGCCTTGATGATGCCGTCAGGAGCCAGTCGTCCAGGTACGGAAAGACCTGTAATCCCTGGAGCCTCAGGTGGGCCTCTACCACCGCTAGAACCTTGGTGAACACCCTGGGGGCTGAGGTGAGACCAAAGGGGAGGACCCTGAACTGATAATGACTGGCTCCCAGCCGGAAGCGAAGAAACCTCCTGGATCGTCTGTCCATGCGAATGTGGTAGTACGCGTCCTTGAGGTCGATGGAGCACATCCAGTCGTTCTCCCTCAAGAGGGAAGTATAGATTGGAGGGTGACCATCCGGAACTTTGCTTGGTTACTGACAGGTTCGGCTGGGAAAGGGCTGAGATTGGTCTTAGGTGCCCCGTATGCTGTGGCAGCAAAAAGAACCTGGAGTAGAACCCTAATCCGGTTTGATCTGGGGGCGCTGGATAGCTCTTTTTCTAGCAGCTGTTCGATTTGACAGCTGCCGCCTCCTGGTCGGGTGGAACATCTGGGAGGCTGCGAGATCTGGGAACTTTGTACAATGGGATTGTATAACCTCTGGATATCACGCGAAGCACCCAACGGTCTGATGTAATGGACTCCCAAGAAGTTAGGTGCCTCGAGAAACGCCCCCCGACTGCCTCCAGAGACGGACAGCCGGGCAACCCTTCAGGGCTGCTGCGTGGGTCTCTCAGAGAAAGGTTCTCTGGACCCAAAGTTTCTAGGAGCCCCCCTGCCTCTAGGACGGCGACCACCCTGTCCTCCTCTGCCACGGGAGGGCTGGTTATCCGGAGCAGGTTGGGACTGCTGCGATTTCCGGAACCACATCTTCTTCTGTCCCTTTTGGTTCTTCGAGAAGGACCTCTGGGGAGCTGAGAACCGGACTCCGACGGCAGACAGCGTCTTCCCGTCCTTTTCGCTCTGGACCAGTGTTTCGCTAACAGTCTTGCCAAACAAGGCAGAACCATCAAAGGGGGCATTTGCGAAAGTCGCCTTGAAGGGCTCTGCGAAATCACAATGGCGGAGCCAGGCCTGCCTCCTCATGACTAGGCCTGCTCCGCTGGCTCTAGCGGCTCCCTCGGTAGCATGAGAAAGTAGCCGCATAGATGTGTTAGATACCGCTCTAAGAGTGGCCATTCGGGTGGAGTATACCTGCTTAACTTCACCCGACATGGACTCTGGGGGAGATGCAGCGTATTCTTTAATCAGATCCCGCTGCATCCTAATGACATGTGCCATGTAGTTCAGCGCTCTCAAAGAGAAGGTTGCTGAACTGAAAACTCGCTTCCCAATGCGATCCATCGAGCGGGACTCCTTGCCCGGAGGATGCATAGAGGGGCTCTCCTGGGCCAATTCCCTCTTCGTGGCTGCAGCCATCATCACGGCATCTACTGGGGGGCCCTTGCTCCAGTGAGTGCGGTCCCGGAGGGAAAGGATGCGGTCAGGACGCTTGGGTACAGGCTCAACGGTGTCCGGATCCTTCCACGCTCTGATGGATATAAGATCCACCAGAGGGTCAGCAGGAGGGGACACCCAAGAGGTAGATGGGCCCGCCTCGAATGCCTCCAAGAACACAGACTCATCTGAGGAAGCCTTGGGGGCAGACCACCCCCCCCTGATCCTTAACATCTCCATAATGTCTCCAAATGAGACGTCTTCAGGGGGTGACCTTGGGAGCCTTCCCCTTCATCCAAATCTGTGTCTTCGGTAACGGACTCGGGGGAGTCCGTGTGCCTCCTTTTGCACTTGCGCTTCCGAGGTACTTCATCGGGGGGGCTGTCCGAGGAGTACTCTTCCGCAGTTGGATGTTCCAAGGGAACTACTTGGGACATCGAGCGGGCTGTCCCTGGGACCGGCTGGTGGGGGCCTGGCCCAACTGCAAGGGAGTGCGGGATGGAGCCGTGGCAGGGACCGGGGGTCCGGACATCCTCAACAGTGCCCTTTCCACTACGTCGAAGGCTGAGGGGGAGCCAGCTTCTCTAAACCCAGAGAGCCGACCCCCACTCGGATCCGATGCACGGATCGGAGTCGGAGCCGAAACAGTCGGATCCGAGAGACCGGTGTGCTCCGACCTGGACGGAGCCGAAGACACACCAGCTCCCTCGGATCTGAGGCTCGGTCCTCGGCTCCGAGAGGTCGGGTCCGAAGTACCCGAAGCACTCAAGGGATGGGACGTATCCGAGGTGCGCCGACCTATCGGATCCGACCCACCCCCGGATCCAACTCTGCCCGGTGCCGACAGCTCCGAACCCGTGGTATGGGTCGGAGAAGGAGCCAAAGGCGAAAAAGTCAAGCCCTCCCGGATGGGGGCTAGGAGCACTCCATTTGCATTTGGGCCTGGATGAATTTCCTCATCATCCGGTCCATATCAGCTTCACTCATGGAAAAGTTGACCTGGTGGAGGCCACCGGCGGACCTAGAGAGCCTCGGAGACCTCGTGAAGGGCTAGCCTCCTCCTCCTCGGGCCCAGGAGAGAACCGAGGGAGTGGAGCCGAGGAGGAGGAAGCTAGAAGGCACAGGGGAGGCCCGCTTAGATGGAGGAGCCGAACTGGAAGTTTCGGCTCTCCGTTTGTGGTGCCTCTCCCTGTGCCTCTCCTTCTCTCTCTCCCTAGAGGACTCTTTCTCCTCCGGCAACTTAGAGGGAGGTTGAGTCCCAACCGGAGGGGGGAGAGCCCACAGCAACAGGTTGCTGAGTAGAAGGGGCAGAAGCCGAAGCGGTATCTGGAGGTAGAAGTCCCGCCAGCACCAGCTTCGACCTCCACTCCCTCAAAGCCCGGGGGTTGAACCCTGCACAAATGGTACAACCAGATGACAGGTGTTCAACCCCCAAGCATTTAACGCACCGAGTGTGGCCATCCGCTGGGGACAGCCACACTCGGTACATTTAGAGAAAACAGCCTTATGGGCTTCAGACATTATAAACCCTGAAGGCCTAAAATAACACACACACAAACTACGCAAAAACCCGTGCAAAATTAAATAAAAAGAGAGAGGAAAGCCTAACACAATCAACACTAATAATATAAAGTAGCAAAATAGAGAATTTTTAAACTTTTTCTGTCAGACAAACTTATCTGTCACCAAAAAACGCCAGGAGCTCAAGAATCCGTCGCAACTTGAAAGCGGCAAACGAAATCTGAGGTCAGTCAGGGCTTGGCAAGGGGTTATGGGTAAGAGGGAGGAGCTAGGAGCTCGGAGCCTAAGCTTTTGAATTGCCGGCTCGGATCCGAGGTCAGATCCGATACCCACAGGTTGCAGACGAATGAAGTCTTCCTACTTCAGATCTAATGTTAAGCGCTTTTCATTTACTGCATTAGTAAACTTCATCAGACAAAATCAGTATAATAAATTTACCAACAGTTAAATAGTTTAAAATTTGGTGCCCTTTTTTAAAACAGGAAATGGCATCACAAACCTAAAGATTATGCTACTTCCCCCATTGCATGTACCATTATTCATAAGTAAATGAATATTCATGTACATTACTAAACATTCCAAATACACCAAATATAAATATATATAACTGTATAAATTAAAAATTATTATAAAGTGCCTAAGATATTAAATTGTGTATACATTTATATAAATAAAATATTCATTTTAAACAAAACTTGTCATTGCCAAAGCAACCATTATCTACTTAAAGCTTTCAATTTTAAAATGCTGTTAATACTGCAAAGATCAAGTCCAGACGATGCATAAGAATGAAGCATGAGCTACCATATAAGTTCTACCTTTTCCAATTGTAGTTCCCAGGGACCACCTCTATCATTACTAAGCACTTGCTGCACTATTGCAAATCTAAAATAATGATCATGCTGTTCATGCACATGTTTAACTAGTGCATTATTTAACTGATCTTTCCTTATTGCATACATGTGCTCATAAATTCTTTCCTTGAGAGACCTGGTGGTTTTTCCTATATAAAATGCTGCGCATAAGTTGACCTACTGCCACATATATTACACCCTTAGAATTACAATTAAATTTGCCCTTAATAATATATTCTGTGCCCTTTATCTGCATGCATTGGCCTTGATGTATGTGTCTACAATAATTGCACATTCCACATTTATTCATAATACCTACTGATTTATTGGCCATACAGCTTGTCCTGCCATTCTCCAACAGATTTTTAAAATTACTTGCTCTCCTTGCCATCATTTTGAAACTACAACACAATTTTGTTCTAATATTCAAATCCTCATCCATAAGTGTCCAGTTTTTCATCATAGCCTTAGTTTCATAAAAATGTGTATTAAATGTTGTTATAAACAGTGCAGCATTGTCCAGGTGGTTCACTCACATCTAAGGGTATTGGGTTATTGTTATATGATAAAATAGGTGCAAAATGACCATTTGATCTTTTTGTATTTACTTCATTATACAATTCTCTAAGGATATGACTGGGATAGCCTCTCGTTTTAAACATGTCAATCAAATTATTGCACTCTATTTCAAAGTCCTTATCTAAGTTAACCATCCTTGCCGCCCGGTCAAGCTGTCCCTTAACTACTGATTTCTTATTAATTGCCGTGTGTGCAGTAGAAAAATGCAAGAATTAATTTGAGTAGGTCGGTTTTCTGTAAATATTTGCTATGAATCTTTTATCGTCCCTATCCTTACTCAAAATAACATCCAAAAAATTAATCTAATTGTTGTCCACTTGTTGTGTGAATGTCAAATAAGAAGTGGTTGCGTTAATATACGAGAGAAATAAATCTAGTGCTGCTTGACTACCCTTCCAAAGGAAGGGTACTGGCGAATAGATTCAGTGCTAACTTTACCCCTCCCCCCAAAGGATCAATCACACCAGTAGATTGCAGGCACCCAGTATTACTGCTGCACAGGTTCAAATAGCACTGTCCTCTATGGGACCTGACAGTATCCCTAACTGTGTTCTACATGAACTACAGAGTGAACTGGAACCTCACCTGTGTGCCCTGTTCAATCACAGCCTCACCTCGGGCTTTGTCCCTACCAAATGGCGCACTGCTACAGTCATCCCTCTCCACAAAGGAGGAGTGAATACAGATTCTGGGAACTATCGCCCCATTAGCCTGATGACTCTGATATGCAAAGCTATGGAACGCATCATCATGGACCTAATAAACAAGGATATAGGGAATCTCCAAACTCTGGATCCTACACAGTTTGGTTTTGTGAAAGGTAGATCATGCCTGCTCAACCTGGTCGACTTCTTTAAGTCGATCACCAGAGCTGTGGATGAAGGCAAGGTGGTTCATACAGCCTATCTTGATATAGCCAAGGCCTTTCATACCATTCCCAACTCAAGAATCATAGAAAAACTTACTAAGCTAGGCACTGACCCCTATATCACTAGGTGGGTTGCAAACTGGCTCACAGATAGAACCCACACTGTGGAAGTAGCTGACTCCAAGTCAGACTGCTGACCATTCACGAGTGGAGTCCCACAGGGTTCGGCCCTGGGTCCTCCTCTGTTTATCTACTTCTCTGAAGTCCAGGCCAACACGAAGGTACTCTGGTTGACAAAGTTTGCAGGTGATTGCAAGTCGGGGAGCTATTAACTCCCCAAGTTATGCTGACATCCTACAGAAAGGCCTCAAGTGAGAACGACTGGTGTCAGAACCATGGCCTTATGCTCAATGCCAAAAAATATGTCTTCATCCCCTTTGGGAAAAACCCGGTTCCCTTGAATTACCACACTGATGGTAGTCCACTGACCACAGAAGGTGTTATAAGAGATCTGGGAACACAGGTTGACAGAAACCTCTCTTTTGACCACCACGTTGCCACTGTGGTCAGAAAGTCCTTCTATGTGGCACATCGCATTACTAAGGGTTTAGCATCCAGGAAGAAACAGGTCATTGTCTCCCTCTACTCTTCCCTCATTAGGCCAATCATAGAGTACAATGCCCCATTAGGCATGTACCTCACTGCAACAACTGGAGAGGCCGCAAAAGTACCTCACAAAGAGGATCCTAGGCCATAAACATTTGTCCTATATGGACAGACAAAAAAACTCCAACTATTCTCTGTCTCATATCACCTACTTAGAGGCGATCTCTGCTGGACTTACAAAGCCATGTCTGACCCAGCTCTGTTAGAAATACTAAATCTAAAGAAATCTCAATCCCTCCACACCACACACTCCAGAGACCTCAACCTCATTATCACAATCAACAGAACATGCTGGAGGGACAGGTTCACAACCCAGAGACTGCTCATGCTATGGAACAGACTTCCCATACATGTCAAGCAGAGCACCTCACTGGCCCTCTTCAAGAGAAATCTTGATGACTGGATGGGAAATAGAAAATTCACCCCGGGGATCACTTCAGTGACTCTACGTGAGAGAGGCACTAGGAGCTAAGGTTGGGTGGCACGATGCCAGGGTAATCCTATGTGCTAGGCTTGTAAAAGCTCCAGGGCCATTAGCCTAGTACACACCTAATGGAGTCAGAGCCAAAAGGACTCCCATTTGAATTTGTGTCCTGAGGAACTTCATCATCCTAACCACATCTGCCTCAGATGGGCTCCTGGAAGACAGAACAGAGGAAGCAATAGAAGAAGGTCTTGAATGATGTCCAGGAGACTGTTCAAGAAATGGTGAAGAAACCATGTGATAGGCTCTGAGATCAAACTTGGAGAATGGATCGGGGGGGAATCTTTCAGGTCTTAGCTTCAGATCCAACACAATCCTGATTTTTCTGTAAGTTTAGCCAGTGGCTTCAAAGATGGAGCAGAAGTCAATGTCAAAGCAGAAGGCTGATCTGGGAATCTCTTGGGAAAATCACTGGCCACAAGAGTTGCCCTTCATAACTTGTCTCTTGAGGGTTTCAGCCTTGGCAGCCACAGAGGAATGTTTAGAGGGGAATTTGTTCTTCCTGGTCGATAAGAGCACAGGAGTTGAAACCCTTACATATCTTACATGCAAGATCGAGGTGTTTAGGGCCTCGACGGTACCATGTTCTGTGTCCACATGCCACACTTTTCTTACAGTCGGATGACTTGTCTGACATATTGAAAAATTAAGGTCAGCTAAATAGAAGGAAAACCAAAGAAAAGATTTTTTTTTTTTAAATTAGCAGTGACAGCAAGAAAAAAAAGACAAGAAAAAATTAAGAACGTTGGTGACTATAAGGACTATGAAAGTACAATAAAAAGAACTACCAACAATGGTATTAATGGTACTCAAAAAGTACAAGAAAAGTAGATTGAAATATATAAAAAGGGCTAGAGGGAGGAAAGAGTAGTAACTAAAAAAATCACAAGGGGTAGTTAAAGAAAAATAGATAAAGTTAAACTTTCTAACAAGCGAGAATTAGCTGAAAATACATCCAAAGCTCAACAGCTCACAAGCTACATCAGATAGCAATGGCAGCAAACGAGATCCGAGGCATGTTAGCCTGGTGAGGCATTAGGGGTAAAGGGAGGAGCTCAAGAATACAAGTACTCTAAGGATCTGGAAGAAGCAACAGAGATGGATCCAAGGATCAGATATGAACACAAATGTTGAGGAATGAATGAAAATGACATCATACTGAATATTTCATGTCACCAGAATAAAAATTAATCAATATTCATGCTTAACGACAGACCTAGAGCTTTATTTTTCTCAGTACAATTGGAAAGGCTTGCTATCAGTGGACTACAACACATTACTTAATGTGCACAATGTACAATCATCTGCTACAACTATATTCAGAGATGCCTTTGTGCTTGATTTACAAAGCATCACTTCCATTATCACAAGTGTCTTAATTTACTAAGAAAATATAAATGGGATTCACTCTGGGACATTACTTACAATGGTACCTTTGGCTGAATAACTATGAAATCTTTTCAACTACATGCAATTTTATGGAACAGGTTTATTCATACTATTCTGGATACATTTTGTATTATACTGATTGTTAGGGACATTAATGCCATGAAGACTGAACTGTAAACATGATCCTCCTACGCGCGCGCGCGCACACACACACACACACACACACACACACACACACACACACACACACACACACACACACACACACACACACACACACACACACAAAGTCGGACTGTTTTGATTAGTTAACTGGGAAAACTATGTTGCCAGTTTCCCTCTATACCTGCTGTTGGACATGTTTGATAAAATTTTCTCGAAAAATAAAAGTCAATGTCTGTCTAGTAACTAAGGCAACCAAATGATGTGCATTAATGTGTTGGAAGGTTTTGCCATTACTTTGGTTTCAGCTTCCTTTATGGGAACAGCTGAACATGTACATCAATTTCCTGAACAGCAAATGGGGTTAAGTTATCCCTGGGATTCAATAAGGCCTACACTAACACTAAGTGTACACTGTTCTGAATGAACAGACAACACAGGCATTAACTCACACCTTCTTCCTCCTAATTTTAGTTTTCCTACTGATTTTTCTTGCAGCTTTAAATATTGACAGGGATTCATAAAGGTTACCAAAAACTTTTCAGGCTTGCTAGTTGTTGCTGAAGCACCTACCAAGGGGAGAAAACGCGGAGAGAAGAAAAGGAGCCACTTTTGTGATTTTAAGTATTTTCTTCTGATTTTTTGTTACGTTTTACTTCTTTGCCACCACTTTTTGGCATTTTCCGGCTTGCTAAAGTTTATATCTGTAACAGTAACAGTACTTGGAACACATCTAGAGCCTGTTTACTGCATTTCCTGTGTTGCACTTAATTTAAAATCGTTTTTTTCTCTAAAAACTGCATTTTACCCAATTTTGGCCTAGCACTCAAGTGTGGGGTCATTTATTGCACTGTTGTGATTATTTTGCTGCTTGTGTATCTCCGCTACCTTTAAACTACAACAAAAAGAAAAAAAAAATCTTGCTTTTTTCCCCACTTTCTGAAAGTTAAGAAAGTTCAGTTACAGATTTGCTGTTCTGAACTGTTTGGAAGTTTCTAGAAGGCCAGTGCTTGCTTGGGCTAAAGGGAAGTCTCTGTGTTCACCAGTGGGAGTGGTTAACACTGAACAGCCTGCCTGTCCCGGGAGGAGTGGTTACTACCTAGAAGCCGTAGTTTTATTGGCCATTTTGGGTCAATTCTAAACTTCTTGATCTCTCTCTCTTAAAACCATACAACTCTCTTTTTGCGCGGTTTTGCGCACTGAGCAGTGTTGGGCAGTGCCGCCTAAACAGGTTTAAACTATTCCAGGCTCCACAAAGTCTGCTCTTCACTTTTTCCCTTAGAACTGTTCATATTCACAAAGTAATCACTCTATTCTCTTTCTAAAGCCCTGCACTTGCTCAGCTCTTATAAGGAAACTAACTAACTAAAGCACTACACCCTCCTTGACTTCTCATAAGTATTAGGCTCCCGACTGGTCCTTCCTGATCAAGTGAAAAATCAGTTCCCTTCCCTAATCTGATCAGTAAAAATCCAGTTCCCTATACTAATCTGGTATGTCCAAGGGTCAGTTTCACGGTTACTCTCCAGTCCAGCTGGTGAATCTGGGAATTTTGAGGCAATGTTACAATTGCCTTATGTACACAGACAACCCTCTCCTCCTTCCAACAAACTCTAATACATGTGAGAGATGCAGTTACACAGCCAAACTGGAGGCAGAGCTCTCTCAACCAAAGACTGGCACAGTCAGGAGGAAAAGGTAACCACCCACACCACAAATCCAGTCTCACACAGACCTATTGCATCTGCATACCAAACACAAACACACAAAAACATACTCAGAGGCTCTAAATAAAAATCTGCCTAAACAGCAAAGACCTCCTAAGCAGATATCCAAGCAACAGCCACCCCTCAACAATACCCACGAATCACATATCTCACAACATCAGTGTGCCTCACAGTCACAGCTCTCAAGGCCAAACAACACACCAAATACACTTGTTATAGGGGACTCTATTGTCCAGCACACTGACGTCCCGCTCACCAGACTGAACAAGGAGAAGGTCACTGTAAGCTGCCTGTCAGGTGCCAGGATCCGTCACATAATGCAAGCACTCAGGTCACTCCAAAGCAAGTACAAGTATGACTCCGTCATTGTCCATGCTGGTGTGAATGACCTGAGACGTACCTCCCTGGACTACATGAAAAGAGACATACAGGAGCTCTCTGACCATGTAGCCCAGGCTGGTATGACCCTGACCTTGAGTAGCATCTTGGCCTCACCAAGAATGATGCCACAGTACAAATACAAAATGATCAGTTTCAACAATTGGCTAAAGTATTGGTGTCATTCAAAGGGAATCCAGTGTCTGTCAGCCTGGGATGACATGCTCGACAAGCCACGTTGCTTCGTTAGGGACGGCTTGCACCTGTCACCCTTAGGCTTTCGTATACTGGGAAAGGCTCTTGCCATCCCCATAGTGCCTTTTTTAGGCAAGGCTCAAAGGACAAACCCACCTCCATAGACAACCCAAGGATAAAAAAACTAAAGGTAATGCTACTCAATGCCAGAAGTCTAAACCTGAAGATGCACGCACACGAGGCTCTCCTCAGTATGGAGAAAATCGATGTCTGTGCAGTAACAGAAACCTGGTTCAAGGCTCCTAAGAGCACCCCAGCACTACCAGGTTATAACTCATACCATGCATTTCGGCCCCAAAACTCGGACCGAAGCACAAAAGGAGGGGGAGTATCTATATTCATCAAAGATACCTACACCTCCAGGTTAGTGGCACTGCACGAAGCATCAGAAACCATCCATGCGCAACTAACAGAGGGCAAAACTGCCTTTCAGTTTGTAGCCTGCTACAGAACACCCGCCCTATTACAGGAACCCCACTTGGCATTCCTGAGAACACTGGAGAATATGAAGGTCTCTTTTTCTAGCTACTCTCTTTGGTTCTCTATGGTCTTTTTTACATGAAACTTTTTCCGTCTTGCAAGTAGCGGTTTTATTTTTTCCCTGTGTTTTAATGGAGTCTAAAACAGTTTTATTTGTAAAATTTACTATTCTTCAGAACATAATTATTTTAATTTGAAAAAAATATATTAACAGCCATTCTGGATTGCCTACAACTTCATGATTAAAATCTCTCTCTTCCCGACAGCCGCCAAAGGTAAAATATATACTCAAATTAAAGAAAGAAATACTCTAATATAGGTATGATGTGGAGAGTTGCTTCTGCTTGAGATAGAACCATATGGTATGCAGATATCAGTTTTTAAAGCTTTCAACCACCATACTTCTAGACAATTAACCAGTGTAGTTCTTCTGCATTCATCTACTGAACATACTGGCCATACTAAAATATATTTAATGCTCATTTTAAAAAGCTAGACAATACTGTCGCCGGCATTATTAGTGTGTGCCTTTGAATGTAAAACTTCTCCAACAAATCAATATGCTATCTACCCACTTATTTCAAAACTATTTATGAATGCAAATTAAAAAAAAAAGTTTACAAAAATACATGATTGCAGACAAAATTCAAAACTGCATGTTTTAAAATAATTTTAAAAATTAAACAAACCTTCATTTTAAAGGCAGGGATCACTGTTTTTAAAACAAGGTTCAAGTTCCATTTTTTTAACAAGAAGACTATTCTAGTACTTCTGTAACCCTAGGCTTGCAGGACTGTACTTCACAGGGAGAGATGGAAGTAACATTACAAACAACTTATTTACAAATATAATTACCATCAAAGTGAAGCACTTCTAAAGCACAAGCTGTAGGTGCAACAGATTAAAGCTGTACCATCTAAAACCAAGACTTAAAGACAAGCCACCACTAGCAGTACAACAAAGCAGTCACATGTGGAAAGCAGGACAACATTTTTAAAGTCTGGATTTGGTAGAGAAATACTTGCTATTCTTTCTTTCTTCCGTATCACCTACATCTGAAGTCTTCAGTCAGAGTCAGTACAGTAATTACTACATAAAATAGCCTATAAGCACTACACAAATAATGGCATTTGAAAGAGCTCCAAAACTGAAGGGGGAAAAAGATGACCTTGCATATTCCCAGACAATGTAATCCAATACAGTATGGCACTCCACAGAACAAATTTGCAAACAGGGATTCCCAATTCCTCTTCTGACAAACGCTACTTGACAACAGTCCTCATAAAAAGAGAGGAAAAAATTAGTATTTAAGGTAGAGGAGAATGGGCTCCAAATTTCTTCCGTGGAGAACTAATAGAACAGAGTATAAAACTCTTGATATGGCAGTCTTGCAAATGAAAGGTGGAGCATGTACTTAAGCCCTTGTATATCCTGCCAATATCACGCTAATGCATTTTGTAGGTAACATTTAAAGCAAACATTTCTACATAACCAATATGCATTTCCTACCAATTCCAGAATGAAAGGCCATTTTTAACATTTAACACTACTTACAAGATTTGAGGAAGAAATTCAAAATATGTAGCTCAAGGAATAGTTTCATCAGGCATAGTTTAAAAGCAGATAGACAATCTTTGTAGATTAACAGTTGTTTCCACAGTACATATCATCTTCCTTCTCAGAAGGTTAGGTCTGTGGCATACAAAGTCCAGATGATAATTCGACTCAGAAGACCTGGAATAATATGGCAGCCTAGGCTCTGGAAGAGCCAGTCAAGAGAAAGGCCAACACAAATGCTGTCGCCCACTACTTGGAGAGGGACGGAGTCAGTTCCACTCACATTGCCAGTTCCTAGCACACATCAGGGATTAACACAGGCAGGCAGGGGACCGTGACATGACCGTGACATGTGCATACACAGTGCTGTAGCCATGAAGAAAATGTACATGAAATATTTACATATCCATACACCAAGTATTGTAAAGCTCTGCTTCAGATGACAGCATACCAACTCCAATGTGTGCAGGCACACAGAAATTCCAAGTGGGATCAACGTTTATGACATCATGGAACTGTGTGGCTAGCCCAGCAGGACATCTTCATGGAGAGATTTTAGTTCCTGGTTACCCTCCTCTTTTCTTAGGAAATTGTCAGACACTATGATATGAGAAAAGAAGGCTCCAAGACGAGCATCTGGTGGCTGTCGGTCAAGGTGATTCTCTGCAATAAAGTAAACTATTTTTCCCTTGATCCTTGGAAGACACTACGGCCTTCTCTTCTGAGTAGACTCAATAGCTTGTCTGTGCCATGAAGCTCACAAATAATGGAAGCAAAACTGTTTAAAACAAGAGGCAGTCACGTGCATTACAAGATCAGGAAGAAAATTAATTAGCACAGGATGTTCATAAATAGGGGACAATTGTCCGAATCCAGTGCCCATAAAAGCAAGTGAACAAAAACATTGTTTGTCATCATTTCCATTCTGTCCCATTTGCTTCCCACAATACCCTTGTTCCAATGAGTGGAATCAACAAAAATGTAATACTCTGACATACATTTCTTCACTTCAGACTCTCGTAACCTACTTGATATTCCCCAACCCACCTAAATAAAGGTACAAAAAAAAACACTTCCTTCCAAAGGCCTCCTTGCAGGAGGGTACAGCTACATCCATTCATCACCTGTACCAGCCGAATGTCACTCTGGCAAAATCACCCTCCTGCTTGCATCCCCAAGAAAAAAAGTAGTATCATAATATCTTGCCAGTGTCACTGTGTGTCACAATTTGAAACTCCTAAATGCACCTAACCTTATTTCCTTATTCAGGTTTTTGAAGCAAATATATAATTTCTGGATGCCAAATGTCTCGGCTAGAGGCATTTACAGAAAACGGATGTCCACCAGATGACTACCAGTTCAGTTTACCGGATGGCTTCTTTACTCTAATCTTTGACTGCACCGGTATGTCATGTTTACTCTTGAAGCTTAGTCATCATAACTTCAACCAGCAAACTTACAGCATGTCAATGGACTGGCCCATCTTCATTAGGAAACAAATGCTGGATAGCAGACCCTTATGTAACTACTAACAAATTGGACAACTACCATATGTGGACATTAATGAAAATGTGGATTTTATTTTGTATTCATTTAAAAAAAAAAAGATATTCTTAGATAAATCACTGAGGTACATGAAGTACAGAATACTTAAATTCCAAATATGGCAATTCTTTTGTATGATCAAAACAAGTACTTACTGACACAACCTCAGAACCATTGCAAAAGAACTTCTTCCTACCAGATGAGCTTTGACAATATCCTCAACGAAGGAAATACAAGAAATGTGTGCTTCCTAAGTGACTGTATGAGAAACAATTTATAAAGGTGACCCAGTAGAAAAGGAAAAAGAAAGCTACTTATCAAAAAATATATACATATATTTATGTTTGGTTTTCGGAGTCATATCAAACACACAAACCCCAACTGCGCCCATAAAGTACCCTTACACTTAACGACTGAATCCAAGCACAAGAACATCAATCAACAAAACCAGTTTCTAGCTCATATCTACAGATCCTTTTCTAGTCTGCAAACAGCAGCTGCACAAGTGTTTAGACTTCGAAAGGGCAGCTCAAAACCCAAAGCATTCAGTGCAGACCTTCATCTATAGTGCAGGCCTTCATCACTTAACATTATATAATTGCATACAAATGTATGTTCCATTCACTCCTTCCCAGCAGTGCCGGCAACCTGTTGGTAGAACTTGGCAACAAATGCAGGGTCTATTTCCTCCAACTGGCGGAGAAGTTCATTCCGTTCATCTTCAGTCCAGTTCTCAAACCAGTGATTCCAGAGTCGAAGTTGGCACTGGAAGATGTTAGGAGCAGAGTCAGTCATGCTGAGATGCTCCAAGCTGTCCAGAAGAGAACAGATCTTACTTGGAACAGCCTTCATTACTAGGTCCTGCAGGAAGCGTTCACGATGAGCAGCAGACCAACCTGTGAACCAGTGTAAGATACATTTCAATTCTTGAGCTGTGATGTATGACATATGGAAGTCACTTGCAAGTACCGATTCAGCTGAGGATGATGACATTGTCACTGAAACATAAAATAAATAAATGAATACACATCTATATACACACACACACACACAAACACACACACACACTATACTGAAGGCAAAAGCTCAGTATGCAATAAAGTTGTAAACATCAACAAAAGGGTTGTATATTAATTTATTACACTGTATGAAAAAATAATAGTCAAAGATGTACCACTTTATTTGGTATACTGTAGTACTAAAGTCATGTAAGTTTTTATACAGAGTTCAAGAATGGGCTCGGGCTGTCATAAGGCAGTTTGAGGGAACATGCTGAAGTCACCAGCTGCTAGCTTTCCTGTTCTAGGAGGAAAGGCTTCAGAAGTAGAATGCCTGTGCAACCGCTGAGGGAGACCAGAAGCCTCAAAAGACATCAACTCAAGACTACACGTGAGCACCAATGTCGGTTCTGGCATTATTGCAGTAGTCAATCACTAAGGCAGCTGTGACACAGACAGACACACAAACACCACCCTAAGGGATCCCTCATTTTCCAGGATAAGAAAGTCAACATCCAAGAGCTGGGTGGACATGCAAGCTCTATGTGCTAGCTTGCAGAACTGAAATAAAAATGCAACAAGGGAACAAACAGCACAGGGCAACCATCTGCCAATCTTTTCTAAACTGAAATCCTGCTTAAACAATTCATAAAATGATTTGTGAATCAGCCTCACCCAACACACTTTTAGTTCTTCCGAGACAAACCCAGTGACGAAGCTCTGTAGTCTTACATTTCCAAATGTCATCCACGTGGAACTTAAGAGGAAAAACAAACTTAACAAAAGTTCCATTACTCTCTACGTAAAATTACTGCCCCTTATAAGTAGTTAAGAATAATGCATAAGTTACTTCTGACAATTTAGCACACATCTATGTAAATACTGATTTATACCATTGCCTTGATGTATCTGAAAAGTTAACAAAATGCACTACCTTACACTAAAAAAAATAGCTACAAGTAAACACATTCTCTACGAATATGACTAATGAAAACAAACCAAAAAAAAAAAATTGCAAGGTGCTCTTTAAAACATGACTTTCAAGAACATCATACTCAGCAATGCTTATGGATCTTATCCATGTGTCGTCACTGTTCGGTGTCAGTTTTCAAGACATTCCAGGTGGCATTAACCTTTCTCCATGACACCTCTGATTGCTAATGGGTGGCCATCCATTTTTTCTAGTCCTCACACTAACAGCAGAACTTACCCACTCACCTGATCTACCTTCAGCAGAACTCATCCCCTCAACTGCTCCATATCAACTGCCTCGTCAGAACTCAGCCTCTCATATGCTTCATCCTTGGCTGCCTCAGCTGACTTCAGCCCTTCACCTCCTACCATCTTCATCTTTATCAATATAACTCAGCCTTTCTGGTGCTCCCATTCTAAGCCGTCTCAGTAGGTAAGCAGACCTCATTCCCCTCACCTAGTACATCACTGTCATTTGACACACTACACTTTAGCCCCTCAACTTCTACAACCTCAGTGGCCTTAGAAATCATATCCTTCACTGAATCTATTTCTCAGCTGCCTCAGCAGATTAGTTTTATGATGTCAAAAATTTCCACCAAAGTGGAAAGTAAAAGAATCAAAATACTTCATTAGGAAAGAATCCGAAAAGAAAAAAACTGAGCTACTGCATTTAGCAAGGATGGAAGGATTAGAGTCCCTGAGGTGAAGGCATGTCTAGGCAACAGGTACCAAATGGATCACTATGGGAGGAGTGAAATATACACAAATACAGCCCAAGACAGACATGGACGTAAGCAAAAGCAGATCATCATCTCCAGATGGAAAAGTTTCTTGCAGAGACGGTGTCAATAACTCTGTGTTTAATATTAAGTACATTTTACAGTAGTCCCAAAGCAGATAAAAAACAGAGAAAACCAATGCAGTTTAAACAGGAAAGTAATATGCATCCATAACAAAAGAAAGAATAAAATGAAAGAGGAAGAGTGAAGAAAGAAGTTAACAGAAAAACAAAAATGACAAAAAAGGCCAATGCAACGATCAGTGAAATGTATCAAAAAGGGAAAGTTTTCTTCTGGTATATGAGCTTAATGAAAGAAAGTGAAAACAAGCTTCAAAAGGAGGGAACTGATTAAGGTGAATATGCTGATAAGAGAGAAAAATTCTCAAGTTCTCTGGCACCAAAAAGGCACCAGATGGCTGCCAGAGGACAGACCTGTTTTTCACTTTTTTGTATTACTTATTGCCTGTGCTTTTTGTAGTAAACTGCATTTCATGTTGTTGTACTTGCTTGCTAGCAGGCCTTGACATATTTTAGAGTTTGGGTTTTGTATGGGCTCAGTGAAGGACATTGTTACACTGGCTGTATGCTGTTGTGTTTGCTCATGATGTTAAATTATCTTTGTCATGAAGTTGCTATGTTGTTGCGGTTAAAAACTACAATAGCTTTTATTCATGGCCGGCCTTGGGCATAGGCCAACTAGGCAGCCGTCTAGGGCGCCGCTGTAGCAGGGGCGCTTTTCCAGTATTTATTTGGTGTAGGTAGACCAGGTTGGGGGCACCTGGGTGATGTGGGGGGGCGCTGTGGAGCACCTTTGCCTAGGGCACCAGCTGACCTAAGGCCGCTGCTGCTTTTATTTACACATTACTTACTTATTTTACATTTGTTAACCAAGTAAGTGAATTAGTCCAAAGACCATTGTTCAGCCATCGTCTAGGTCACATGGCATATAACAAGCTTGTAAAGGTCACTGTATATAGCAACAAAATACATGAAAATACACATGGTAACAATAAGAATAAAAATAACGTCTTTCAATTCAAGGTAACATTACACATTTTGTCAATCGATAGTGCATATAAAGCAGACATAAATCACATCCTAGCAGAAAAACAACAGCAGCAAGATCCTCTGAAAAACACTTTATTCCAAAGAAAATATCCTCTGACGTCTCGGCCTGAGCCTTCAAGGAGTACAAAAAAACTAAACTCTGATCAAGTATATATACACATGAACACTAATTAAATCAATTGATATAATGAATGCTAAAAGCACAATTATTCAATTAACAAGCATTCTCCAGTTAAAATCTTCATTAAGACCTTCAGGACACAATGTTTTAAACTTTAAAATAAAAACTGCCTCTTTTTGTTGCAATAAACATTTTACATTTATATTATTATATTTATAGTTAGGTATTTGTTCCAAAATAGTTGCACATAAATCATTAGGATTGCTGTTATGATATTTTAAAAAATGCATTGCTACAGGACTTTCTGCTTTATTATTTACAATGTCCCTAATATGTTCCAAGAGCCTTGTTTTAAATGCTCTTTTTGTTTCCCCAATATAGAACTTCTGACATGAACAACGTAAAGCATAAATAACTCTTTCTGTATGACAATAAAAAGATTGTTTTACTTGAAAAGCCATATTATTGATGTGTTCAAAAAAAGGCACTATAAATTTACATGCTTTACATTTATTACATTTTATAGTACCTCTCCTAATAGGACTATATTGTAATGTTTCATTTGGAAAATTGAACCTGCTTTTAATAAGCATATCCTTAATACTTCTACCCCTACAGTATGAAAATTTTAAATCAGCATTTAACCAAGTTTTAACATTACTTAACGAACATAAATAGTTCCAAAAATGTAAAACTATATTAACCAATTCCCCAGCGAAACAACTATATTTGGTTACAAAATACATAACTTCTCTGTCTTCTGTAAAATTGTTAAATGTTCTTGCATTTTTATGCATCACATGCTTGTGACTATTGTCAGTTTCTCTAAAAAGTTTTTTAAAAGCTTCATTTAATAGAGTATCACTATAGCCTCTATGTTCAAAAGAGTTCACTAACCATTCTAATTCCCCAAAGAATGTATTTTCATTGTTACATAATCTATGAATACGCAACATCTCGCTATATGGAAGTGACTTAATAGTGTGGGGGGGATGGCCACTGGAGCTATGTACATACTGCATATTGCCCATAAATTTTCTGTTTACTGACGTGACAAGTTTTTTACCATTTTGAATTTCTAGTTTGACATCAAGAAAAGGAACACATGTATTAATCTGTAAACCATCAAATTCCAAGAGAAATCTGTTGGAATTTAAATCAATAAAAAATTGATGTGCCAACCTGTAGTCTCCCTCTACCAAAAAAATTAAATCGTCAACATATCGATAATATTTAATAACATGTTGATGAAAAAATTGATGTTTATATATATACTCAATTTCAAATAATCCCATTGCTAAGTTTGCATACATGGGGGCAAAAGCAGCCCCCATGGCAGTTCCCTGTTTTTGACGATATAATTCATTATGAAATTCAAAAAAATTGTTAATTAAGCAAAATTCAGTGAGCTCCACAATATATTCAGTTACAGGAGAATCACCTAAGAAAAATCTGACAGCTTCTATGCCAAATTTATGGCCAATGCTTGTGTGAGTAAGTGAATTAGTCCAAAGACCATTGTTCAGCCATCGTCTAGGTCACATGGCATATAACAAGCTTGTAAAGGTCACTGTATATAGCAACAAAATACATGAAAATACACATGGTAACAATAAGAATAAAAATAACGTCTTTCAATTCAAGGTAACATTACACATTTTGTCAATCGATAGTGCATATAAAGCAGACATAAATCACATCCTAGACTTCATACTGCATGACTTGGCAAGTAAGAAGTGGTCAGTGGCAAAGCTAATAAAATGCAGTTCAGAGGTTCACACTAGTAGTATGGAAATTCATATGTACTAACATACTCCTACCAAAGAAAAAATGTGAACTAAAGCTGTCAATTACATTAAAACATTTACATATGTGCATTAACTTACTGGATGCCAAGTACTGTCTTTACAGAACTGTGTGTGGCATTATTTTAGCATGTTGGTAAGCAGACGAGTTTATTAATATGTACCTCTGAAACAATTATAGCCCATTTCCTTTTGTTAAACAGGATTTTAACTTTTTCTTAAAAACACGGCAGGGTATTTTTATTTTGTCTGGCATATTATTTCATGAAGATGGGACGATTTTGCAGCACAAGACTCTCAATGTGCAAGCAAAATGCAAAGTCAGGTTGTACTGATTGTGTGGCATCATGACCCCTTAGGTCATATTCTCTCTTGCATACCATTTGCATAGTTGTTTTTAAAAGACAGTACTTTTCATTCACCAATTTAAAGGTAAATGGTAGAAAGGTAGCCTTATTTCATGTTAAACAAATGCTAATTAGGCCTGGATGGACAAATAAAGCTGAGAACTGTGTTTTCAGTAGTTTGTAGTAAAAAAGAAGTTATGTACTCACCATAATGTTCTATGTTGGTAGTCCATCTCACCCTTCATTTTTACGTATGGGTTTGGAGCAGATCCTCGGCTCCGAATTGGACAATTTATAAGCTCGAAGACTTCTGGTTGGCTCGTGGCTAAGCAGGTATCCCATAGTGCACCAGTACAAACCCCAGATCTTGTTTGCTGCTCACTAGAAGAAATAACCATAACAGGCCAACCAATACTAAAGGGTCTCCAACCAAAGATAACCAAAAAAAAAAAAATGAGTACCTCCAGATTCTTCCAGGATGGGGGCAGGAGTGCGGGTTGGTAAAAATGAAGGGTGAGATGGACTACCAACATGGAACGTTATGGTGAGTACATAACTTCTTTATGTTGTGTAGTCCAATCTCACCTTCATTTTTACGTATGGGACAGCGTCCCTAGCAGCTTATTCTTGGGTGGCTCACTGGAAAATATTCCTGAGCACCATGGAGCCAAAGGATGCTCTAGCCCTGGAAGCTAAATCCAATTTGTAATGTGAAATAAAGGTGTGAGGGGTAGCCCATGTAGCTGCTGCATAAATATTATCAAGTGGGACCCTGGCTTGAAAGGCTTCAGAGGTAGACAGAGACCTGGCAGAATGAGCTTTGATCTTGAAGGGTAAGGGTCTGCCCTCCGAATTGCAGACAAAGACTATGCAACTGGAAATCCAATAAAATAGTGTCACTTTAGAAACTGGTAAGCCCAATCTGGATTCAGAAAAAGAAATGAATAATTGATCTGATTTCCTAAACTCCTTGGTCCGATGCAAATAAAAAATGTAGCTGTCTATGAATGTCTAGCTGATGAAACCGATATTCAGCTGCATTACAGTGATTAGGGAAGAAAACTGGGAGTTCTATGTAATGATTTAAGGTGGCATAAGAACAAACTTTGGGGACAAAGGAGGGGTTAGTACGCAGTGAGACCCTGTCTTTATGAAAGATCAAATAAGGCGGCTTAACGGATAAGGCTTGCAACTCCAATACCAGTCTAGCTGATGTGATAGCCACCAAAAACAAAGTCTTCCAAGACAAAAATTTTAATGAGGATGATTGAGAAGATTCAAACGGGGAAGATGTCAGTTTGAGCAACACAAAATTTAAATCCCAAGAAGCCACAGGTTCTTGGAGAGGTGGCCTCAACAGAGTGGCTCCTTTCAAAAAGGTCTTGCATAACTTATGAGACATTAAATTGGTGTCTAGAAATCCTAAATGTAAATGAGAAATAGCCGCCAATTGAACTCTGATAGTGGCAGCGGCAGATCTTGCTGAAAAAGCTCAGAGAAATTCCAAAATTACAGGGATAGAAGCAGAAGCAGTGTAGGGATCTACATTCATTTTGTGTGCCCAAATAGAAAATCTTTTCCATTTACTGCCATATAGTCTCCTAGTTGAAGGTTTATGGGAGGACATAAGGATATGTGACACTGAGGAAGATACATCGTGAAGCCTGACTAGGGATGGAACTGGAGCAGCCACGCTGTCAATATGAGGGTGTGGATTGAGGGATGCAGCGAACCTGACATGTGAGTCAACAGATCTGGAGCTGGGCCCAGAATCCAAGGATCATCCAGGAGAAGAGGCTTGAGGAAGGGGAACCAAACCTGACGAGGCCAGTAAGGAGCAATGAGGATTAACTTGCATCCCAGCCATCTGGCTTTCTGAATCACTTTGGAAATGAGAGGAAATGGAGGAAAAGCATACAGAAGACCCAGGGGCCAATTGTGAGCTAGAGCATCTCTGAGCGTCTCCCCCAGAGGGGGAATGAGGGAAAAATAGCTGCTGCATTTGGCATTGACTGGACTGGCAAAAAGGTTGCAGCAAGGCTGTTCCCATTTGCGGAAAATCTGTTCCACTGTTTCGTGTTTCAGAGACCACTCGTGAGGCAGTAGGATCGCCCGGCTGAGCTTGTAGGCTATCACGTTGGTCGTCCCTGGAATGTGCGTTGCTACCAGAAAGCGCTGGGAAGAAATCACCCATTCCCAAACTCGCATGGCTTCTCGACAAGAGTGGGTAAGATCTGGTACCGCCCTGTTTGTTGATATACCAAACTACCGACATGTGGTCTGTTTGTATTGCAATAGTCCCTAGAGGAAGGTCTTGAAGTGCTTGCAAAGCCAGGAGCACCGCCCTCATCTCCAGAACACGGATATGTAGGTGAGCCTCGTGTTCTTGCCATGTGCCTTGGACAGTCCTACCGAGATAATGCCCCCCCCCCCCACCTGATCTGGGAGGCATCCATGGTCACTGTGGCAACAGGTTGGGCAGGAACAAAGGGGGTGCCCGTCATCAACTGGTTGGGTGCTATCCACCAAATGAGGTCCTCCTTGCATGATTCTGTCAGCAGAATAGGGTGATTCAGCGGAAGATTTTGGAAGGACCATTGGGAAAACAGAAGCCACTGGAGAACTCTCATGTGCAACCTGGCTAATGGCACTAATAGGATGGTGAATGCCATAGTCCTGAGGAGCTGAAGAACCCACTTTGCTTTGACCTTCCGCAACAGGAGAAAGCGTTGAATTTGAATGATTACATTTTGTGCCCTTTTGGCGGGGAGATGAGCTGTCATGTTCACTGTGTCTACCTCTGCGCCTATAAAAACCACAGATTGAGAGGGCAATAATGCAGATTTTTCCCAATTTATGGAGATCCCTAATTGAGCACAAAGCTGAATAGTGATGTCCCTGTTTTGGAGAAGTAGATGCCTGGTGGGGGCGGTCAGGAGCCAGTCATCCAAGTACGGAAAAACCTGGAATCCCTGACGTTTCAGGTGAGCTGTCACTACTGCCATGCATTTGGTGAACACCCTGGGGGCTGTGGTGAGACCAAAGGGTAGAGCACAAAACTGATAGTGACTAGCTCCCAGCCGGAAGCGTAGATGGCTCCTGGATACCTTGTCCATTTTTATATGGTAGTAGGCATCCTGGAGATCTGTTGAGCACATCCAATAGTCTTTCCCTAACAAAGGGAGTATCGACTGCAGTGTTACCTTCCGAAACTTGTCCATCCTCATGGATTCGTTTAATCTGCTGAGGTCCAATATTGGCCTCCAGTCTCCTGTTCGTTTTGGGACTAAAAAGAATCTGGAAAGTTCCGGATCCTATCTGGTCTGCTGGAATGGATTGGATGACTCTTTTAAACAGCAACTTGTTGATCTCCACAGTTGCCTGATCCCTGAGATTGGGTGGCACATCTGGGATCTTCTTGGGAACAAATGGTGGAAAGGAAAAGGGCATGATATAGCCTCTGGTAACAACTCTTTGTACCCACTTGTCTTGGGTTATACTTAGCCAGGCTTCTGGATACAAAGAAATGCGACCCCCGACCAGCTCCAGAGAAACGCAGTCGGGCCCCATATCAGGAACACTGATAAGGCCGTCCCCGAAAGGAATCATGACCTTGTTGGTATTGCGGACCGCCCCTGCCTCTAGGGCGACGTCTCCGATTTCCTCCTCCTCCTCCTCTGCCTCTGAAGGAGGGTTCACCCTGTGTGTCCGGAAAGACCCTCTGGGACTTCTTGAACCACATTGTACCACCCTTTTGACCTTCAGGGTATGGTCTAGAGGGAACAGTAAAATATACTCCCATGGCAGAGAGCGTCTTTCCTTCTTGCTCACACCGAGTGAGTGTGTCCTTCACCTTAGATCCAAACAATGAGGAACCATCAAAAGGGGCAATGGTGAAAGTGGACTTGAATGGTTCCGCAAAATTACACAAGCGCATCCAGGAGTGACGCCTTAGGGCAACTCCTGAACCCGCTGCTCTACTCGCTCCATCAGCAGCATAAGAAATAAGCCACATGGAGGAGTTAACTATAGAATTAGGGTGGACAACTGAGCAGAAATCTTCTCAGGGACTCCCTCAGTACATGTACCCTGTATAGAATCTCCCAACTCCTTAAGGAGATCCCTCTGCAATCTTGTGAAATGAGTGAGATAGTTCAACGATCGAAGAGTAAAAGCTGCTGAACTGAAGACATGCTTCCCATACCTATCCATCTGTCGAGACTCCTTATTCGGCGGATGGATAGAAGAAGAAGTCTCAGCAAGCTCCTTCTTAGTGGCCGCCGCCACCACCATAGCATCTACGGGGACACCTTTGGACAAAAATTCTTTATCTGGAAGGGCAGAAAGAAACTTGTTGGGTCTCCTAGGGGCTGGCTCCAAGGCATCGGGAGTATCCCATACCTTTCAACTAACTAAATCCATCAGTTCATCAAAAGATGGAGACACCCAAGAGGCAGAATGTTGAGACCCAAAAGCCTTCAGGTACACAGACTCCTCATCAGAAGGGTTAACAGTGGGCCAGCCGCACCTCTGCTTAAGGATCTCCAGGATGTCCATGAAGGAGACATCAGAGGACGACTTGGGGGGACCCTTCTGACTCCTCGAGGTCAGTGTCAGATGTCAAAGACATCCTGGGAGTCAACATGTTTCCTCTTGCATGTCTTCTTCCTGGGGGGCTCCTCAGAAGGGCATTCTGGGGAGGTCAAGAAAGAGTGGGGGCCACCAGCTCCTGAGGCTGAGGATCTCTGCTGTCTCCGGAGAGAGTAGGGGCTGAGACCTAAGTGGGTGCCCTAGGGGGGGAGAGTGCTGGTACCTTTGGTGGCAACTGGTGACTTGGACAGTACGCTCCTCATCATCTGGAATGCCGATCTCTCTGGCTCAGAGGACCTCTCCCGCTCCAAAGAGACCGAGGATGCCATCGGCGCCAGAGCTATCAGCTCAGAGACAGACACAGGGTCTGAACTCACCCTAGCCGAAGCGCCGAGAGGGAGACTCAGAACCGAAGAACACAGATTCCAACCTTCCCTGTCAGCGCCGACCGGAGAGCTTCGGCCCCTGGACACAACGGACGACACTGAAAGTGTTGGAGCAGAGCTTGCCTCCGAAGCAACCGCAAGTGGAGCTGGAGCCGAGGGATCCACCAATGGCACCATGCCCTCTGACTCCGACAAACCAGCTTGGCTCGGAGGAGGAATAACAATCGAGGGTAAAACAGGTTTCATAGGCTCCGGAACCGACTGGGTCGGAGCCGACAACAATTTAGACAGAGCAGACGACTTCAACAGTCTCAGGACTACCACATCTTCATCCAAAAGGCTCCTAGAAGACCTGGAGGACATAGTCAGGATCTTGATCTTGGAGGAATAGCAGGTTCCATAAATTCAGTGGTTGGCTCCGACAAACTAGGATCCAACCCTGTTACCACAATGTTGCTCTCAGTCAGCTCCGAAGGCAGTGTAGCAGATGAGGCCGATTTTGTCACTTTAGGAGGCAGCACCAAGACACCATCCGGTGCCGGAAAAGGTCTTTTCAAAGACTTAGACTTAGCAGATTTAGTGGACTTGGAAGAAGAGAAAGAGCTAGACAAGGCTTCCTCAAAGGCAGGCTTTAAAATTCCCTTTAGAATTAGCTTGTTCTTTCTCTCCTGTAACACTCTAGGGGAGAAGGCATGACAAAAAAGCAAGTCTCTTGCAAGTGGATGGCCCCTAAGCAATAGACACATAGACCATGACCATCCGTCAATGACATTTTTTGAAAAGAGCACTTCATGCATTTCTTGAAGCCCGAAGGCTTGTGCTCCTTAACCTCTTTAGACATTCACACAGATGAAAGGAGAAGAGAAGTAAAAGGGGAAGACTAGGTCCTCTAACTTAAACGGACATAGCCCTGAAGGAGGAAGAACATCACGAGGACTAGGTCCTAAACAGCCTAGTCCAGAAAAGAAAGGCACAGCTAGATCTTCTAACTTAAACAGACCAGCGAAAATTCACACACACACACACACACACAGAAAACCCTGAATCTGCTAAAAAATTAACAGAGGAAGCTGAAACTGGAGTTTCGAACAACGAACTCCACCACTGTAATAATCAACACCAGCGGATAACCGCCAAAAACCAAACTGCTCTACAAAACTGTAGACTGGAAAAAACACTAGCATTATCAGCTATCTGCACTAATAATAAGTATGAAACTTGTACACATGATACCACAAAGCACAATAACAGGCCCAAGGCCAACGCTTGTGCCAAAGGGTGCAAAGGAGCTAATTATCTACGAATTATAAACCTACACAAACAAATGCCAATGCAACAATTGTACTACACTAATATATAAACTTTGAACAAAATTTTAAACAATGTAAGCAAGAAAAAGTTAACACTTAGCCAGAGCCAAGAGAAGCACAACCAAACTCGTCGATGCGGCAAATGAGATCTGGGGTTTGTACTAGTGCACTATGGGATGCCTGCTTAGCCACAAGCCAACCAGAAGTCTTCGAGCTTATAAATCGGCCGAGTCAGAGCCAATCAATGAAGGTGAGACTGGACTACACAACATTTGGTATTATGTGTTGGTAGAAGGGCTACAATAGGCAATGCACACTCTACCCTAGGTAGTCAAGTGCTACTTATAACAGCCTTTCTTTCTTCACAAGTAATAAGATTTGCTTCTTTGTGGGATGCTTTCAGTTTGACATTGTGTGTGACTTTAGCTTAATATGTAAATTGAAAGAAAGGTTTTGGTCCAAAGTTACACCAAGGTATTTCTGGTGTCTGACATAGGGTAAGGGAAAACCAATTAAGTCTTTAATATTTTGTTGAGGTGAAGCAACAGTTTCTGGATTGCACCAAATAACATAACAGTAGGCTTTTGTGTCATAACAGCAAGCTTGTTTTTGATCAAACAACTCCAATCAGAAGCAAAATGTTTTTACAATTTATTTAGTGTTTTTTTTTTCTCTAGCGTTAACTATATAGTTTACATACAAGGTGCAAGAGGGTATGTGGCAGATCCCAGGGAAGTCATAGATTCATCGGTAGTTACTAGGAGACCGCTGAGATATCAAGCTCAATTTCCCAATTGCCCTGGAGCACTGTCTGGTTAAATGACTTGCTCAGAGTCGCACAGTAGGCAAAAAGTACAGTTAGTGTACCTACCATAAATGTAGATGTTCGAGTGTATTCACTGTTGCAGTCATTACTCTTGGGTTATTCGCCGGCAGGCTACCCGCAGTCGGCCAGAATTCCAAAGTCTAGGTCTGGCGTCGGTTGCTGTTGCCTCTTCCCTGACTTCAGTGTGCCAGGGGTATAAAAGATGCAGCCAACGCCATTTTCTTCAGTTTTTCTTGCCCCAGATGTCAGGTGCCCCAAAATTGGTAGGCTGGAAAAATATGCCAATAAAAAGGCATGCACAAAAAATAACATTTCCTTCATCTACAATCAAACACACCAAATAGGTTGTATAGGATAGAGAAGTGCAGATAAATCCCAGCAAAGAAAAAGGGGGATGGTGGGTGGGTAACCTGGACTGCAACAATGAATACACTCGAACATCTACATTTATGGTAGGTACACAACTGTACTATGTTCATCGTGTTTCAATGTTGCAGTCATTACTCTTGGGTTGAATCCCAAAGCTGAGGATGGGTGGATGGGCTAAATAGGATTAGGAGAGGCTATGAGGCCCTGCAGAACTGCAGTGGCAAAACCTGCTCTGGACATAGAGTAAAGAGGTAAGTGGTAGTGCTTTGTGAAGGTGTGCACTGAACTCCAAGTTGCAGCCTCTAAGATATCTTTGGTTGGTACTCCTCTGAGGAAGGCTGCTGAAGTGGCTGCTGCTCTGGAGGAATGAGACCTAATGCCCTTAGGCACTGATTTGCCATGTTGAAAATATCAGAAACTGATGCAATGGCCTATCCACTTAGAAATGGTCTATTTTAAGATAGCCTTTCCTTGTGATCCTGCAGCATATGACACTAAAAGTTGCTCAGTCTTACTGAACGCTTTAGTTCTGTCCAAGTAGAAGCGTAACTGCCTGTGTATGTCCAAAGAATGCAGAATTTTCTCACCCTTGTTCTGTGGATTTGGATAAAAGGTAGGCAAGTGAATGGTTTGGTTGAGGGCCACACTGGACACCACCTTAGGCATAAATGTAGGGTTTGTCCTCAGAGAAACCCTGTCTGGATGAAAAATGATGAAAAGTTCCACAGCCGTGAGTGCTTGTAACTCCGAGACTCGCCTTGCAAAGGTTATTGCTAGGAGCAGAGCTGTTTTCCAAGATAAGAATTTTATTTCTGCTGTTGATGCTGGCTCGAAAGGAGGCAGTGTGAGTTTTTCCAAAACATAATTGAAGTCCCAGGCCGGAATTGGTGCTCTCCTTGGAGGCCTAATGTTTTTGGCCCCTCTGAGGTACTGCCTTATTAAAGGATGAGAATAGATAGGTGGTTCCGTATTGTAATGGGCTGAAATGGCAGAGGCATGAATCTTAATTGATGAGAAAGAAAGGCCTTTGTTCAGCATCTCAGTTAGGTATTGTAAAATCTGAGGGATATTTGGTACATCCGTGTCAATGCCTTGTTCATGGTTCCAAACACAGAATCTCTTCCATTTTTCTGCATAAGATTTTCTTGTACTGGGCCTCCTGGCCTCCAAGATAACATCCATAACAGCTTTTGAAAGAGGAGTGTTCTGAATGGCTACATTATTCGCCATGCTGCCAGATTTAAGGTCCTGAGTTGGCTGTGCAGGATCTGATTGTTTTGTTGGGTCAGCAAGTGAGAAGTCTGAGGCAATATCCATGCTGGACCTTGAGACAAGCTCTTTAGGATTGGGTACCAGTGCTGGCGTGGTCAGTCTGGTGCAATCAGTATTATTTTTGGCTTCTCTTGTCTGACCTTTAGGAGTACCCTGGGAAGGAGAGGCAGTGGGGGAAAAGCATAAACTGTTAGATTTTTCCAGCTGAAGGATAGAGCATCCACTTTCCATGCTTGCTTGTGATAAATCCTTGTGCAAAATCTCTGCAATTGGCAGTTGTGAGGGGAGGCAAATAGATCTATGTCTGGGCATCCCCATTTCCTTATTATCATGCTGAAGATTTGAGAATCCAGTTTCCATTCGTGGGGATCCAAGAGGTTTCTGCTTAGTTCGTCTGCCAGAGTATTTGTTTTTCCTGGCAGGAACTGTACTTGCAGGTGAACTTAAAAATCCAATGCTGTGTCCCATAAGGTCATTGCTTGTCTGCAGAGGGGGTAGGAATGTGTACCTCCCTGCTTGTTTATGTACTACATGACCGTAGTGTTGTCTGTCTTTATCAGTAAATGTCCTGGATGAAGCAGGTCCTTGAAAGCTGTCAGGGCATTTTGTACAGCTAGCATCTCTTTTTGATTGATGTGAAGATGCATCTGGTTTGCAGGCCACGTGCCCTGAATACATTTTCCTGCCATATGGGCCCCCCAGGCATAATTTGATGCATCCGTTGTCAGTGTCTTGTCTGGCTGTGGGTAAACTGAATGGCAGACCATTGTTGTGCTGACAGGCTTCTGCTGACCATCGAAACTCCTGTTGCAGGCAGGGAATGAGTGCAATTACTGTCTCCAGGCTGTGGCAATGCTGAGTCCAAACACTTTTTAGATACCATTGTAGTTTCCTCATATGCAGTCTGGCATATGGAATTAGTAGAATGCAGGATGCCATGAAACCCAACGCCTGCAGGATTTTCCTTTCAGATATGTGGGGTTTTGTTGCCAATTTCTTGAAGTAAGTAGTCAGTTGCTTCCATTTTTTTCAACACCTCTTCTGCTTTAGTACCAAACAAAGTGTCATGCTGTAATGGTGCATCTAATAATTTTGCTTTAACATGATCAGGCAGATTCTGTTCCTTTAACCAAGCATGCCTTCTAAGCACAGAACCTGTAACTGCGGCCCTGCAAGAGGCCTCCAGTGAATCATAACCACATTGCAAAGTATGCTTTCCCACTTGTTCAGCTGCATGCAATAAATCCTGCAATTCCTTGTTCTCTGAACATTCAGTATTTGTCAACAATTTCTGTTTCAGCAGTGACATTAAATATTGCTGATATTTAAGCATATGAAACTGACAATTTAAAGCCCTTACAGCCAGGGTAGCAGAAGTGTAGACTTTTTCCCCCATCTGTCTAGAGCCCTAGAATCCCTATCAGAGGGGACAGGGTCTTTTGCAGTGGAAACTTTAAACACTTTGGGACCCTGAGATATAGTTTCTGGGTCAGCAGTGGGGTTTTTGTATAGGAATTTATGAGAATCCGGGACCCTGTAGTATCTGTCTGGCTTAGCAGGTGCAGGGGGTAAAGAGTCAGGGGACAGGCCAGACTCTGAAAATACATCATCTACAATGTCTAGAACAGGTGGAATAGCAAGGGGTCTGTGCTGAGGAAGTAGCAGAAAGTCTCGGAGCCTTGTCTTAGATTCAGAATTATCTTGGCTCTCCCAGTGGAAATGCTCCCTAATGGTATGCAGAGTTTCCCCAAAAGAATAATCCTTAGGAGGAGAGGCTGAAGGAATGGATTCTTCAGCATCAGAATCCTCATAGAGAAGCATGGAGTAATCCTGTTCAGAACAGAAATTGGAGGAAATAGAAACCTGATCAGAAGAATCATACTCTGTCTCTTGCCTAGGCCTCATCAGGAGGGGGATGGGAACCCCTGATCAAAGTAATTTGATCTTCGGCCATTCTGAGCATCTGTTTTTTAGGCATGGAAGTCTGAGTAGGAGAATGCTGTACTTGTTTCTTTGTCTTTAGAGCTGCTTTAATCTTTGAAGCTGAAGATGGCTTAATATATAGTTGTGTAGATCTGAGGA